>NC_057827.1:39073500-39386500 GCF_910594005.1 Cervus elaphus | reverse complement strand
ACTAATTACTGTGGCTCACAAACCCTGATCTCCTTCACTTTAAGCCCTCAAGAATATTCAGAGCCAAGCAGTGAAAATCCAACACTGACATGGGCTTTTTGCTCTCATTTTAAAATGCATTATGTAAGAGGGAGAATCCTTATCTGGAACTACAGGTTTGAACACACCGTAAGTCTTAAATTAGACCTCTCTTTGAAGCTTACTTACAGAAAGGTAGATGGGAACACAGATAGAGCTGAACGTCAGATTCTGGGCCCTTGCTGCAGTGCCTTTTATGTGAGAGGGTTAGAAAAAGATGAGCAAACACTGAAAGACTATAGACACTAAATAGCTGTGTTTATTTGAGGAAGGGACGTCCATTGTTGAGAACATTTCCTTGAGATGTATTCTTTGGAATTATGTCCTTATGAGAACTGAGGTTAACTCTTCCTGGGAGGAAAATATTTCCTGTCATGAGAGAAATTAAATTAACTCTTTTAATCACAGTGCTGTGCAAGGTAGAATTGTAGCAGATGCTAAATGAAAAAAACTATCCTTCATCTGAACTTTGCAATGTTTAGCTTTTTCTTTCCTCTAGGACAGCCTGTCCCTCTCTCCATATAATTCTTATGCTTACCCCATTCTATACTTACCATCTCTTTACTGGTCCTCCCTCCCTTTTACTCATTATTTGTTACAACTTTATTATATGGGGCATGATTTAGAAAATATGTCCAACATATGAGTGTTGAATACATACTTTGCTCAGTCATATCTGACTCTTTGAAACCCCATGGACTATAGCCTGCCAGGCTCCTCTGTCCATGTAATTCTCCAGGCAAGAGTACTGGAATGGGTAGCCATTCCTTTCTCCAGTGGATCTTCCCAACCCAGGGGATGGAATCTGGGTCTCCTACATTACAGGCAGATTCGTTACCATCTGAGCCACCAGGGAAGCCTTTTCATTTTTAAAATTTATTTTAATTCTTAAGTTGACACAGTATTACAGAGTTTATAACGTAGAGGGACCAAAATCATCCATAACCTTACCATTCAAGCCAGCAAACATTATTTTGGAAAAGGAATGCTTTTTGGAGGAAACACAAATCTAAAATTAAATATCATTTTACATTTTTGGGTAGAAAGCACAAAATCATACTCAGAGTATTCTTAAAAACATATTTGCTATATTTAAATTTCCTTAAAAGCCATCACACTTCATCAAGAAGTCTTAAGTGGGTGAAGATGATCACGTTTAGCAGATGAGGAGAAAGAGCTTCAGACAACTATTTCAGTGACAAAGAATGGATTAGATTTAAAATGATCCTCCAGTTCAGGCTCAAATAGTGGTGACATACTTTCCCTTCATGGGCTGGGAATGGGTCTGGAATTGTTTCTTGTATCAGAAGGTTGTACTGAAAATTGCCTTGAAAATATTTTCTAAATTGTAGGTGTGATGAAAAGTCTTTGGAGACTGTCTTTTTTTTTAACCAGACCCCAATTTTCAAAAGTGAATATGAGAATAAAGTATATCCAAGCAGCTCCTAGACTATTAAGAGTGGAGGTTCATATCCATGTCATTTTCTCTGTATTGGCAGATTAGGTCATAGGTCTCTGCTTTAGAGAAGCATTACCAGAGCCCTTCATGGGCAGTATAGACAAATGTAATTTGACTTTTCATTTTTCTTAGTTTGGAGCCTATATAAAAATGGTGGACATTATAATGCCAGTAGTAACCTAGGTGTTTTATCACTTGATTTTTTTGTGTGGCTCTTGTACCTTTAAATGAAGTTATATATAATCACCAAAATGAGTTTTTAATGTAACTTACCTGTATCATTGTGGTTCCTGTAAACAGAAAAGTTAAATAGATTTGATTTCTACCCTCCTGGTGTTTGGTGAAGACACAGAGTTTGGCTTAAGATTCAAAATAACCCTTCCTCTTAGATCAGGCAGGTGACTCTCGTGTTGCCTGTTTGTGTTGGAATAGATTCAGTGATATCAAACCCGTGCAACATGATTAACCCAGAAGGATCAGAGGAGGAAAAGTTTTTCTTTTTTTCTGCTTTGAATATTTGATAACATTTTTTCTTCCATACTGTTCATATAAATTTGTTCAAAGTGAAAAAAATTATTTAGGTAACCCATTTTGGGTAGGTTGAAAGGAAGATAGGTTGAAACCCATTTGGGTAGGTGATTAACTGGCCCGAGAATTTTTTCAAAGCTAGAGTTACTTTTCACCAGATCTCTTTTCAGAATAGCTTTATGTATTAATCATGCCAATATCCACACTCTGAGAAAACCACTGTACAGTTAGACAAGAGAGACCAGGCATTGAAATCAGTTCCTCAAACCACTGGAATCAATCAGTTCAGTTCAGTTCAGTTGCTCAGTCCTGTCCAACTCTTTGCGACCCCATGGGCTGCAGCACGCCAGACTTCCCTGTCCATCACCAATTCCCGGAGACTGCTCAAACTCATGTCCATCCGAGTCAGTGATGCCATCCAGCCGTCTCATCCTCTGTCATCCCCTTCTCCTCCTACCTTCAATCTTTCCCAGCATCAGGGTCTTTTCCGATGAGTCAGTAAGACTTATCAATAAATTGGATGTGATTGATAAGTAAAAGGAGGATTTTAGGATGAAACTCAGATTTCTGACTTGGGAATAGGATATAAAAAGTAGATTTGATCATGAATTTCATTTTAGGTAGATCAAACTTGGGATGTCTATGAGAAGTCTATTAGGATATATTATAAATGGGTCTAGAACTAAAAAATGAGGTCTGGTTCTGAAATAGATAATTGTGAGTCATTAGCATATAGCCTAAATTGAAGGGTGTTTAGCAGATTAAATGTGATGGGGCCAGAAGAGACACTTTAATTGTAGGGAGGAGGGAAGGTACAGAGCTGAAGATAGCACCCTACTGTGAAGGTGATCAATGGCAGATCAGAGGTGTTTGCTGGAGTGGTTCTCTTGTCTCCAGGCATTCGTTCTCACAACTGAGGCACAGGCAGCAGCCCTCTTCTTTGAAGGGGGCAAAAATATAAGACAGAGACTGTAGAAATGCAACCCCCTTCCCTCAGAAATCACTTAAGCTTGTCAATAAATAGAGGTTCTGGTTATCATGGCATCCCAAGGAAAGAGCCCCCTGAGTCAGGTGTCCCTAGTCTAGAAGGGCCTGAACAGTGAAGATTATGGGTAGATTGAGAAGTCAGGGAAGTGCTCGTCCCTTCTATACGAATGGAGCAGCTCATACTGACCATGTATAGGGCTAAGACTAAAATTAGGCAGTCTCTGTCCCAAACCTCAGTCTCAAAGGCTGCTTCTTTATTATTCTAACACTCTTCTTTTAAATATAACCTGGTTTTTAGTCTACAGAGGTATCTATTTAAAAAAAAAATGTATACCTGGGAGATGCCACACTTTGAGAATATATTATGAATTACCTGGATGTTATAGTGGCAAAAGTATTGAACTTAAAATCAGAAAATCTCACTCTAATTTTCTGTCCTACTACAGTCATTTTCCTTTCCTAGGCCTCTATGTCTAAGCTTATAATAAGTGATAGAGTTATATGAGATAATCTCTAAGATTTCTTCTCTAAACATTTCTGGATGAAAGTTAGTTGATAGCCAGCCACATGTAAATGTTTATTCATATGCTAACTTGATTCTTCAGTTATTTGTTTAATGATGACGCTAAGCACACATTAGGTGCTTCAAGGATACAGGGATAAATAAGGAGCTCCGAGACTAGTGGAACTGAGATATATATTTTTCCCTAGGTGAAAATGTATTTTCTCAAGAACCATTTCTTCAGGTTGTAGGTCCTTTTTTTATGAGTCAGACTTGGCATGTGGGGTTGGAGGTTGCTGGAGAGGAGAAAAAACATTTATTGTCCAAAGTGATGTCCTGAGAAACTAATCTTGAAACTGTAGATGCTGAGGGTCACAACATAACCACACTTCAGGGGACTTTTAACAAAAGAGTAGTGCCAATAGATTGCAGTTAAATAGACATCCTGGTAACAGAATGATCTAAAATAAAATAGCAAGACTCTACCTCTTAAGGTAAGAGTCAGAAGATACTCAGAGGTTTGAGAGAAGAATAACCATGTGGTTTTAGGGTCTTTCAGTGGGTTTGGAGCTATGTCTAGATTAAAGTGTCTAATATGTATGGATCTGTCTAGTTGATATGGTTTCACATGGTATCTTGAGCCAGTGTGTACCTGCTCGAGCATTCCTATTCTTTCTCAGACTCTTCTCCACTGTTCCATCAAATGAGATATAAGTTTCTATGAGTTATAAGAGCAACTTTACTTATTTTAGGAAAAATGCAGTATAGGGGAAAGGAGCAAGTGCTAATGAGAGTTGAAGATTAGCTTTTTAAACCAGAATTATCTGACTGAGTGGTTCAACTTGCTTTCTTATGGCATTATTTCTTTTTTCCTATATGTTCATTTCTTGCTGTTCAAAATCCCCACTTTCTTCTTTCAGTAAGAGGAGTATTTTTTTTTTTCTTCCAGGGAACTCTGCCTTCATCATTCCACATGACCCTGATGGCTGTGCCCTCCTCAGCCGGTGAGAGAACCCATGACTCCTGGTAAGTTAGACTGTATTTCCTTGGCATTTAGAAGTATCAAAGTTTCAAAATACATGCTTTGAAAACAGCTGATGCAGGCATCCATGTTGCAAACCCCAGTGAGAATGTCCTTCTTTTGACTACGTTGAAGCAACTTTGCATCCCCCTTTCCCAGAGCCCCTTCAGTCCCTCTCTTCAGTTCTCTTACCTGTCCAGTATTCTGTGAGTAAATTTCTCATCTGCTTATGCTAGACGGTCTAGGCTTCTCCTACTCACATTGTTATAGATTAGATGTTTCTGTCCTCTCAAAATTCATATGTTAAAATGCTAACTTCCAGTGGGATGGTATTAGGAAGTGGGACCTTTGGGAGGTGATTTGATCATGAGGGTTGGAACCCTCACCAATGGGATTAACACTCTTATAAAAGAGACTCTGGACAGCTCTCTAGCCTCTTTCCACCCTGGGAGGATGCAGTGAGAAGTATGCACATCAGAAGAAGGCTTTCATCAGAGCCCATTCATACTGGCACTATTAATATCAGACTTCCAGCCTCTAGCACTGGGAAAAATAAAATTCTGTTGGTATTAAGCCACCAGTCTATGGCATTTTGTTAAGGCAGCCCAAACTAACAGAGACACATATTAAGAAGATAAAGCCTTCTCCATGTATAGCTCAATGCAGTGAGCCTTTCCTATTCAGAGGAAGGTTAAGAAATATATTTGAAGTATTCTCCAATTTCTCCAGGCCAGAATACTGGAGTGGGTAGCCTTTCCCTTCTTCAGGGGATCTTCCCAACCCAGGGACTGAACCCAGGTCTCCTGCATTGCAGGCGGATTCTTTACCATCTGAGCCACAAGGGAAGCCCTCCTATTCAGAGGAAGCTTAGGAAATATATTTGAAGTATATTTGGGGGGACAGAGCAAATGATCCTAAATCATCTTCCTCAAATATGTATAAGGAAGAACAATGAAATTCAGATTCTTGAAGCTCTCTTTTGTTTGAAGTGCTTCCTGGTGGCTCAGCTGGTAAAGAATCCGCCTGCAATGCAGGAGACCTGGGTTCGATCCCTGAACCTGTCTTCACAACAGAGGGGCTTCTTCGGAGGTGTTGACAGGGCTCTGCTCATGTCCAAGAGCTACTGCAAGCAGCTCCTCCCCCTTTTACTACTGGGTAAAGTGAAAGGTCCAGAAGTTTCCTCCGCTTCTGCTTTGGTTTGTGAGAAAAGGGATTCCATTATCTTCTACTCTCTCTTCAGACTTGTCTACAAGTCATTTATTATATTACAGCATTTCCAGAAATTTAGCAAATTCTTGAAAAGAAAGATTTAATCTTTTCAAGAGAAGCTGGAGAAGATTTATGGACGCCTATTCTTAACATGTCACAGTGTGGCTTGGCTGCTAAATTTACTGGGACCGCCTACACAGCTGAGGATTTCTGTGACTGCTGGAAATAATGACTTTAGGAGGTAACCAAACAGCATTAGAGAAAAATATTTGAGAAAAAACAGATTTTTTAGGTTACAGGAGGATTTCTCATTTTATAAAAGAACATTGCATTTTTAGGAGCTCATTAAGTTGTTTTCCCTTATGTTTGACCCCAAATTAGAGTTTGGATTTCTTAATTTTCTCTTCTAAAATCATCTGCAAGATATTGGGAAACTTGAGTTTCCAAGTCTTCAAAATGCCTTACACAAAATGAAAGCATTAGTTCTTAAGTATTATTATGGAATAAATTGAATTTTGTTAGGTTGCCTTTTGTAATCCTTATTTTTTTCTGTGCTTAATCATTACAGGTAATTTAAAAATAAATACTTCTGCAAGTGAACCAATAGAAATATTTCACTGTCATTGAACAGAAAGCTAAAAGCCTAATTACTGTATGTATTGAACATTCTTCTGTGGTAGTAATTTCTTCACTCTTTCAATATCTTTATTTTCTTTATTTAACATCCACAATTTTTCCCTTTATATGGTGGCCTTTTTTTTTTCCCCCATTTTGTGGAAGAAAGTGGTACTCTGTTATACAAATATGCTCCCTATTTCCTTTGGAACTGTGTTCAGTCAGTCCCCGCAGAAAGAATAGGTAATGAAATTCTATCTCTCAAGTGTATGTAGACATATCAATCACTTTAAGTGGAAACAATCGTTCCTCTGCCATTTAGAGCCAACATCTTTGAACACAGAAACAGTACTATTGCTTTCTGTTACTATTTTTAGTTTTTCCATAGCATGCTTAGGTTTACATTCCATCCACATGCTGCCGAGGTCAAGAAAAGCAGATTTCCTGATAACATTTGATTTGAGCAAAGGGAATGATAAAAGGTGCGCTCTGTAATCTGGGTTTAGAGCCGACTGAAGATGTGGACCCCAGAGGAGGTAGTCCAGGAGCCCTGTGGTCTTGTCACCCCACAACCATTCCCAGACCTCTGTGCAGGCTTGGTCAGCAAGCGCAAAGAGTTGTAGCTCTTTATCATGCCTTTGACACCCAGCCCTACCTACTCTAACTTCTGCTTCACAATCCAGCATTTTTTTTCCTCCCTCCTACGTGAGCAAAATTTGTGCTGCCACCATTTTCCTTAATAATCATCATACATGTTAAGCTTTTGTCTTGGTCTCAGTATTTTAGGAAGCTGACACCAGAAGACACGGAAGATAAGGCATTCGACCTCTTTTATTGCAACTCTTCCGATCCTTCGTGCCTGCTCTCCCCACCGTAGACTTTAAAACCCACGCGTGTTTGAAATGCTGCTGGCTAAGAGCATGGTGTTGATGAACGGGAGTCATATCATGTTAGCCCAAGGCCCTCTAGTTACTGTGAGAGGCGCTGCTGTCTCTACCCAAGGCACTGTTGCTGTGAAGCGAAGAGTCTCTCGCTCCCGATCCCCAGATACAGAGCAGTATCAATGCAGAAATATTAAAGAGAAAATTAATAATTTATATCAAAAATTCATTTGCAGCTGCACTTCAGTGAATTAATTACTTTTTGTCTTTCTCTTTTTATTCATTCCTCTCTCTTGCTAATGATCAACTTAGAACTAGGAAGAGGAAGAAGTAAGTGGGGTGGGAAGAAGTGGGAGGTGGGAGTCTGGTGCTGCGAGAGCAGAAAACACAAAGGAGCCCGTGCTTTAATGTGGGTGCCCTAAGGGACCTGACAAGTGAAAAGAGATAGGTTAAACTTAATCCCATCTTCTCTACCCCAAAAGCAATAGGAAACCATTTTACCATGTTATAGATTCTACTTAGTATTTTAGAAGAGGGGAAGATTAAAATCCAGCCAGCCAAAGTCCCAAGTTATTAAAAAGATTAATCTGTTGTTTATCACTACATCTTCTATGCAATTCACTTCCCTGTATGCTCATTAAAATAGTATAGCCACACAGACAAAGCGATTGTATAATAATGCTCAAGTGTTAATGGAGCTTGTGTACTGACTTCCAGAAGGGTTGGGGTAGGGGCAGCAATTTTTACATAACACTGGCTTATCACAACTTGCCAGATGACACTAAGGTAACCTTATGGCAGGGTTCAAATTCATAGTCATTTTAGTCATTTTCTAAACTAGAAGGGAAAAATCAGTCAGGGAAATTTTACTTGCCAAATCCCAGACGGAGGCAAAGCAAATAGATCCTTCCCATGTTTAAAGCATTCATGGAACAGGAAGACAGTTCCTATCATGCTATTCCAAGCTACCATTTTAAAGCAAGCAAAAAGATGTACTTCTTAATATACCTTATTCTAAGTAGCCATTTAATGGGAGAAATAACCTTTGTACTAACGAGATTTTGAAAATGAATGTAAAGGCAGACGCTGAGTTTTCTCCAATAATCTTATTGTTCTGGCACAAGATGAGTAACCATTTGAGTACCAAATGACCCCCTCAGGGATAAACAGTTTCCACGGGTGTGAGTGAATGTTCCGGTGTGTGTATCAGCAGAATAGGGGATAAAGTTAAGGGAGAAGTTGGAGAGAGTTCAGTGTTTCATTTTATCCCAGAGATCAGAGACTAGGAAAGGAAGAGAAGGAAGGGCATTCAGCGAGGGAGAAGGACTTCAAGAGCCAATGTTAATGACATCAGAGGCAAATGCTCTTCTCTTCAGGTCAGTGCAAACTATCACCAGGGGAGCCTATTGAGTCCTCTCTAAGAAGTTGGCCAGCTTGCACTGTAATGTTGTGCCCCAGGCTAGTAGAGTCTTTTGCCACTGCTTTGACGTGACCTCAGGTTATCAGGAGCCCATCAGCCAATTCCAAGTCTGTGGTCTGGAGGTTGGAATGGGACATCACCATCTAAAAAGTGGGTCTTTGCTTGAATTTCTAAAGAATGCCTAACAGATAACCAAAATTATCTATCCTAACAGTCTTGGTAGAAAAGATTTCTCCTCCCAACGTTGAAAACTCTTCAGATCACATGAATGCATAATTACACCAATGTTCATTTATGTAACTGTTTAAAGAGACCTGTCTGAAGAAGACTTGTTCAATGTCATTAAGCCACTTATAACCTCCATGCACTAAATATACTGGTATAATTCCACTGGCAATGGATGTGCACTTATATTTCCATCTTCCCTAGAATTCTTTATTCAAAAATTTATCAAAAAAAAACAACTCATCATATCAGACAATAAGAAACTGAAAATCTGTACCTAAGATATACCTTTACTGTTCCAAACAAATGTAGAATAGCATTTGATAATGTAATTAAAAAAAATGGTCTGTTTGTCTGTTTCATATTTTGCATGTTAAGAGTAGCATTAAATAGAATAATCAACAACTTTCTCCAACATCTCTTGGCAAGTGATTGCACCAGCAGGTGGAAAATTTGGTAGACATTTTTCCTTCCTAATTCCTTCAGCAGGAACATTTAGAAGAGTGTAATGATTGGCTTTAAGGAATCTCGTGCTTATGAAAAACTAACCTGATTCTGCCTTATGCATTCACATTTCATCTCCAGCCAGACTCTTCGCATACCCTGGAAGCTCCTGGAGACTTTTGACTACCTAGTACTGCCCTCATGTGGGCCAAGGGTGTCACTATTACAGGGAACTACCTGCTTTCCGTTCTTGACATTTGCAGAGGGAAGTCAAAATCATGATTTTTAATAGTGTTTAGCGTATACATTGATCTAAAATTTCAGTTGAAATAGAACTGCTTTCTAGTTTCTAACTTAGTCAGAAAAAAATTACTTGGTATGCCTGGAAATAAAGAACAGGGGAGAAGGATAGGAAAATCTAGGCCAATGTTCTCTCTCACCTGGGATTCTTGTTTTCTCCACCCAGAAGGTCAAATCTCAGCTGAATCAGTATGCAGATCACATACACAGCAACCACAGTTCCAGACTAGGGAATGTGCTAATTGGCTCACCCGCTCGAAGAACCAGGGTACCAGGCGTCTGACACACCACCTCTGAGGGAAGCAGGGCTTAATGCAGGACAAAATGTTCTTGCCACTCTGCACTGCTGCCTATCCTTGCTTCTAGCGAGCAGCCTGGCCATATGCAGTGGTGACTGGAACACTTTCGTAATTATTTCCCTCTTTGTAGACTAATCTGTACACTTGAGATGTTAGAATGCAGTCTAATTCAGAAGAAATGAAAATTAAAACCAGTACCCCTTCAAGCCTGCTTTCCTCACACATTTCTCCTGTAGTGTTCCAAATAGTTCTCTAAATGGTGTGATGCATTCAAAAGGCAGGCCACACACTTAACATCAGTGGTGTTAACACTCTTTAGATCTGTTCTTGCATTGGGAATATGGTTAAAATTATAGTCCCCTTCCAGACTGCACAGTATAAGAAACAGTCCTGTTGGTTGCTGCATATAATTCCCTCCACTATTTGTCTCGTGATTCCAACTCACAAACTGTTCAGTTGTTTTCTGAGATTGTATCCGGAAGAGAGGGAGTGTTTTTGAGAAGGAGCATAGAATTTCATGAGAGAATGCTTGCTCAGTTCTCAGAAACCATAATATCCTCGGAGCTCTCTGAATTGGGAGCTGTCTTCCTGAATCATGTGGCATCCGTGGAGCTGATGCAATAGGAATAGGAAGATACCACAGCCACAGTTGTTGATTAACTCTGATAACTTACCCTGCCTAATGACGTGGAGGTCTTTCATGCTTCCACTGCCTAATGGAGCTCATTAGATGTACACTTATTAAATATTCAGATAATTGTGGTAGTCATAATAGTGGTAATGATAGCCCAATGATGACATGATGAAGAAGAAAGCATCCTTGAACTGGAAAGTTTTCGTTTTGCCAAAGAAAGTCAAAAGAGCTTAGAGGACTTCCGAGAGCTATGTGCAGAACACACAAAGATTATTTAGTTGTTTCTTTGCTTTATAATTTTTTTTTTAAATCTAAGAGTAATCATCTTGAAGATTTCCTGGGATTACCTGGCTATGCAAAAATGCAACCAGTTCCCAGACAACATAGATAACTTTCTCTTGATTTGGGTTTGTATTTTAACCTGAAACTAGCAATATAAAACTCTGTCTCAGCATTGTAATTTACGTTCTGCTTCAATTCTTTATTTATGATAGTTAGATTTTAGGTCAAATACCCTTGTGAAGCCAAAAACCTTACAATAAAGAGAGACTTCAACCTCAACTAAATAAGAATTTTTTTTTTCCTAAACAAGTCTGTTGCTGAAAATTTTTTTTTACTAATATTTTTCAACTCTTATGTTTGTCAGAGTCTCCAAGTTTGGGGCAGGATGAGATGTGAAAATGTCAGAAAATTCAAGAAAACTTCTATTTTGTAAGACTCAAAAGGATTTGATAAGAATATGAATTGTCAGTTTTGCTCATCACTCAGTTCTAAAAATCTATACTCAAAACCTTTCATGTCTGTCTTATCCCTCACTAGCATCAAACATAATAAAATCAAAATAAACTTCTGACAAAAATGAGGTTTCAAAATTTTACCATGGGTTTCTTTTCTGTTTGATTCTTTTTGATCAGCACCAGATACACTAGAAACAAACAAGTTCCTTCTGAATCCCATTTTGTCTCAGCAGTACTCCTAGCAGGAAAAAAATAAAAAGCAAAGACAAATATGGAAATGATGCTAAGATATTTCTTCTGTCATCTCTTTTAACAAGTTCATAAAAGCAATACCCGTGTTGGCTTTATGAATTTTCCAAATTGAAAATACGATAGATAATACAATAAGGCTCAGCTTTTGAATTTGTGGTGATCTTTCTCTTGCATTTGGAAATTTTATATCCCTGACAGTTCAGTAGCACTATTTTCTCTTTTCTCTTAAGTCTAATGTAAGTCTAATGGGTTCACTTAAGCTTGTAATGAACAGCTTAGGAGTTTTTACTCTTGGGTTTCAATCCTAGTAGGTGACAATAGCTTGTTTGCATTTGCCTTATATATTGGCTGCTGCATGGTAGTGAAAAGCAATCTTTTGCTGTCTATACAATTATTATGACGCTTCTTCAACACGATGTGCTCACTGACACTAGATTACCTTTTGCAGCCCTAGGCTTGCAACCTGGTGGTATTTGAATGTATTCACTCCAAAGAAACTGTTGGTCTTATGACAGCTTTGCAGTGTGGAATGAGCTGAAAGCAGGCTCAACTGACCCAGTTATAACAACATCCCTGAATCTGAAGATTCTTCTGGCTTCTGATGGTTGCTTTTCTTATATTTGGAAAAGTCCACAACATGGCTAAAAAAAGAGAGAAACATCTTTGACTAAGTCTGCACTAGAGGAACTTGTCAGAGATCTTTTACTATTTTCTTTTTTGTCCTGAGCAAGAGAGTCAAGGATAACAAACCATTAGGAACGTATTTGTGACAGTTGACTATTAACAATTGACTATTCCAGCTAATGTTGATGGAAGAGCAACAATGGTACTTCTAAAATTTCTGTTTTGTAGCAGATTGTAGGTGGCAGTCTGATCAAAAGAGGTAGCAGAGAAATTATGTGATCCTACTGTTTTAATAGTAAGACTGTATGTCTATGAGGGGATAACACCGGTTGGCCTAAAGGAGATTATAGACAGTTGCAAAAGTCTCCCACTCTTACCCTTTGTCACTTCTAAAATCCACTGCTAGTTTGGTGACCATTTTGGAAGTTTACTCTTTGATCATTTTTCTATTTCATGATATGTAACATTTAGAGAAAAAAAATATAGGTTCTAGAAGGACTGTTCATTTGAAAGAGAAATAGCCTAAGCAAGTGTGGATCAAAGTAACCTACCTGATGAAAACAAACCAAAGTATTTATTTGTACTAGTGGCTTTTGCTCCAGTTCCCTCCATGAGATCTAAATTAGTTCTATTAAGTCTAATTCCCAAAGAAGCTTTCATTTTCTGGGTCCATCTGCCAAAATGGATTGCCATTTGTGATGGACCCAGAAAGTAGTAAGCATGTTGAGCAAATTTGCTATAGATATGTCATCTGCTGCTGATATAGGAGAAGGCATATTGCATAAGATTTCTTTGAAAGGAAGAACAAACTAAAAACTAGCTATTGAATTTCTAGCTACATGAATTTCTTGTCAGTGTTGAGGTGCCATGAGGGTGAACATTCTTCCTTACAAAGCCACCCAACAGATAGAAGAGGGAAAAAGAATTCCACCGTTCAGAAAAAGAAGTCAAGAGCTGACTCTTGTGCTTTCCCTATGTTTCCTCCAGAGCCCTGTGGTGAATATTCTGTGCTGGTAAATTGTTCCTAATCAACTGAATCAAAAAGAAAGCAAAAATAAGAACAACTCCTTGCTGTATATTTACTATAAGCTCAGTTCTCCTCCAAGATAGAGGACACCAAGATGAATCTTAGAAATGACCTTTTTAGACATTTCCTCCCACCTATTACCCAGTTTTCCCACTTGCTCTTTTTTAAAAGTGCTTTTAAAAATACTTTCCCTGCAAATGTATGCAGCATAATAATCTGCTAATAATAGTATAATCAGCATAATCTTTAATATTCACTCTAGTTCAACCTTTACCAAGTTCTAACCATGCTAGAAAATAGATATTGAATGAGTAGAACAGCCCATTTCAGTCACTTACTTAGAACCACCACCGTGAGTGTGTGATAATACTTTGAAAGCGTGTGCTTTGATCAAGGTCAGAGTTGGGTTTAAAGTCATGACACAGGAACAGACAATGGTAACTTTAGTGATGGGGAGAGAGGAGATGGAGTGGCTAAACTTCATTAATGGTAGATCACTAGGAGAAGACCCCCAAACCCCTGCCCCTGAGGTCTGTAAAGGACACGGAGTTCAGAAGCACTTCCGGAGGACTGTGTTTAGTACAATGATGTACTTAGCCCACTACTTAAACCATTCCAGATGTGTTCTTAAGCTGCCCCTCTTTGTCACTAGCTTGAGTCATACTTTATTCCTTACAATCTAAGAATCCTAATGAGAGGCACTCAAAATATTTTCACATCTGTGAATCACTCAGACTTTTAACCAACCCTCTTCTTTCGAAGAATGATTGGAGGAGATGGAAAAACAAGAAGAAAGTTAGGGAAGATTCTACTATTCTTCTGGGATAGATATGCCCAAATCCATAATTGTAGGCTTTCATCTGCTTATCAGTTGCATGTCATAATGAGCATCAATTTTCTGTGTGTCTGAGGTAAATTGTATAAACTAGGAAGTTTTGAAAAAAACAGGAAGCATAATGAACCTAGGATTAAAACTGAAAGTGATTGGTGCTTCTGAATCATTAATGTCTGTAAGAATATTTGGGGTGAGTGCTCATAATGTAAGTTCTGATTTCTTAGGTGTAAGATGGGCCTGAGACTGCATTCTTAGAGTCTTCCACGTGATGCCATTATGATTGATCATCTGTCAATAACATTTTGAGTAGCAAGGATATAAAAATGAAGGTGCAGCTCCACAACCAGTCTCATTAATTCTTTGTAGGCTGGTGAATAAAAATGACCATTAAAACCAGATCAGGTCACCATTTCTGATCTGTGTGGCTTTGAGCAACTCGTTTAACCCATTTAGCTTCCTCATTTGTAAAATGATGATGATATTTCTCTTGCTCTTCTCCATAAAAATAAAAAATGGTAGATGATGCTGGTGCTGCAGGAGGGCTTGAGGCTCTGGGAGCCCTGGAATGGGAAGCCACAATAGCTTCTGTGGAGGCTTCTGTGATGGCATCTGGGACCTAGGTTTCAGCTGGAGAGTTTATGGAGGCAAGGACAAAGAGTGGCTCCCTGTTACCAAGCTGTTCTACCTGGTTAAGGACAGGAAATTGCGTCTTTGGAGATCTGTCTCTTTTCTTTGCTCATCAAGGAATCATTGACTTTTTCCTGGGGGCATCTCTCAAGGACAGAGTTTTGAAGATTGTTTTTCAGTGGCTTAGTTGTGTCCAACTCCTTATGACCCCATGGACTGCAGCACTCCAGGCTTCCCTGTCCTTCACCATCTCCTGGAGTTTGCTCAAACTCATGTCCATTGAGTCGGTGATGCCATTCAGTCATCTCATCCTCTGTTGTCCCCTTCTCCTCCTGCCCTCAATCTTTCCCAGCATTTGAAGACTGTGACTGTGCAGAAGCAGACCTGTGCTGGCTAGCGAACCAGGTTAAAGGCATTTGTCCCCCCCGGGGATTACAACAGACATATTGCATTAGGTGTCAAGTCCTCTAAGGAGGTAGCCATTGCCATCTGTGGGGCCATCATCCTGGCCAGCTCTCCATTGACCCTGTTGGATGAGGCTCCTGTGGTAACAAGATCAGCAAACCCCATACCGTCCCCTGCAAGGTGACTGCCCGCTGTGGCTGTGTGCTGGTACCTCTCATCCCTGCCCCAGGGGTACTGGCATCATCTCAGGCCCTGTGCCCAAGAAGCTACTGCTGATGGCCGGAATTGACAACTGCTACACTTCTCATGAGGGCTGCACCACCAGCCTGGAAACTTCATTGAAGCCTCTTTTGATGCCATTTCCAAGATCTATAGGCAGTTCACCCCTGACCTTGTTATCAAGTGTTCACCAAGTCTCCATATCAGGAGTTCACTGGCGAACTTTCAGACTTTTCATGCAGATAGCCCAGGCTCTAGCTGGTAGCCACTACCTAGTTTTATGAGAAAAATAAAGTGAATGAAGCCAGAAAAAAAAAATTATCTTGCAGGATGATTCTGAAAATTAAATGATGTAACATGTAAATTTGATAATAGCTTTTAAGTAAATGACATTTTTTAATCAAAAAGTATTTTGAACATTATGCAATTTCCAATAGTTTCAGAGGGAAAGAAATGCATGTTTTCTGACCTAAAGAGTTTGTAAACCAATAAGAGTAAAATCAAAATGTCTATAAATTGCTAAAATAGAATATACGTCGAATAATAAATGTCATGAGAGAGGTAGAAACAAAATGCTCTGGAGTTGATAGAAGGAAAGGTTAACGGAGGGATGGAAGAATGAGAAAGATGGAGAAATAAGGGACATCTTCAACAAGGAGTTTGCATTTGAACTAAACCTTAAAAGATAAGTAAAAGTTCAGCAGGCAGAGAAGATGAAGAGTGTCATTTAAAGCAGAAGTAACAGCTGTAGACACCATGATATTGTGAAAAACAGTGGCCTTTTAATGACATTTCCAGAATTCCAGTGTGTCTAGAATTAGGTCAGATTGGGAGAAGAGGAGGAAGATGAAGCTGGCGGCACCCAGAAGGGAAAGATCTCATATGCTGTGCTGAGTTCCTGGGACGGACAACACCTCCCTCCTATTACAGATCTCATCACGCATTATCATAATTATGTATTAGCTCAAACATGACTCTGTACCTCAGCTGCAAATGTCTGACCCATAACAAGAACTCAGTGAATTGTTGTTGGCAGAATAAATGTCTAAGTGTTACAGGGAGAGAGTTTCTTGCAGTAGGATTAAAGGCCTTAAATACTATTGCATAGCTAGATCCCATAGTTGCCTATTCTGCTTGTCCTGCGGTGACCCCAGCCTACAGATTTGCTCCAGCATAAATATACTCCTGAGACACCCAGCATTTTTTATTTGGAATGATTGTTACGTTATGTAACAAAACAACCATCCCATTATACGACCCATTGCATGCCTTCCATTTGGCCTCCCTGTGATGATTCAATCTCTGAGTGGCGCTTAAGATGGTAAAGGTTGAGAGACGCTATTATACTCTAAGCAGATTGAGATCATCAGATGAAAACTATGGTGTGTCAGCATTGCATCCACCATGGCTTGTAACACAAAGTTCAGTAATATAGCTTGCAGCTACTAGTTGATTAGAACAGCTTTCTAGGCTAGGACGTCTTAAACACGCAGAAGCGTGGGGTTGCTTCTTTCCCCACAGAAGCAGAGTGGTAGTCTCCAGTGAATGATATGATTTCAATACAGAAGTTTTGCTTACATCTCACTTCGTTTCCATTCCATCTATTGATTTTTTTTTTCAGGATTGTGCACATGTATTGGAATACCTTTATTAAATCCCCCAGGCGTTCCAAGTAAACACAAATAGAATAGAATTAGGAACAACTGTAAGAGAACAATTGTAAGTAGATCTTGCCTTCGTATTATATTAGGAATAGAAACCTTGAATTTATCAGATGGAATCATTTAAGGGCTGGCTCTAGGCAGAATGCGAAAGAAGGCAAAAGCTGATTTTCTACGGAGAGAGGAGAATGCAGAGGTCAAGGGCACGGGCTGGAGGTAAGCTACTTGGATTCCAAACCTTACTTGAAGACTTCCTAGCTTTGTGATTTTGGTTGCATTGTTCAATCTTTTATGCTTCAGGCTCATCCTCTATAAAGCAGAGATTATAATATTAGTTAATCCATAAAGCTATGGAAAGTTAATCCAGGAAATATTGCTTGGAATAATGCTGACACACAGTAAGAGCTTAATAACTATTAGCCATTCTCATAGTCTCCAGGGTCTCTACCTCACTAATTCAGTAACTATCCGCTCATACTTCCAGACTCCCTCATTGCATATTTCTGATGCTCCCCTATATCTTCCTTCTTCTCATGTCTAGCAAGAGTTTGAGTCATTTATGTTTGTGTAATTGTGTCCTCAGAAAATGTTGCCCCAACAGAAACCTTTTTATTTACCTTTTATTTCTTACTGTAGGAAGAAAAGTGCTTTTTTTTTTTTTAATAATTAGGGAATTCACAATGTTACTAATCAAATGGGAGGCCTATTATCCCAGCCCATACCTAAAGCCTCTGAAGTCACAGCAATATACGTTCATTTATGCAACAGATATTTATTGAAGTGTTCTATGTGTCAGAGACTCCTGGATGTTCAGAGAGGGCGAAGATAACAAGGCAGGGGGATGCTCAGTACTTACTGGGGAGCGTGAGAACAGCAGGACGGGGAATTGAACCCAGTCTGCTGTAGGGGAGGAGATGGTGGCAGGAAAGGCTCCTCTTCATCTGTCAATGCAGAATTCCTAGGATTACTTAATGATAGCATCAGTTTCATCTAACTAGTTAGAGGACAAAGTCTTCTTTCTCTTCTGTCTAAAAATCCTGGAACTATATCCCTCCACACTTTTAC
This sequence comes from Cervus elaphus, assembly GCF_910594005.1. Lineage (NCBI taxonomy): Eukaryota > Metazoa > Chordata > Mammalia > Artiodactyla > Cervidae > Cervus > Cervus elaphus. The sequence goes on along the minus strand of NC_057827.1, from coordinate 39,368,446 downwards.
AGTGCTCAAAGGACAGGGGAGCGGAAATCTAATGTTTCCCTACCTCACATATTGGGGACTTGGGTCACAGGAAGGAAAACTTTCCTTCAGGCATTACTTACACTGTGAAAACAGCATGAGTGCATTCATGCATTCACTTCTCTTCACTGTGCCTCCTGCAAAGTGCTTACTGAACACACACAATCCATGTCAATAACGTTAGGTAAAATGGAGTTTATATTAATAAAAGACATTGTGTCTCTGTTCATGTGGAAATTAAAGGTTGTTGAAAGATAAGATGTATCCTACAACAGAAATAGTTAAGTAACAATGAAATGAAACATAATTAATTCTCAGTGAATTATTCTATCAGTGATTCTTGATGTTCTGGAACAGATATCGGTTAAGATAGCAAATACTGAAAGTTTCATCTCAAGTGCCATGTCCTACCAGCTGGAAGTAAATAGCTGGAAAACTGTGTAGCCAGTGATTATCTTACTTTGCCAGACTCAGAAAGAAGTAACTTCGAGACTCATCTTCATCGTGCCATAGGAATGGGAAGTGTGAGCACTTGCCGCATCTTTGCCATGATGTGCCAGCTATGTGGGCTTCCCAGGTGGTTCAGTGGTAAAGAATTACCTGCCAGTGCAGCAGATGCAAGAGACATGGGTTCAATCCCTGGGTAAGGAAGATCCCCTGGAGTAGGAAATGGCAACCCACTCCAGTATTCTTGCCTGGAAAATTACATGGATTGAGGAACCTGAGGGCTACCAGTCCATAGGGTCACAAAGAGTCAGACAGGACTCAGCATGGCACAACAGCTGTCTCCATAGTAAGCTACATCATAGCAGGATGGTTAAGAAAAGATTCTGCAGTCTAAAAGACTTGACTTCTGCTCTTTGCTAACTCCGTTGTTCAGTCACCCAGTCATCTCCAACTTTTTGCGACCCCATGGACTACAGCACGCCAGGCTAACTCTGTGGCCTTGGGCAATTTATTTAACTTGTCTGAGTCTCAATTTTTTTAAATGGAAAGTGGAGGGTACTGTTGTTTACCGACTCTCCCAGGTCGGTCCCTAGCAAGGGTCTCTCTGGCTGGTGCCATTTGTGCCGATAGGAGACTGCATTTGGTTCAGAAGCAAAGGGAACGCTTTATTCTTTAATCAAAGAATGGAGATTTGCAAGGTTGCACTCCAGAGTACATGCTCTCCCTAAAAGACGGTGGCCTGCAGGGCTGCTTTGTTTGGTTTTTGTCTGCAGGGAGAGGGTCAGGTTCTCATGGGTTGTGTGTAGGTGCTCACTACCCGTGGCTTCAGATGCCAGTGCCCAGCATAGCGACTCCGCCTCCATCTTGAATTAAGGTGGCAGGGGCACAGAGTTTCTGCTCATAGACCCCCAAACTGAGATTCTAGGTACAGTTTCAGGAGAAACTCTGGTCTGAACAGGCAGGCGCAAGGCCGCTGCCTGCAGGAACCTATGAGCAAGTGACACCAAATGAAGCATAAAGGAAAAGAGAAAGGTTAGACTTTATTATCCAGATTCTAATTTTATTCCCCAGGAATTGTTAATGGGCTTTGCCAGTGACAAATCCCTCCTCTGTCTTTTGTCCTGCTCCTTATTCCTCCTCTCATCTCCTATAATTACTTCCTGCTAATTTGAGGTGTCATCGTAACCCCGGGTGAATGAATAGAGCTTCTCCCCAGCTGCCTTTACGTCTGTTTGATTGTGACCAGGCCTCACCCCTGACCATTTGTATCCCTGGTGACCACCTTTTGGAGACAAAGGATGCCAAGATATATTTAAGATATATGGTTCAGATATTAGCAAGAGAATTATGGTCACATGTCACATTTTTCCTAAAAATGACAGTGCCTAGATCTTTTGCCTGTAGGCACAAGTGTGCCCTGTTGGTGAGGCTCAATGTCGTGGTTGAATATCCCAGGTCTCCCTTGTGTTGTTTGTTCTTTGGTTTTTTTTTTAATTAGTTGGAGGCTAATTACTTCACAACATTTCAGTGGGTTTTGTCATACATTGATATGAATCAGCCATAGATTTACACGTATTCCCCATCCCGATCCCCCCTCCCACCTCCCTCTCCACCCGATTCCTCTGGGTCTTCCCAGTTCACCAGGCCCGAGCACTTGTCTCATGCATCCCACCTGGGCTGGTGATCTGTTTCACCGTAGATAGTATACATGCTGTTCTTTTGAAATATCCCACCCTCACATTCTCCCACAGAGTTCAAAAGTCTGTTCTGTATTTCTGTGTCTCTTTTTCTGTTTTGCATATAGGGTTATCGTTAGCATCTTTCTAAATTCCATAAATATGTGTTAGTATGCTGTAATGTTCTTTATCTTTCTGGCTTACTTCACTCTGTATAATGGGCTCCAGTTTCATCCTTCTCATTAGGACTGATTCAAATGAATTCTTTTTAACGGCTGAGTAATATTCCATGGTGTATATGTACCACAGCTTCCTTATCCATTCATCTGCTGATGGGCATCTAGGTTGCTTCCATGTCCTGGCTATTATAAACAGTGCTGCAATGAACATTGGGGTGCACGTGTCTCTTTCAGATCTGGTTTCCTCAGTGTGTATGCCCAGAAGTGGGATTGCTGGGTCATATGGCAGTTCTATTTCCAGTTTTTTAAGAAATCTCCACACTGTTTTCCATAGTGGCTGTACTAGTTTGCATTCCCACCAACAGTGTAAGAGGGTTCCCTTTTCTCCACACCCTCTCCAGATTTATTGCTTGTAGACTTTTGGATAGCAGCCATCCTGACTGGCGTGTAATGGTACCTCATTGTGGTTTTGATTTGCATTTCTCTGATAATGAGTGATGTTGAGCATCTTTTCATGTGTTTGTTAGCCATCTGTATGTCTTCTTTGGAGAAATGTCTGTTTAGTTCTTTGGCCCATTTTTTGATTGGGTCATTTATTTTTCTGGAATTGAGCTGCAGGAGTTGTGTTGTTTTTTGAAAGATAAGAACTTCAGGTCAGAGAGGGGTTCACTAGAGTAGTCAAGGGGTTTATTGCCTCAGGTTGTCTCTCTGGAGGTTGGGGCTTTGGGGCCGTCTTCACTCAAGTGTGATGTCCCCAGAGTGATCCCTGCAGCTTCAGGACTGAGTGTGTGGCAGGCCTAAGGCAGGCCCATTCCGTTTAGGAGTGAGCTGACCTTGAGGGCTGCTGGTTTTCCAGGTTTTCAGATTCACCCAGACTCTGGCCAGAAGAGGTGGAAGGCCTGGTTGGGAGGGTGCTGGCAGCCCTCAGTTACCATTATGGTGTGTGAGATTTCATGGTTTCTCCTTACCTTGAAGGCATACTTGAGTGGTTTCATTTCAGGGGGGCTAAGGTGTCCTGTCTCAGGTTGGGAAATGGGTCTACCATACATGAGTTCAAATGCACTTAGCTTTAACTTACAGCTTGGAGCTAACTGCTGTGAAAGTAGGGCAGTCGGAACCAACTTAGTCCAGTTTTCTTTAGCTTGACTAAGGCTGGTTGTTTCAAAGTCTGATTGGATCTCTCTACTTTCCCTGTCAATTGGGGTCTCCAGGCTGAATGGTAGCTCCATTTTACACCCAGGGCACTCGTTATCATGCCCTTTGTCACTTGAGACAAAACTGCTGGACTATGATGACTTTGTAGAAATCCTGGGAGCCCAAACCTGGGGATTATTTCTTTAGGTAATGTCTTAGCCATTGCAGCCACCATTTCAGTCCTAGCAGGGAATACTTCTGTCCACCTAGAAAAGTAAGTCTACTAGCACCAAGAGATACCTGAAATTGCCCAATACTCTTGGCATGACAGTGAAAATCTGCCAGTCTTCTCTAGCATGTGACCCTCTGGTTGCATAGGTCTTACCTGGGGGCTTCTGAGGCGGGGGTCTGGTGTTGGGGTTGTTCATAATACAGATGAGGCCTGTCTCATGTAACCAACTGACTATGCTTTTCATGCGAGAAGTTACCATGACCTCAACTAACCAATTACCTAGGACTTCCCTCTTATAGTGAGTTCCTTGATAAGCCTCCCTGAAGGCTTGACAAGCTGCAGTTTGAGGAAAGAAGTATCGCCCATGTTCATTAACGAGCCACACATGGCCTCCTAGATAGATGTCTACTGAAGCTCCATCTTCACGCTTTGTCTAATTCTTCCTCTGTGTAGATGGGAGAACGATTGGATGGATCTGTCTTTAAGGCATGAGGGATAGTTGCCAAGTTACTAGTTCTGGGGCTACCCTTTCAGGAGTTGCGTCTGCCTCATTATTTCCCTCTGTCACCTCTGCATCCTCTTTTTGGTGACCCTGATGGTGAATCGCTGCTACTTTTTTGGAAGCTATACTGCTTTGAAGAGCTTTAATATGCTTAAACCATGTTTTACTTGTTTATTCTCTGCAGTAAGCATACTGCTTTCCTTCTAAATAGTCTCGTGTATGTGTAGGATGGTATGTATAAGCATACCAAGAATCTATGTAAATATTTAAGATTCTCCCTGGCCTGATTCCAGGGCTCAGGTGTGGGCTCTCAACTCCACCTTTTGTGCAAAAGTTCCCGGGGTAGACTTCTTGCTTCTGTGACTTGACTCTGGAAGGTCACTACATATTGCTCCATTTTTTCTTTTTTTTTTTTGCTCTCTCATAAAGCTGCTTCCATCTGTGAACCATTGCTCTTAGGTGTTTGGGAGAGGCTCACTTCCCAGGCTAGGATGACAGGAATAGATCGTGTCAATGATTTCTATACAGTGATGCTCCAGGGGTCCTGTTTCTGTGGGTAGCAGGGTGAGAGGATTTAGTGGGTGACAGGGTTATGGTTGTCCCTGGGTTGTCTAAAAGCATAGACTGAACTTGAACCAAACTTCTGGAGTATAGCCATTGTGTTCCCTTAGAGCTTCAGTGAAGCCTGAACCTGATGTGGGGGCCATATAGTGATTGGCTGACCAAGCATTAACTTTTCAATCTTCTTAAGCAGAGTTAAGTAGCTGCTACTGCCCATAGGCAAGGAAGTCATCCCTTAGCAGTTAGATATAACTGGAGAAATAGGCACCCACTCCAGTAAGGGGTCCCAGTTTTTGAGCTAATACCCTAAGGGCAGTTCCCCTTCTGTCATGAATATATAGGTCAAAAAATTTAGCTAAATCTAGGAGAACCAAACAGGGGCATAAAGTAGTTGGTTGATCAATTCTTGAATGAATCCTTTGTATTTTCAATTCTATAAAGGGATTATTATCTTTTCCTTTGACTTTTCATATAGAGGCTTACCTATTAGACCATAGATAGAGACCCAGATGCCGCAAAATCTGGCTATCCCCAAGGAACCCTTAAACTGTCTTACAGCTTTAGGAGGGCAGAGCTACAAACAGTCTTCTTTCCTGGGACAGGCTTTTCTGACCTGTGAGAATGAAGCATTGTCTTGGACACCTTTTATCCTGTATTGACTAGGTTGTTCAGGGTGGTTAGCAATTTTTTTCAGAGATCTCTGTAAGTTAGAACTGGCAATCAGGATGTTGTCTATATTCTGGATTCTCTTCTCCAAATCCTTTAGGTCTTTAGCAAAAGTTTCCCCAAAGATGGTGGGGGAATTTTTGAACCCTCGGAGCAGCAGTATTTTTCATTTTTTATTTATTTAGCTGTGGAGGTCTTAGTTGAGACATGCAGGATCTAGTTCCCTGAGCAGGGATCAAACCCAAGTCCCCTGGATTAGGAACACAGAGTCTTAACCACTAGGTCACCAAGGAAATCCCTGTATTGTTGTTTTTGTCATGTGTTTGGGTGTTGCCACTCAAAAGCAAAACTTTCCTGTGACTCTGGTTTCTAATAAAGAAAATCAGGTCGTGGTGGACAGTAAAGTAGCCAGCAGAGTGTAGGGATTAGATACTACTGGGTATATATCCTCAGTGGTTTCATTGACTGCCTAGAGCTCCATACCATCTAGTATTCCCCATTGGGTTTTCTTAACAGGAAGAATGGGGATGTTACAGACTGACTGACATGGTCTAAGTCCCTGGTCAATTAGGTCTTGTATAACAGGGTGGTGCCCAATAAGGCCTCTCAGTGGAGAGGGTACTGCTTTCCTTTGGGTCATGTGTGTCCAGGTTTAGATGGGCTAACACAGGCCTGGTGCCTGCAGCTCATTCTACCTGTTCTTGGGCCCAGACCTTGGAATTTATCCCAGAGAGATTGACTTGCTCTGTCTGGGAGCTTTGTCCTCGGACATTAGCATTGTTGTACTGTGCCCTTTGTCTAAGGGGACGCCAGTCTCTAATTAGTCTCCCATTAAGTGAATAGTAGCCCCTGATTTATCTCTTCCTGGCAGGGATATAGGACCTTGGGGGGCATATAAGAATGTGTTTGTCCAGTTTACATTCTGATGACTCTATGAATGCCTGTTCTTGGGATTTCCCTGATAGCCCCATAATTTTACAACCCCTGTGACTGAGTTTGCCTGATTTAGTATGCATAATGGAATAAATGGCACTGGTGTCAACTAAGAATTTGACAGGCTTTACTCCTGTGTTCAATGTCAGCTGAGGCTCTTTAGGGATCAATTGGAGTTCCAGGTTAGGAGCCCTTGGCCCCTTCATTCTACATCTGGACCATCTACCTTGAAGAGCGGTGGCCAGGATTTGCCATTTCTGTCCCCTTTGAGGGTGGCAAAAACATTCTCTCTTCCAGGTCCTCCTTGTTTACAGATGGTGCCCTGTTTGGGTTCCAGTTTCTGTGGCTTGCTAGCCCTTGGTGGAGACTGGGGGTCACTCACTGGAATCGAGTCCCAGTAGGTGGTTAGTCCAGATTCCCGTGCCAACCAGTTGACATTGGAGGGCAACTGGTATGTGAGCTGGTCTCCAGACTTTTCATCTTCTGACTTTTCTTTCTGTATATCTTCATTATTAAACACCTGGTAGGCAAGACCCTGATGCTGGGAGGGATTGGGGACAGGAGGAGAAGGGGACGAGAGAGGATGAGATGGCTGGATGGCATCACTGACTCAGTGGACATGAGTTTGAGTAAATTCTGGGAGTTGGTGATGGACAGGGAGGCCTGGCGTGCTGAGATTCATGGGTTCGCAAAGAGTTGGACATGACTGAGCAACTGAACTGAACTGAACTGAGGCAGCCTTGGCTAGGCAAGAAGTAGGGGTTATCTGGTTCTATTCCCAATTTCTGAAGTTTATGCCTAATGTCAGGGGCAGTTTGTTAAATAAAATATGATCTCAGGATTGCATTCCCTTGCAAGGACTCAGGGTCAGTGGAAGTATAGATTCAGAGGCATTCCCCAAGGCACTCTAGGAATGCCGAAGGGTTTCTGTTGGCTCCTGATTGATTTCCTTTATCTTATTCCAGTGGACAAGTTTCTCTCCTGCTGTCTGGATTCTTTTTAGGCTCTCAGGATCATACTTTTATAGTGCATCTTTCACCCCCTTTCTCCATTGTCTCAGTGGTCCCAGTTAGGTTTATTATCTGGGACCTCTTGATTCCTCAGTCTGAAAATATTATGACCTGCATTGTTTCTGTTCTCTGTGTCTGCTTCATCTCATGCTTTTGAAAATACCATAGGGTTTTCTTTCTTTCTTAGGAATACTTTGAGGAGGCTCTAGATGTCAGCCCAGGTTGGGTCATGGATCTGAAAGATTCTCCCACTCAGATTCAGGAACGTCTCTGGCTCCTCCCTCAATCCCTCACTAGGACTTGTCCAGTTATACAGATCAGAAGTGGTCAATGGGATGTATACCTGAATGAGCCCTGCTTCTCCATCAGGGACCTGCCTAAAAAGGAGTACTTTTCCTAGAGGGTTGTGGACCCTGACTGGTAATTAGTACCACTTTGTGGACTTGCTAGGCTGGGTTCTAAGGGAGAGGGCTTGTTATGGAGGGAGCCTCTTGGGTATATGGCCCAAATTGTGACATAAAAAGGAAGAGGGAAGGGTGGGAAGAGGGTGGGTGAGAGGGTTAGGGAAGAGATCAAGAAGGTCCTCATGCGGAAGGTCAAGGGACTGGTAGGAAGCTTTCAGTCTCTTTCGGTATTTCCTCAGTGGGGAAGAGCCCACATCTCTTTTGAAGTTCTTTGTTCTGATATAAAACCATAACAAACTAGACATGGGGAATTTCATCCCATTTCTTTTGTCTCTGACATAGCAGGTCCAATTATAAAATTATTGGTGTTGTAATTTAGAGACCCATGAACAGGCCACCTTTCCCCATCTCCTAGCAGTACTGGGGCCAGGCTATATTACTCAAGATTACATGTTTTGGAGTCAGGGAGTAATAACCAAAAAACTTGAAGTTCTTCAGGATGTACCCTAATGGTCAGTCCTTCAATTTGGTGGACATTTGTTTCTCTGTCTCTTAGGTGTTCTATTATGAATTTGTTTCCAACTGTCGAGGGAGTGATTTGTTGACATGCAAATGCCAAAAGATTTGACCCAAATAAGATTGTCTGGTTCAGGAGATTTGGAACCAGCACCAGACTCTTAACTGGATTCCTCAAAAGACCACAGTAGGAGGTATCCAAATAGTACACCTGATATAACTGGGGCTCCCCTTGTAGTTTGGATTTGTAGTTTGAACTTGCTTGAGAGTGTCAATCCCTCCCCAGTGAAGATGTCCCATGGGAGATTAGATGAGGCCACATCTAGACAAAGCAGCTTAGCAACATTAATCCCTGACTGGTTTGGTCTGTTGGGGAGTATCCTGTCTGTCTGAGACAGAGGTTTTCTTCCTCCTTTCAGCGAAAAGGAGTTTTCAGAGTTCACACAAAGTGAAGGCTAGAAAGGATTCCCAGGGGGGTGCTCAACAGATCGCTGAGGCAGCTGGTATCCTGTACTGATACTGGGAGGAGAGCCTGTGGAATCTCGATCAGTAAAGAATCACCCAAGGTTCATCTCATAAGCAGTGTGAGGAGGAGAGGTTGGGTGGTGGGTGTTTCCTGTTCTTGCCAGTAGCTCCTGGGGCGTCGCAATAATGGGGTTCCTGATCTTGTGAGTGGCTCACAGGGTTCCCCAGCCCTGACTAGAAAAGGTCAGGTTACGGGTTGCGGACCTACCCTGGGACTTTCTCACACTCAGGCATCCCTTGCGCCTTTTCTTGAACTCAGATTGTGTGTTCTCATTCCATATTGTTAGGCAGTCCTCATTACCTGAGCCCTTTCCCAGCCTTGCCTCTTGGCTCATGAGGTTGGCTACTTTTCTTTACCAAACTGAAAGGGCCCATGGAGAATGCTACTGTTGACTCCTGGGCATTGGTGAGAACTGTAAAGCCCTGGGTGTAGCCACTGCTGCCTTGCACAGGAGTCAAGAGTTCAGAGCTACTGGTGAAACAGTAGGCAAGACTGCTGCGGCTCTCTCTTATCCACACATCCTCACCATCCCCAGGTGTCTGGCACCTCGGGAAGACCGGCCAGATGCAGCAGGCAGGCACACATGAGATTCAGTCTCTGATCCTCAGTGATGCCGCAGTATGGTCCATTCAAGAGGATACTCTGGGGGCTGTGCTGCACCACTTGGATATCAGGGTGCTGGTCCAAGTTGCTCTGGATTTGGCCAAAGGGTGCCACTCTTCTACCCCATCAGAGTGAACTCAAAGACCAGAGTCGGTCATCCTCATGTAAACCTACCAAAGCCTCTGCCATGCTATCTCTGGAGTTGGGGTGAGTCAAGAGCCTAGTGGGTACATGCAGATGGAAAAGGCCATGATCCATCGCATCTGGGTCACCAGAATTTTGTTACCTCCCCTCCTGGGTTGGTCCTAAACATGGGTCCTTCTGCCTAGTGTGATTCAAATCAATAGAATTCAATTCAGAAGCAAAGGAAAGCTTTATTCTTTAATCAAAGAATAGAGAGCTGCAAGCTTATATGCTGGAGTACTTGCTCTCCCCAAAAGGCCATCAGCAAGGCTCTTTTCATAGGGTTTTTGTCAGTGGGGAGGAGGCAGAATTCTTACTGGTCAGTTATAGCTGTACTGCCCATGGCACTCCAGATTGAAGTGCACATAGTCTGCCTTCACCATCTTGAATTGAGGTGTCATGGTCCACGAGCTGAAGTGATGGACACAGCCATTTCACAGTAAAAACTTGATCTGAAATGCCAAGTGCAGGGCCTATGCATGCTGTGCTCTATGAGCAAGAGAAACTAGAATGAGCACAAAGGAAAAGAAAGTTAGGCTACCTAGATCCTGTTTTTATTTCCCAAGAATTATTAATGGGATTTACCAGTGACGCTATTATCTCATTCAATTAAATTCCATGAAAGAATCACATGTCTCTCATTCATCTTTATAACCCTGGCACGTGGCCCAACAAGTAGCTGCCCTGCCCACCTGCCTTTACACACACACACACATTGGAGAAATTCTTTGAGGGAATTGGGACTTGAGAAGAACTTTGGAGAATAGGTAGAATATGGAGACGTCCCTGGTTGTCAGTGGTTGAGAATCCACCTGCCAGGGCAGGGACCATGGATTCTGTTTCTTGTCTGGGAACTAAGGTCTCACACGCTGCAGGACAGCTGAGCCCCTGCACCACAGTTGCTGAGCCTGTGCTCTGGAGCCTGCGAGCTGCAGCTCTTGAAGCGTGTGCACCCTGGAGCCTGTGCCCTACAACAGGAGAAGCCAGGGCGGTGAGAAGCTTGCCCACCGGAACTAGAGAGTAGCCCCTGCTCACCGCAACTAGAAAAAGCCCACTCACTGCAACAAGAGCCCATACACCACAACGAAGAACCCGTGTACCAGAACGCAGAGCCTGTGCACCACAACGCAGAGCCAGCAGAGCCATGAATTAAAAAAACAAAAAGATCTCGTGTTCAGAAGAAAATACTGTAACCAGCACATTCATATCAATGTATGACAAAACCCACTGAAATGTTGTGAAGTAATTAGCCTCCAACTAATAAAAAAAAATAAATAAATAAAATAAAAAATTTAAAAAAATAACTTTTTTTAAAAGAATGGATAGAATATTAATTCATCAATGAATATGAGAAAAAAAGTACTCCTTGAACAAAAAGACCTGGTAAAACATGGAAACCAAAATGAGTATGACAGGGACTAACGAGGAGACAGGAAAACCAGAAGGAAAAATAAATAGCATCCAAACACCTTTAATTTCAGAAGACGCTAAAATCATCTCATCTGTATTTTGTTTCATGAAGCAAGAAAAGTGAAGCTCAGAGGAGTTTAAATAACTTACAGTGGTAGACATTGGCACCGGTGAGACTACAACCCAGATTGCCTGACGCATATTTCAATGCTCACTTGAGAACGGACTGGAAGGAAATGCTGGGAAGTCAGTCAGAAGTCATATGGTGGAATTCTCCATACGCAAAATTCACTCCTTACATAATGAGAATCTCTCTTATCTGTTACCAGCAGTGTAAACAAGGTTAGAATGAAATTTCCTGGACAGCCTCTTTGAGAAGCATGACCAAGGAAACTGGGGTCACAAAGCAAGTACCATTGATTAGCAAGCATGGTTCCTGAGAGAGCGTGAACTAAAAAATGCCAAGCTAATTTAGACGGAGACAACCCAATTGTTATGGTAAGGGGAGACACTGTGGACTGATTGCTGGATTGAAGCAGAGACCGTATGCCAAGGAGAACTTCCTCCTCCCTAAAAATACCATATTGTGTTTGTACTGTGGCCAACGCTAACAGAAGGTAAAACCTACGCATAATACTACCATGGTTACTTTAGCTTATTTATTTATTTATTTATTTTTATTTCTATTACTCACAGAATCTATCCCTCTGTGTTTATGGCCAGATATATTCTTAGTCTTATTTTATAATGGAGCAACAGTTAAATATGATTAGCACTGGTTTCTTGACTACTGTTTTTTCATGTATTACACTTGATGCTGTCCTAAAATGTGGAATCAGCACCTGCCATCTTCCCCAGAAAGGTAAATGTTGCTCATTTTTATTTGTCATCTAATAAGTAAAAACCAGATTTGGAGGTGGAAACTTCAGAGTGCAGTTGCTTCATCCTGAGAAAATGTCGGTGTCTGTTTACATCCAGATATTAATGGAATAATCTCCCGGATCAGTCAGAGTACTCGAGACACATCAGTGATACATATGCCCCCATTGTTCTTAATTAGCTTCTGATTAAAATGTCTTCTCATGCTCTTCAAGCTTAATTGTTGTCATTGAGATCCATGAAAGTACTCTTGCAAAGATTTCTGCATCGAGAGTTAGAGGCAGGGGATCTATAGTGAAGCACCATGTCCCTGGGAAGTTTTTCTCTCTTTCCTAATTATAATCAGTCTCTGACTGCCATAATATAAAAATTGTAATACCCAGGTAATGGACACCCTGCAAACACACTGTGGCTGTAATATCTGAGTTCTTCGGGCAAAGGATCCCTGCAGGGGCAGTCATTGTGCTCAGCAGTGCTCAGCAGTTCCATCCAGAAGTTTCTTCCATCAGTGGATAGTGTTTACTCCTCTCTTCCATTGGGATGTAAGCATCGCAGAGCAGCAGTTAGGCCTAAATTCCAACATGGTGTTCCTTGCCGTGGACCTTCAGATTGCCTACTCTACATCAGTTTCACCTTTTAACCCGCTGTTAACAGCACTAGTTTTCCATCTTGGGAGCATATCACAGTCTACCTGAGAGATATTTTTAAAACCACTGACCCCTAAGGATTATCCTTGACTAGTTCAGTCTGAATCTTTGTACAGAGGCTAAGAGCAACGGCTCTGAAATCAGTAGCCCGAGTTTGTATCCTGGCCCTACAATGCAAACTTGGGGTGTTTAAGCTCTCAGTGCCTCAGTTTTCTCACGGATTAAAATCAGATTATAACAGTACCCATCTCATGGGAGTATGGTGAAAATTATATGAGTCAATATTTGTGAAATATTTAAAACAGTAGTTAGCACATATAAATGTAATTTAACAATTTGTTATGATGGTGATAAAGATGATCATCACCATGATGGAGGGAATGAAATGGTTGATTAAATTGTGTTTGAAGTCCACCCTACCTCTGAAATTTTACTAGTAAAGAGCCAACAAACTGGTTCTATTTTTAAAGCCTTTTTGTGTTCATTTTTCCTATTATTTGCAAATTCTTAGGTGAGGCTGAGAAGCCTGTGGGTAGTGCGTGGATACTATAGAAACACCATCAGGCTGTGACTTAAATGAGTTCTGACTCTGAGTGCTACTCTACCTAAGGAGCATTGATTTCAGAAGGCTTTGCAGCACTAATTTTATAGCATATGAGAGTCTGTGGAATTGACATCTGATAACCTACCAGCTGAAGCTCCAATACCCTGGCCACCTGATGTGAAGAGCAGACTCACTGGAAAAGACCCTGATGCTGGGAAAGACTGAAGGAAGCAGAAGAGGGTGGCAGAGGATGAGATGGTTAGATAGCATCACTGACTCAATGGACATGAACTTGGGCAAGCTCCAGGAGATAGTGAAGGACTGGGAAGCCTGGCATGCTGCAGTTGATGGGGTCACAAATAGTTGTACATGATTTAGCAACTACAACTACACAACAGTTGACTTTTCACTCAGTTTTATTTTTCTAAGAAATGAGGAGGCTGAACTAGAACTTGAAGGATAATCAGACTTAAGGAGCCCATGTTTTTATTATTTCCTGGAAGCCAGGGGCTAAATTAACTCTTAGGATAAGAGCACTAGTGGACCAAACTTTGGAGTGACTTGCACACAAGCTTTTCTTTCTTTTCAAAAGTTAGTTTCCACTCTGTCCCTGAGGATGAATAGGAAGGAGATGTTCAATGCTTCTGATTTTCAGAATGGAAACCAAGGCAATAGGAGAAAACAGTTCCAGAGTGGTAGTGATGAACACAGAAATTACCTGTCTTTGTTACACGTTTGGAACAGAGCCATTCTACAATTGATCTGTGTATCTTAAGAGCCTGCATACACAACACTGAGATAGTTTCTTAAATAGAGCAGATGTTGAAGCAACATTTTAAAATAAACTGTCCCTTGCATCTGGTTACCTCCCATGCAGCTCATCCAAGATTGGCTGTGGTAACCTGAGTGTGCACATCAGGGTTTTAGACCATGGCCATGCAATTCCCAAACATTCATGTGAGAACTGAATTCTGAAGCAGAGAATACAAACCACTTAAAACTTTAATGAGGCTGACAAGTGGGTTTAGTTCAGCCTATAATTTACTTTGAATTGAATTAGAAGCAAACTTTTTAAATCACTTTGCAAGTAAAAATTCCATTTTCTGGACTCTGTGGAAAAAGTTGGAAGATCTGGGGACACTGGGCTGACATTTCTCCATAGCAATAATAGGCTATTATGGACTGGCAACTTCCCCAGGACTTCCCCAGTTTGCTGCAGTCCCCACCCTACCTAACATCAGCTGAACACGGAAGCTGGCGGTATTAATTGTCCAGCTTTTGCTTTTTAAGCTTCACTCACTTCTATCAACTGCCTGACCCTTGTAGATACTTACATTTGCAACCTTAGCTTGCCTTTAAACTTTGTCCACATCCAAACTGATAACACCTGAATTCAGTTTTTTAAAAATTGAACAAAAGTAGATGGTACAGTGAGTAGGGGTGAGGAGTATTGGCTACATGGTGCCATGCAACTGGTTTAACTGTTTTACTTTCCAGAAATCTCCAGTGATGCTCTGTAGACACAGAAATGTGGTTGATTGTATTTTGAACTTATGGTCTTAGACCTCTTTGTGTCAGAAAGAAGCGACAGTTCTTCAGATCACCTACTGAGATGAAGAAGAGTTTTCTGGCAAAGAACTCAAATTACTTTATAGATTAGCCTGAAGCCTTCTCTGCATTTTCCTCATTTCCTTTATGGAGCTTAAATCAGAAATAGCTTTTCTAGTACCGTCTATTAGAAGCACATGAAATGTCAAGCCAGATTTATGGATTAAGAAATTGACATTGGATCATAATTCAGTTTAGAGTAGAAGGAATGAGAATGCCAAAAATGACTTGGAGCCAATTCCTTTTGTGGTCACAACAAGAACAACAATAAAAAGAGAGTGTTGGTTTCTAAGTCAAAGCCCCTCCTCCCTCCACTCCTGCCCTCAACTCTCTTTTGATATGTATACAAACTGCACAAATACAGTATATACAATTAAAATGGACACCTAAAATCTCCTTGTTATTTAGCCTTCTTCCCCTACATACCTAATTCGGAGCTTCTCCTCTCTGACCACCATTTCTTTCCTTATTTCTCAGTTCCTCACTTCTACTGAATCTGCCTGTACGTAGCTATCTCTTTAACAAAACTGTGGCTGCCAGAGGGGAAACCCATCTTGTTCATCATTGTTACCCCAGGTCCTCTGCACACTACTTGAACACTGTAGGAGCTCAAAACCTATTTGTAGTTACATAAATAATTGGTGACCTCCAGTCCCTCAAGCTGCTGCTGCTGCTAAGTCACTTCAATCGTGTCCGACTCAGTGCAGCCCCACAGACGGCAGCCCATCAGGCTCCCGTCCCTGGGATTCTCCAGGCAAGAACGCTGGAGCGGGTTGCCATTTCCTTCTCCAGTGCATGAAAGTGAAAAGTGAGAGTGAAGTCGCTCAGTCGTGTCCGACTCTTAGCGACCCCATGGACTGCAGCCCACCAGGCTCCTCCATCCATGGGATTTTCCAGGCCAGAGTACTGGAGTGGGGTGCCATTGCCTTCTCCAGTCCCTCACGCCCTATCTCTAATTCCAAGATGCCAGCCTCCTTCTTGTTCCGTTTGCCTCACTACCAAACCTGAACCCTACGGTCAGCCATGTTGGTGAATTCTTACATTTCCCTGTCTTCCGTCTCCCTTGACCAAGTTCCTAGACTGTCAATAGTTGGTGGGAAAAAAAATTTAAAGGCATATTTATTACTTCTAAAGAAACATACATTATAAAATAGTAACTGATGTTTCATAAGCATATAGTAATGATAATATTCAGTTGACTCTTATTGACTCTGCCATAGGGTATGTCCTCCAAATGTTCCTGATCTTCAGCTTCCCCAGCACTCCATACTCGTCCTCCTCAGGCACATTAGATGACCCAACTCAAGTTCCCTTAGTTCCCTGTTTCCCTTTTCATAACATCACTGCGTGATTACTTCTCTTTATTTTTCTGTTTGTCCTTCTTTGTCAGCTAATTGATACACTTACCCATTGGTTCCTTTCTATCCCATAATCTCAAGAACCTTTTTCTGACTCTTTCTTCTGTGTGTCCCCCTTTTTTTTTCCTCTTCCCATTTTTCTCTTGGGTTTTTGTTTGTTGTTTGTCTGTTGTAGTTTGATTTCATCTGCTTCACATGTCAAAAGTAGCTCTTTTGAAGGTTAATAATGTCACAACTGTCAAAGCCAAACCTTTTTAAAATTGTATTTCTCTTAAACATTTGCATTTTAGCACCTTGTTTATCACTTTATTTTTAAATCCTTTTTAACAATAACTTTTAGGAAACCATCACATTTTGATTCCATTACTTTTTCAATTACTTCTTACCAAAATCCCATTTTTGGCTTCTTGTCCTACACTGTTAATCATACAGACTCATAATGAACTTTGATTCTTCCTTTGCCTTTGTACCCCTTGTGCCATCAATGCCCAAATCTTAAAGTGTTTTTTAAGGGGGCAAGATACACATTTAGCTAGTTGTGTTGCCATGTATTACTCAAATTGAACATTTCAGTCTCTTCTTAGAAGCCTGAGATGTCCAAGATGCATACTCTGGAAAATCTCAAATAAATAAGAAATTAAAATCAAGAATGCAGCTGAATCTGAAAAACAGAAAAGCAGTTTTGTATTTGACATATGACAAGTGAGATAATACTTAAGCATATTTATCTTCTACCTCTACTTTTGGGTGGGGATTTAGTTCAGAGAAAACTCATACTGTATGACCAGTCTTCCCTTCACTTCCTTTCCACAGAGGGCAGAGAAAGGAGAAATGCATTCAATGTATGAAAGAGGATAGTTCTTCCTTGCAAGTGAGATAAACACAACTCAAACAAGCTTAGGCTAAAATGGGGGATTTGTTGGCAAGAATAAGTAAACCTGGGGAAGAAAAGCAGTGACTCTGGGACAACCGGAACAACTGACTCAGATGGCATGGCTCCTTATCCCTGGCCCATACTTCTCTTTCGCTTCAATTATATTCTCTTTGGTCACCTTTATTGATGATGCTTGAGTCATAGCAACTGGAAACCTGGGTTCACATATCCTCACTTTTTCCAACAGAGAAAAGAGGATATTTTCCTCTGTTCCAGTTTAAAAAAAAAAAAAAAACTAGGAGAGACTTTGATGGACCAGCTAATATATTAATCCTCATATCATTTTGCTTGGTTGGGCATATAGGGCCATATAGGAAGCTGGCAGCTCTCATTCACTTATAATAAGTTTCATAAGATGTGGGCCTATGTAGTACCTCGCTCAAGCCCACATCTGTCCAGATCGAGTACATGATCCCTATCTAATAGAAAGATCATTTAGATTTTCTCTCAACATTTAAGCATCTTTTATTTAAACTAGGACAGTTTGATTTTAAGCTTTATTTGAGTTCAGAAAATTCGACTTATCCTAGTTTAAAAAATTGGTATTTCATGCATTTTGGCCACTGGGTTGAAAGTGAAGGATTAAGTGCAGACTTTCCTAGTCTTAGAATCTCAGAAATCAAAATTACTTCAGCAGAGTTCTCCAAATGGATTATATGACAGTGGTACTTGTGTGCACTTTACAGATGGCAGAAAATTTCGTGAAAAATCTTAGAACTGCCCATTAGGGCTGACCTGAGGTTGAGTTGACATCATGCTGGCACAGGCCTGACAAAAATGCAGGTGTAGAGTCCTGCCATTTCTCTGCTATTTCCACCACTGTTGTAGACATTGTCGTTGCCGCCATCTTACTTACTCTTGAAGCCACTAGGAACTGTTCTTCCTCTATCCCTAGATTTGAGCTCAGGAATATGAAAGAGGGGAAGGAATGTCTTTGTCTAAATTCCACATACAGTTTTCTTTCACAGATTACAATTCACTCTATATAATATCTAAATAATTAAAAATTATATCACAGACCTGGATAACATACTTATAAATCCCGGGTCCTATTTTGACAATCTTTTGTCAGCAAGATCTTGAAGAGAGGAAAAAAATCAGCATAATAGGTTATGAATAACTACATGTGTCTGAGAATAGATGTCGTGGAAACTTCTGACAGCCGAACAATCAAATAAAGAGATAGCTGCCAGAGACCTCCATGCTCTTCTCAAGCAGAGACCTTCTTTTTTGGACGATGTGATTGAAAACAATTTTCTATGTAAGACACAAAAGCCACAGTTGAGAAGAATAATAAAGGGTTACAGCATCAGAAAATTTCTTTCCAAGCCATCTCAAAACACAAAGGCGGACAAAAATCAAAGCTTGGAACAAGCCGACACATAACCTAATTCATGAATTCAGCTTGCCTCAGCTCCGGCTGCAGCTTTTTTTTTTTTTTTTTTTTAATTGGATACTCAAGGTCAGTTGTTGCAAATCAGTAATTGGTGATCTATTGTGTTAAACTCACATGAGCAACAGTCAATTCTGTAGCAGCAACTGCTTTAGGAAGAAATTGCCCTTCATGCCTTCAGTATCCCAAACAAAAATAATATACTAATGTATCTGCTAAGTACTGATGAGAAGGATGTAATATGCATTTCCGCAGAAATGTCTTGCAATTTAGGATTAATTAATGTCCAATTATTGTAAGCTGTAACTAATAAATTTTAAAAGTCAGCTCTACACTTCCATTTTGTAATGTTTTTATAAAATGGAACATTAGATGTTTTTAATCTTGTCTGTTCCTGCAAAATACCCCAGATAACATGCTGTTTTGCATTTCAAATAATATATACTCATTTGAATGCAAAACCAGGGTCCAATCAGAATAAGATGGCAATCAAATTACAATATTCAATGACGAGTTTTCCAAGCTGACTTCATTAGTAAACTATCATGAATTTCAAGATCTTACAAGGTTTCTGTTTGTTTGTACAACTGCAAAGGGCTCAATTATGGAGCTTTGAGAGAGTCTAAAAATAACATCAGACTAATTAAAAGTTTCAACAGGATTTGGGCTAGCACTCTTTTGAAACTCTTTTTAATCTGTTAGGCTTTCCAAATGGACTTTGGAAGCTACAGCTCCCTTTTAAATATGTTAAAGTAAAAACAACCGGTGAAGGAAATACAAAGGAGTCTGTAGCCTTCCTCTTCCTGCACCTAAAATGACAGAGGCCAGCTGTGCAGTTCTGTGTAAAAAGACTTGGCCAGTGGTGAGGGCGTTGCTGCCACATCCTCCTGGACTCTTAAGGGGACTCAGCTCATTTTCTGGCATTATTGTGCATGTTGAAAACAAGCTGGGAGAATCTGTAGCTTCAAGTTGCTGAATCTTTGAAAAACTCAGGCAAGAGGTTCAGTCTTTGAAGTCATTTTCCCTTTGGGAGGTAAGATCCAGGTAATCAGGAAAAACTCAGGAGGTCGGGCTATTATGATAATGTTCTGCCAGTGCAGTTGCGGCTCATGATGTTCCATCATTTGGATCGTGGAACTTGTGGAGACTCCCAGCAGAGCCTCCATCTCAACAGGTGCTTGCTTTGTTTGACAAACAGGGCAGTGACAGGATAGGGGATTAAAGGCACCTAGAAGCTGAGACTTCCCTATTCATCAGAGAGTGCAGTGGTGTGGTTCATTAAAAGTGGTTTTTATTTTTTTCTTTTCCTTTACATTTCTCGGTTTGAACTGTCTTTTTTTTTTAAGATATGAGGTAAAATGTTAGAAAGTTATTGTTTGCAAAAACATTAATTTTTCACTTTAAGGCATCACAGAAATGAATTTCACTGATTTCAAGGCTTCCAAAGTTGTATAGATACTACATTTACTGAACTCTTATTCTGGAGGTTATATAGGTATCAGGGCATCTGTCACTGCCATGGGAAAACATTAGAGCGAGCTAACAGCTTAAGGAAGAGTACAGCCTTGTAATTTGGTCTTACGAATACATGCGTGCTCAGTGATGGCTGACTCTTTGCTCCCCAATGGACTGTAGTCCACCAGGCTTCTCTGTCCATTCCATTTTCCAGGCAGGAATACTGGAGCAGGTTGCCATTTCCTTCTCCAGGGGATCTTCTGGACCCCGAATTGAACTCTGATCTCTTGCATTGGCAAGTGGCTTCTTTACCACTGCGCCACCTGGGAAGCCCCTTATGTTGCACTTCTTAACGTGCAAACCACTATGGCAAGTGGCGTTTTTTGTTCCTGTGCCATTTAAATGAACAAAAGAAAGATTGTGACCAAGGCAACATCATCATCATTAAACCGAAGGAGGCAAGTTGTGCCTGTCAGATCTTCAGTGTAATAGTTGTAAGCCTCATTGCAGAGGCTGAATTTCCTTTAGAGGACTTCCTTCATAGTTAAGTGTTTTTAAGGGCAATAACCCATGAATAAAATATCTGTGAGTGAGGGAACTCTAAACTCTTATAAAGCTAACTCAGTTATCTATGCAAATACAAGCAGGGGTTGCATAAATCAACAGCTTCCAAAGTGATTTTCCTAATTTAAGTTGAGCCAATAATTTCTACATTTCATCATCTCTCTTCAACAAAACATCTTTTTTATTCTCCCTAACCAGAGCTGTAGCTAAACAACGAAACAAATCAGCTTGAATTTCATCTCACCTCCTTTTTTCATCCCGAAAAGAGTCTGATCAATGGAAGTGGTCAAAGCATAGAAGCAAAAGGCCTGAAAACCCCACCGAATAAATAATCAATCCTTGAAGAATCTAGTATGGGTGAATTCATATTCTCATTTTCATCAGACTCATATCAATAGTTAGCAAATTCCAATCTTAAGGTTATCCAGAATCCTGACAGAAATTACTTAGTGGTTGGATTCACTTGAATAGGGTTTTCTATGTGACTGGATTTGCGCCGAGTACAATCTAGATTGGTCTTTACAGAAGAAGTTATCTCAAAGGTAAGAAAAAGGACTGAATGATCAAAGAAAATAGAGTACCATAAAAAACACAGAAGCCTTTTTTAAAAGTAGCTAAATCCCATGGAGATTGTTTGTAGTAGTGGGAGGAAAAAATACCATAAAGTCCAATAGGTGAACATAAGTAATGAGGGAAAAATATGCCACGGTATTTCTATCAAAGGTATATCAGAAAACACGTGAGAAACACTATCACTTTGTGAAAGTGTTAGATGTGGGATAATGTATGACCCCATCTGGACATATTGCAGAACACTCCTATTACATGTTACCTACATGCCGTGTTCTTTTATGCTACTTAGAGTTTGAGACCACCTTACGTATCAATGTAGACAGTAATATCCTTAGAGGTGATTAAAAAAAAAAGAGTTATCAAATAATTTCTATTTTTAAAGAAAGCTTGCCCCATCTAACTTTTGAACTTTTTAAATCTCTCTTGACTACTAATGTAGAACAGATTTTAAGCATGGTTACATAGCAGTTTTCTCATTGGGGGTACACCTGTACTTTCCTAAGAAAAACACTATTAGATGAAATTGGAATCATAAATGAAGATAAATCATGCTTTTAGAAAAGAAGTGATGAGTAGAGAAATTAACCCAGTTTGTCAACAGAAAATGTGGACTAGGTGCCTATTCTTAGAAATAGCTTTGCCTTAACTAGGAGAAAGATATATGAACACACATGAACGTTTGTCCTTTTAGTATCTGCTCAGCATTTGCATGCCTTTCCCGACAGAAAATTCCTGGATCCTTCCTGGGAATTATCTTTTTCCCAATGAATTCTAGAAGAACCTCTTTCCCTTTACATATTAGGTGATATGAGCCTTGCTAAGCCAAAAGGATGTTCACTCCCTGGAATCTAACAGGAACAACATGATAAAGAGACAGAAATTGCCTGGAGTTCTCTACTGAGAGTCAGTCTCCTGGTCAGAATCTCTTGCTATTATAGTTGGCCTTCTATGTCCACAGTTTTTCCGGTAGTGGATGTGGAGGACCAACTGTACTGTGCTGTTTCATATAAGGGATTTGAGTATCCTTGGATTTTGGTACCCACAGGGGTCCTAGAACCAGTCCCCATGATGATGAAGTTTTGTGTTTCCTGCTTTTTTTCTACCACTGCACTGGTACCTGTTCACCCTCAAGCCCAGGTCTTCAGGCTCCTATACATTCTCTGAGCTTACTATATCTGTCCCATAAATTTCCTTTTGCTAAAGTTAGCCAGAGTCCATTTCTGTTGCTTTCAACAAAAGAATTATGACATATGGAATCTTTAAGGCAGCTTAGGAACTGAGAGGACATAAAATGTGGAGTGGAAAAGAAAGGATCAATGTCAGTAACACAGAATTTTAAATCAGACCATTAAATAAAGAAAGCTGCTGTACGTCGGTCCTCACACTTACTACAGGAGTCGTGGGAGGTAAAAGTGATGCTGAGAAGACAACATCCCCCTACAGGGATGCTTTCCTTAATGCCTATGCCTGACAAGCACTTCTGTCCTCAGAGAACACTCTCTGTGAAGGACTTAGACCGATGGTCCTCAATCTTTTTCCACCCCAGCACACCATGGGGAGGAGAAAGAGACTCATCAACACTGACGTCCCCTGGCAGCAGTGATTCTGAGTTCTGGAGGCAGATCAGAAAGGGTGAGGGGGCTGGAAAAGCCCTTTGGGTGATTGGAAATCTTCTCTTCCCCCACACCTGTCAACTTTAAAAGACAGCTGCTTTTGATGTTAGGAGACAAGTTGGAATAAATTTGGAAAGTAGGATTAAGCACTGATTTAAAAAAAAAAAAAGACAAAAAATATACCAGCAGGAAAACATAGGGTAATAAGCTTTAAAAAACAGTTTAGTGTTTTTGTTTTTTTTTCCAGCCACATTATTTTAAGCCTGAAAACAATGAGGCACAGAGAACTAGAACTTTCCCAGGATTATATAGCTATCCTGCTAAGGCAGGAATTAGGACTCTTGTTTCTTAAACCGTGGCCCTTTTGACTAAGAAGTTTACATAGCTTTTAAAAAATCTTTCTCCAAATAATATTGTTTCTTAATATATAAGAGTGGTTACTTACCTGTCAAAGATTCATCATGGTATATTAATAAAAATATATAGCAAAGCTCCAATTTATATAGATATCTACCAGAGACTCAAGTTAGTTTTACATTAAAGAAAATCACTATCAAACTTTTTATGTGATAATTTCTGACAAAATATTTAGGAGCACATCTGGGTATAAATTGAAGTATTTTCATATTTTAAAAAAATCAACACCAGTCCACGTTAAAGAATATAACTTTGAGTATATTTCATATGGCCTCTGAGATAAGACAGTATTATGAAAATCTACATGTGAAATTGACTTCAGTAGAAGCTAGACAGACCATTTTTTTACACAAAAACCATTCTTTCTTTGTTTTTCCAAAGTGAAAGTACTTGGGCCATTTTGGATAGTCTTTGGAATTTTATTCTGAGTAATCTTTCATTCTTCTGTATTTTTTAATGCGTAGAGACAGCTGATAGAGTTATCAAGCAGTTATCATGTTTTCCTATGTGTTTTTTTTCTATTTCATATCATTCATTTATAATACAAACAGACTTGTCTTTTGACTAAAATTCCTTTTTTTATGGTTCATAATTTCTGAATAACATGGTCTTCTGTGATAAAGACCCATCAAAAGCATCATTATTCTACTTTTATCTGTATTGAACTACCTGTTTCATCTATTAGGATTTAAAAGGTTCTTCCTTTTTTTTTTTTTTCCATTTCTGTGTCTGGCTATAGTCCTCTAATTCATCTCATCTCTATTACCTGGTGGGATAAGGCTTTGACTTAGATTGTGGGTCACAAAAAATCACATTATTTAAATTATCTTTGACAATCAAAAAATATTCCCAGGCAATCTTATTATTTTGGTGATGGTGGCAAATGAATATCATTTAGCACTTCCAGTGCCGATCTGAATTTTCATACCCATTGCCTCCGGTAATGCGTTGCTATACAAGATGTACTGAAATAAACTATTAATATTTGTTCTTTGGCTCTTTCAGTCCTGTGTTCTTTATTTGCTAATGGGGCTCCATGTGCTTTGCTTTTCAAAACTCCTGTGATGGCTGCATAGAATAGTAACTGTTCAGCTGATCTCACCCTTTATGAACACTGACCACTGTAGTCTGCAATACAACAAATGAGTAAAAATAGCTGCAAAAGAGGTAGAGATTTTAAAATGAAGTTACATTCAGAGTGGGGAAAGCACAGTTTGGATTGGAGATTGACAAAAGCAAACAACCAAGACTTTTCCAAGTTCCTGGGACCTCCACAAACTCCTCCACTTTGGGGTTTAATATCTGGAATATGCCAGAGCACTTTCAAAATCCTGTGCCCAGGCATGAAGAGCAATATTGTGTATTTTTATTCCTTTTCAATCCATTAATAGTGGTGCATGTATACTAAACTCCACTGGCTAGTAACTTTGTTCTGTTTTCCCTGACCTCCTAACTTTGACTCATCCATACTATTTTCACTTTGTTACTTGCATATTATTTACAAAATGCCCAGGAAAAGATAGAACTCAGAGTTTAAAAAGTGTTTTGAATAGAATTCAATTTAAAAGAGTACAGAGCCAAAATGAATGTGAGAAACATTTAGTTAATTTCTCTACTTCTGCAGAGCAATGCCTAGACCATGCCTGAAAGGCAGAAATCAATTTTCCTTGTAAAAATCAGAAAGAGAAGGTAAATAACACAAAATATTTTGATGACCTGTTCAAGGATATCTCAGTCGTTCCTATTAGAAGAAAATCTTGTCAGACCTAACAATTTCGTATCGAATATCCTAATTAAAAAAAACAAACAAACAAAACAGACCTTATTATCATGCTGTAATGAATTGTTTCTTCCTAACTGTGGGCCTGTTTCAAGCCACTGAACTCATGTGAGTCTGGATTTCTTCTTCTGAGAGAAGAATTATATCAGCATTATTTGTTAAAGAAGCGTATTTACTTGTTTAAATTTACTGTCATCACTATCACCATCAAGGACAATAACCCGCTCAATACCTACTAAGTAAAGGGCCGTTTGCTCGCTAATGTGAATAACAGGTCTTTATGGTCTCTGCCAAGAAGCTGAGTGCTTAGTAAAGAGAGGACATGCTTGTGCTAAGTCGCTTTGGTTGTGTCAGACACTTTGCGACCCCCATGGACTGTAGCCTGCCAGGCTCCTCTGTCTGGGGGATTCTCCAGGCAAGAATACTAGAGTGGGTTACCATTTCCTTCTCCAATTTGAACCTATAGCGGTTGACACAGTAGTCATCGTGGGACTTTCTTTCATTGCTTTCCTTTGTGAGATCTTATATTTTCAGGACACCATGCTTTCTTACTTAGATTACTCCTTTGTTTTAATGAAGCACATCCTCCAATAGCCTCCAGTGACACAGGTCAGAGTCTCTCCTTCAAATCTGGGCTACCGAAGAAAATCAGGGGTCATCATTTAGACAAGCTGATTTTCTTAGCATGGTCTCAACTGGTTGCAATATCATGAAGAGACACTTAATGTACTTTTTTTGTTGTTTTTGGCAGGGATATTATATCTATTTGGTAATGAAAAGAAACTCAGTGGTCGCCTTCTTTGTCCGCAGGTGTAGTAACTCTTGTGCACGGGGATGGTGGGATGAGTTGCCAAGGATAGGTCCGGTGTGCACTGATCTGATGTTTTCCATAGGTGGTGCAAATGTCCTTGGAAACTGGCAACTTAGTTGTTGGACCATCTGGAAAGGTAACCTTAACCCATGGAGGATCCTTTCTTTTTCCTCGCTTCACCCCTAGCTGCAAGACCCAATTAGGCCTAGCACCGCCAGATCGGTTCCAATAGTTGAATCACCTCAGGGTTTGCATTCCCAGGGGATATCGCTTCCAGGAGAGACAATGACCCTTCTTTGCACTCATGACACGTTAAGTCATGAGTGAAAAAAGTAAGTTCTACTGACATTCAAAGGAGGAAAAATACATTCACTGGAGTAGCCAGAACGTCAACACGTTCCTAAAGACTGTCATGTGGCTTTTGAAATGAAAATAAGGCCATGATGAGGCTTATTCCTTAAACACAGTATTCAGACTGAATAGAACTAAATTGGGAGTAAAATGAACTCTTCTATTGACTTTGATTAGAAATAACATCACCCATTTATTCATTCAACAAATAATGACAATTTCTCTATAGTGTGCCAGATTAAAGAATATAAATTAAAGTAAAACGTACTTGTATTCTGAAAGAATCTTGTATATATAGAAGGAAACTGACTGAAACTAAAATAAATCAAATTATTTTCTCTCTTGACCCAGATGAGAAATATAAGAGCCAGAATTTCAAATAAGTTGTGACTGGTTGCATGTATAATTCTTTTTCTCCATTGTACTTCACATTCTTTCCCATATTCCATTTTGTTGCTCTTTCTCTCTCATGTCCATATAGGGCATGATCTAATGTGAAAGAAGAGCTCATGTGAAAGAACAAAGGGTCAATTTATTAGATTTAGATTTTTTAGATAGATTTTGAAAATCTCTAGCTAAAGTAATGATCTTTATAGTCATGGTTTTTATTTTCAAGAGCCAAGTACTTAAGAAAGAAAATGTTTCTTTTTTTTTCACATTCTTATTTCAAACACTTAGTTTTATATACTAAGAGACAAACAAATTGCAGAGCATGAGTTTATAACTAAAACCAGTGTTTCTCAAAGCATGATCTGCATCTCAGAAACATCTAGGGTATGTCATAAAAATGCAGGTTATAAAGCCCTACGCTGAGTCTACAAGGACAAGGACAGGAATGTGAATTCAAGTAGCTTAATTATTTTTACCTGTAATAAATTTTGAGTAGTTCTGCTTTTATTACAGAAAAGACACAATAAAGTAGTCATTTTTTTCCCACTCAAATAGAGATAAGAGTAGGCCCACCAGAAAACAGACTATTGGAAGCACATGACTGGTGTAGAGCGATTTGGGGTCTTTGAGCAAGGTATAGAACTCCACCTGGGCTAACCAGGGGAGATGGTAGGATAACAGAAACACCCCTGGAAACCTGGGTGCCTTTGGGAAAGTTCCAAAGCAGACAGGATCAAACCATGATTTGATTTCCTGATTGTTTCACCTCCAGGATGCCACAGACCTCATTGGAAAACCCACTTCACCATCACTCCAGAGTAATAGAAGAGCAATAGCCAGTGAAGGCACAGATAGGGATGTGCCTTAGAAAGCCTCACAGTCCTGTGTATACCAGGGGCACCTTCAGAGGGTGTAATGGTGCCTGAGAGGGTGGGCAACCAATATGAAGATCTTGCAGTTAGAATAACCAAATGGTCAGAGTTGAATTGTGCTGCCCCTTCTCTAAAAGATATATTGGAACCTTAAACCCTAGTTAGGACTTCACTTGTAGACAGACCTGACTTGTAGATAGAGTCTTTACAAAGGCACTCAAGTTAAAATGAAGTTATTAGAGTGGGCACTGATCCAATATAATTGTTGTCCTTTTAAAAAATGAGAAATTTGTATGCAGAGAGAGACAAACATAGCAGGAAAACAATGTGAAGGAACACAAAGAGAAAACAGCTATCTCTAAGCCAAGCAGAAAGATCCAAAATAAATCCTTTCTTCACAGCCCTCAAAAGGAACCAGTTCTGCTGACACCTTGATTTCCGACTTCTAGCCTCCAATATCAAGTGGAAATGGGACTTAGTTTGCAGTCTTCCAGGGGAAATACAGCCTGGAAAGTCAGACTATGATTCTTTCTGTTCTGAGATCCTCTCAAATTTACTCAGGGTTTCCACTGATCTTTCTGTCATCTGATAGTAGTGAAAATAACAGGGCCAGAGACTAAAGTCCAAGACCAGGTGAGAAGCGCCACACCTCAACTAAAGGCAGACAGCAGCACGAAATGCGTACAAATTCGGTATCTCTCAGATGCCTGGAGAGTACATAAGTCCTTCCACTCTGCCCCTGGGGGAAGGAAAGTGGATCAGGGAGAAAATCCTGAATAGAATGTGTAGTTTCCAAAAAACTAGTTCTCATACAAGAAACAGCGTCATCTCAACACTGAGTCACCATCAGCAGAAATGAGAACTGGAGGCTAAACTTTAGCCAGGCGTAAAGGAACAAATATGATATATATTTTCACATAAGTTAAGTTTGTAAAGAGTAAATACATATGTTATTTTCAGGAAATAAACTTGGCACTTAATTAAAGGCTGAGAAAACAAGGGTGAACATCTCTGTTTATTAATTGACAAATGGGGCTGATGCAGGATGAAGCACGCTGCATACGTCATTGCCGTTTCTTACATCAGACTCACAGGTGGACATTAATAATATCATCAACCTTCAGCAAGTCAATGAACAGGATTGTTAAGATTGTATCAAGTCATTGTTAGTGGCTGGTGAGTAGATATCAAACTCAGATCTATTTGCCTCTAAAAAAGCCAAGTAACTGCTTTTTATTTGTTAGGCCCTGATATTAAAAAGCAGAGACACTGCTTTGCCAACAAAGGTCCATCTGGTCAAGGCTATGGTTTTTCCAGTGGTCATGCATGGATGTGAGTTGGACTGTGAAAAAAGCTGAGCGCCGAAGAATTGATGCTTTTGAACTGTGGTGTTGGAGAAGACTCTTGAGAGTCCCTTGGACTGCAAGGAGATCCAACCAGTGCATCCTAAAAGAGATCAGTCCTGGGTGTTCATTGGAAAGACTGATGCTGAAGCTGAAACTCCAGTACTTTGGCCACCTCATGCAAAGAGTTGACTCATTGGAAAAGACCCTGATGCTGGAAGGGATTGGGGGCAGGAGGAGAAGGGGACGACAGAGGATGAGATGGCTGGATGGCATCACCGACTCAATGGGCATGAGTTTGAGTAAACTCTGGGAGTTGGTGATAGACAAGGAGGCCTGGCGTGCTGCGATTCATGGGGTCGCAGAGTCAGAGACGACTGAGCAACTGAACTGAACTGATATGCTTTAAGGGTTTCCCCGGAGGATCAGATGGTATAGAATCTGCCTGCAATGCAGGAGGCCTGGGTTCAATCCCTGGGTCGGGAGATCCTCTGGAGAAGGAAATGGCAACCCACTCTAGTATTCTTGCCTGGGAAATCACATGGACAAGAGAAGCCTGGTGGTCTATAGTCCATGGGGTCTCAAAGAGTTGGACATGACTGAGTGACTGAATACACAACATGAATACACAATATGTTTTAAATAGAATAATATGAGAGTGGTATTAAATTGCAGTAAATAGTTCCATAAGTGTCATAAGAAATGCATGAACAGAATGAGATAGGAGCAGGGACTCACTACTGCCAAAGGTCTCAGGAAATGTCATACTGAAAAGTATTTTTTTTTTTTAAAGCTGCGTTTGAACTAGGATAAGAGTTTTGGAATCAATGAATGGGAGGGAAGAAAGGTGTTCCAGGAGAAGGAAGTCAGAAAGCAAGCCTGGGGATTATGAAAGATTGTGGCTTGTGCAGAGGAGGTTGAGAAGCTGGATTATCTAACCACAGCATGGGTCTGCCAGGGAGCAGGGCTACCCTGGGGAGGTGGGTTGAGCCAGGATGTGAAGGCATTGCAGAGTCATGCAGTTCTGTACGTACAGAAATGCTTGTGATCAGATTTGTGTTAAAGAGGAATTAACTTAAGGGAAAATGGAGTATAGGCTCAGGGAGATAGACATGCGATGGGAAGACACAAGCTGGGGGCAGGGTTGCTCTGCAAAGATCTGGGAGAAACATGCTAAGGCCATAGAGGTCAAGGCACAGATTTTGGAGTCACTCTTGAAGTACAATTAGCAGAAACTGGTGGCAAATGGTATGTTTGGAGGCAGATGAGTGTATTGTTGTTGTTGTTTAGTCACTCAGTCATGTCCAACTCTTTGTAACCCCGTGGACTGCAGCACGCCAGCCTTTTCTGTCCTTCACCATCTCCCAGAGCTTACTCAAACTCATGTCCATTGAGTCAGTGAAGCCATCCAACCATCTCATCCTCTGTCATCCCCTTTTCCTCCTGCCTTCAGTCTTTCTCAGCATCAGGGTCTTTTCTAATGAGTCAGCTCTTCACATCAGGTGCCCAAAGTATTGGAACTTCAGCTTCAGCATCAGTCCTTCCAATGAATATTCAGCATTGACTTCCTTTAGGATTGACTGGCTTGATCTCCTTGCAGTCCAGGGAACTCTTAAGAGTCTTCCCTAACACCGTAGTACAAAAGCATCAGTTCTTCATCACTCAGCCTTCTTTATGGTCCAACTCTCACAGTCATACATGACTACTGGAAAAACCATAGCTTTAACTATACAAGACCTTTATTGACAAGATAACAAAGTGTATGATTAGGTCCTTATTTTGCAAGATGGGTGGATTGGGATGACTGTAAACATTACAGGAAATTGAGACACAGCCTCAGTGCGGTCATCAGTGTTCGTATAAGATCATTCAGGGAAAACTGTATACAGGCAGAAGAGAAGCTAGCCAAGGAGCAGAGGCCAAAAGAAGAGCAACATTTAAAATCTTTAGTATAATGGAACTCTTGGCATGTCTTCACTCAGACTTGAAGATATTTTTTCCCTTAAAATAAATGCTCTGAATATTCAAGAAATGTAAGGTTTTAATGGAAAGAGTTCTGACGTAGTAAGATTTCAGTGCCAAATTTGCCACTAATTAATTATGTGACCTTTGGCACATCACTTTAATGTAAGTCAGACTTGGCATCCTCATCTGTGAAACTAGATCTCCAAGGTCTCCGTTTCCTGCTTTCAAATGCAGTGATTCTCATTGGATTTGTTTCTTTGATTAGAGAATTTTAATTGAAGCATATCATAGGCTTTGTGATACATTGTGCCATGTGCTTCCCAAATGTTAGTGATGGGAAAAAACATTTTAATGATGATCCCAACTTCATGACTATAGAAGTTTCAGACTTTTGCACCTCAAAGTCATCAGTAATTAGACCTTGGCATTTCTCTCTATTTCTCCCGTTATAGAGAACAAATTCTACAGACTAGAAAGATGATGTGACACACTGGGAATACAAGAAAATTTGTCTAGGTGGAAGTTTCCTCAAATTGTCATTTTAATTTAGTGACATAACGGTCATCATTAATAGTGTCTGTGATCAGAGATGATACAGAATGTAAAATTTTCTTCATTATTTGAAGAGCTTATGTTCTAAGTAGGATATAACATCTGAACATTGAATTCTTACAACAAGGTAAAATCTTACAACAACAGTCTTCCAAAAACGATCTAAAATCACTCAGTCTCTGGCTCTGCAATGAGGGAGAGAGATAATAAATCCCAGAGCCTTTCCCCCAAGCCCTGGATCCTCCCATTCCAAGTGTTATACATACTTTTAAAGCCCACCATCTTATACTTAATGTTCCTCAAAGAGAGACGCTCTTGAGTTTGTCTTATGACTTATGATAATAAGATGACCCACTTTTTAAAAGGTGCCCCACTCTCTCAGAACCCAGAGGAATTCAGGTGAAGCCTTTGCAAGGTGAATTAACAGCCCAAAACACAACCTTATGCCAAGCTACTAAGTCAGAGAAAATCATTTCAACCTTCATCCAGAAATTAAATGGTTATTGATTGATATGGAAGATACTGTAACCTTTCAGATTAAATTAAGAAATGTTGCTGAACACAATTAAAGTTTTTCTAATGTAAAGCAGTTTGCAAAGTGCATTTTTGACTAAATTCCATCTCTGAGGTTAATTACCATGTCTAGGGTCCAGGAATAATAGATTAAGTGGAAAGTTGGCTTCAAAAGTTAAAGAATGGGAAGAAGCAAGAAGTATCCAGAAGTGATTTATGTCCTACTGATGAATTTGAGGGAAGAAAGCCAAGTAACCACACCAGGCTTCTATGCTACAGGGGTTAGGCCGAAGGAATGGTATCAAATTAAAAGGGCATTCATTTTTAAGGGGCAGCTCCACATTTTGCTCACACTTAGAAGTTCTCTCATTCTTGCTAGTTAGGCTAAAGTCAGAATGTCTTATTGAGTGTGCTGGAGACATCCTAGGCAGTGTGAACAGCTTTTGTTCTGAGGAGCTCACAGTTCTTAATGGAGATCAGTGTGGAAGTGATGCTGAAAAGCTTGGCCTCTGTACACAGGTGCCAAATTGAATCTTGGAGACAGTGTTTTAGATGAAGCAGAAAACAATAGCTTTACTGCTCTGCAAGGCAAAAAGGGACACAGCAGGCTCCTGCCCTGTGTATTCCAACCCAGGGCTCTTTGGTGAGGGGTTTTAGGTGCTTCAAAGGTGAGGTTGCCGATAAGATTATGGTGTGTACAGGGCCTGTGCTCCTCTAATCTGGTCTCAGGTAATCCTTTTTTTTTTTTAATTTATTTATTTTAATTGGAGGATAATTACTTTACAATATCATGATGGTTTTTGAACTTCTCTGATTCCTTTAGACTGGCTCAGGTGGTCTTTCTGGTATGAAGAAGGTTGACATCTTCCATTTGCTGGGTTTTAATTCTATAAAGTACTTAAAGACATGGTTATATGACTGTGCCCCCCAAGGCTGCACCATTGTTTCTTGGCTATTTCTCTCTTAAC
This sequence comes from Cervus elaphus, assembly GCF_910594005.1. Lineage (NCBI taxonomy): Eukaryota > Metazoa > Chordata > Mammalia > Artiodactyla > Cervidae > Cervus > Cervus elaphus. The sequence continues at coordinate 39,335,916 of NC_057827.1, read as the reverse complement.
TTTGCATCCCTTCCATTCCCCGATTAGCAACTGTTCAGATCTACCCTTTGGAATTTACCCTTTGAGAAGGCCATGGAGGCTGGAGTCTGTTCTCCACAAGAAATGAGGGACACGGAAAGGTTTCCATGCCTAGGAGCCCCATAGGGTCCTGCTCAGTTTCGGAAGCTCAGTTAACTGTAAGAAAGTGGGCAAGAAAGGATTGTAATCTCTTACTCTCAAAATCTGTTTCAGGCTGACACGAGCAGAGTGATACTCTAGAGAAGCTAAAAGGACCTGAGGTTTTGTCTTGAATATACAAGATGTCCAGCTTAACTCTGTCCCTTTTTTCTCATCTGTAAAAATGAGTTGGGCTCAATGCTTTCTAAAGTTCTTACAGTTCTATAATATACATTAATAATACTTCAAAATTATAAAAAGTAAAATGTAAATCAACATCTTTAAGCTCAGTTAGTTATGAGTGTCCTTGCTATGATCCTGCTTCACTAGAACCATTCTAGATAGAGAGCGTGCACTTTTAGGGAACTCCAACTGAACTTGTTTTCATATAAAGCAGACTTCCAAAAAGAGAAGGCAAGAATGGGCCCTTTAAAAGTGTAGCTCACTGCAAAAATAGCAAAGAATATATACTAAAAAAAAATAGACTAAAAGGCCTTCATGACACATTCCGTGAAAAGATGCCCTCATAACTTTTACCAGTTAATTGATGCATAAAAGGTTGTGAAGATTAATGTACATCAAAATCAAAACTAAATTGAATTTTTGACATTTTTGCAAATAAAAACCCCAAAGAATACATAGGTGCCTTTTGATTTGTCACAGCTGGAAGACTCTGAATCATGAAGCGCTCTAGGAAAGGCCATTAAATAGCGTTAGATGGTTTGTCAGTGTGGAGGAAAAGTAATTGAAGAACCAAACTGTGTGTATGGGCATTGCATTTTAAAATATTTACCAAACACAGATAAAGTGAGTCTTTTTCTTCCACAACTAAAGCACAAAGTGTTGATTAGGTAGTCAACAGGAAAATTTTATAATTTAAATTCTTTTTAAAAAAATTCAGTCAGATTAAATAATCTTTGCTTAAAAAGATATTTCTGGTCTACATTTAAAAGCTTTTGCTTTTAATGGGGAGAGAAAAGATTTAAAAACCAATCACTGGTCTATGAGAATGACATTTGAAAACAGCAGTGTAATATGGAAGAAGGGTAAAATAAGAACCAAAATTCTTAGTACTGGTTTCAATAAGACTATGAATTTTGAAAATAATTTCAGATGACTTTTTTCTGATACTCTTAGCCTCAGTCATAAAGCAGTCTTTTTTTTTTTTTAAGAAACAGTGATGAAATAAGCAAGTGTTAGCATATCATTAAGTCAATGAGGTTCCCAGTTTTATTCTTTGAAAAAGAATACAGAATACTAATAATACTATTAATGAAGTAAGTGAAATGCTTTTTGTAGTAGATATCAAGCGAGGAACATGTAGATCAACACAAGGTCTATACTGAGTTCAAACACACAGAGCCCATAGGTGACCTAATCATAGCGTCTTGGGTTTCCCAATGGTCTGATGTGCCCCAAGAAGAGGTCCATTGCAGCTTATGAAAGCAGTACAAATAGTTAGATTCACCTGATTCTACTCATAAGAACTTAAAGTTCTTCTTTCCTTATTAGGTAGGATTTTTTTTTTTTTTAATATACGATTAGCAAGTAGACTTGGTTGAAAAAGCAAGCCAGGAGGGGACTTGCATTTAATAATTCCAGAAAGCTCTCCTAACTATCTCCAATATCTTTATTTCCAGTGTTTACTTTAGTAGCTGGCAAAGGACAACTGTTCACAAGATACAAGGGTCAAAACAAAAAAACAAACCTGCTTTTGTAAAGCTGACTTTACATAGAATGGAAGGAAGGCACCGTTTCTATTCTTGGAAGGACAACAGTATTTTGTTTTAATCACTTGCGAAGGATCTGAAACTCTAAAATTCTAAATGAGGTTAATAAATCAAGAAGAGTTAATATGAAAACAAGTTTCATAATCAGCTTGCAAATAAACACTGCTGCATATTCTATTAAGGCTAGTCCCAGAGCTGAGGCAAATCAGAAGAGATTTTTCATATATTCCCACAGTTCAAAGCTTTTAGGTGGAAATAGATTATGAGAAAACATTTTAATAAACAACACCACTATTTAGTAAAAATGGTAATAGCAGCAAGCAATCAAAAGCTATCTAAACAGAAAGTCCCTTCTCCCTATATGGAGTTTTCCTCACTCTTTAGACTAACTGTATTTTCAGAATCACCTGCAAAAGAAATCTGAGACAGCTAGTCATTACCCACTGAAGTTACTCCTACTTCTCACTGAGCATGAAGTACTTACATCCCAGTTCTTGCAATTAAGAGTCTGAATAAACTTAGATTTCTCTGATGATTCCCCACCTTTCTCCTAATGCTGATAATCTTTTAAGAACATGAACAATGTGAAATGAGCTTTCCTACATGCCTCAGTGAAGATTCCATGTTTCTACATTGGGTAGGTAGATGACCGAGTTAAAAGACAAAATGGCGATTTTAGAAAACATTAATTATTTAAATTTTAAATGCAAATTGTTAGTAGGAAATTCAGGTAAAATTTTGGTTCTTGAAAATGCTTGTCAAGAGGTCAACATTAGATAGTAGTTGCAGCCACCCAAAAAGAAATGATAAAGTAAAAAGAAAGTTGGGAACTAAAATGCATAATCATAGTATTTAACTTCGAGGAGAGGAGTGGGGAGCTTATAAAAAAAGACGATGAACAAGTAGTAAGAGTCATCAGTTAGGAGAAACTCAGATAGAGATAAGAGACTTATTATTTATCAAATAGGAAGACTTTTGAGTAATATAAGAATAAATTGTATCCATTGAATATCGACAATATTGGTGACCCTAGAACATACTGTTTTGATGGGAAGTCATGGTAATAAATTGAAAAGAATAAGAAGTGAGGAGTTGAAAATAGTAACCATGATACTTAGCCCTGGAATGCATACTCCTGGGATGGAGAGATATAGGTTTTAATCCCTCCTCAAACATTGAAGGTAGGCCTTGAGCAAGTGAGTTAACATCAAACAGCTACAGATTTCTCTCTGTATATTTGGGGATAATAATAGTACCACCTAGAGTTTTGTGAAAATAAAATGAGATATTACATATAATCTGCTAGAATGACACCTGGCGTATGGTAAGTACTCAATAAATGTCAGCCCTTATTTTGAGATGGAGAAGGAAATGGCAACTCACTCCAGTATTCTTGCCTGGAGAATTCTTGCAGAGGAGCCTGGCGGGTTATAGACCATGGGGTCGCAAAGAGTCAGACACGACTAAGCTACTAACACATTTAGTTTGAGAAGAAGAAAGTCAAGTGTGAGTAGTTTTTCTGTCCTTTGTGACTTTGTTTTGTCTTGGAATTTGTGTGAATGGATGTGTCTGTGTATATGGGTATATGAATGTTTTAGTTGGGATTAAATTGAGCCCATTTATAGGCTAAAGAAAATCAATCAATAAAGAAAGGAAAGAAGTGCCTGAAATTCTGCTTAGTTAGGGAAGGAAGAAGAAACTTCAAAGAAACTTCTACCTGAGAATTGGGAAAAAATGATAAGAATTTCCTGATTATTTCCCAGACCCCATTAGCTCTGGTTTGCCCCAGTGGGCACAGACTCAGCTCCCTCACCGTTCAGGTTGTGCCTGCCTCTCCCCTGAATGAACCCCCATCAGCATCCCCATGAGACCGTGTCACAAAGGGCTTGAAAGAGTATGGTGCATGCTTTTGAGATAAGATACTGTCAGCTGAAGGTAAATTGAAGCCTACACAGAATGAATTTGCTCTGGACATGACTGATATCACAGATAAGGGAGGCCAAGAAAGTGTGGTTGGTGAATAAGAGTCATCTGACACAATTCACCCATTGTAATGTTCCTGCCTTTCATTAAGTCCAGTCTTTCAAAGGACCTGGTCGGGGAAGGATTTCTGAAATAAGATCCCCTTTTTCTGCTATATGGATCATAAGCAGATCCATCACCTTAATTCCATCACCTATTCGAAATTTTCTCAAGCTGAACCATAGTTTCAACTAGTCTGGCTACTTGCCTATAGGGCGACATAAACCTTTACCCCTGAAAGGTAGGATGCCTCAGTGGTTTTTCCATTGTTGAATGGCGGTTGCCATTTACCAGTGTTACTAGGTGGGAGGAGAAGGGGACAGTAGAGGATGAGATGGTTGGATGGCATCACCGACTCGATGGACATGAGTTTGAGCAAGCTCCAGGAGTTGGTGATGGACAGGGAGGCCTGGTGTGCTGCAGTCCAGGAGGTCACGAAGAGTCAGACACGACTGAGCAACTGAACTGAGGGATAAAAAGTATCAGGGAATGTTCCAGTTAGTGCCTTGGATAGTCTCCTTCCTGCCCTTATATGTAGCATTCCTAGCATCTCATGGCAATCAGGATCTTCTTTCTTTGTCTGCTGGCATGGACACTAGCATGGCCATCCTAAAGTGACCTGGAAATAACCATAGAATCAGGGTCAGTAGAAATCTTAAACCTAGCAGAAAACCTAAACCGTGGCATGAGATTGCAGAGGAAGCTCACTAGACCCACACACATGCAAAGCCCATAAGTGCAGGAAAATTAGCACAATCTTCAACCAACAGGGAAAGTAGGGATGTTACCCCTTGTCAGTTCTCTGTTCTTTGATAGGAGTCACCTCTGGGAATGAAGACCTCTAGATCTACATGACTTAAAGTTGAAAACACAAATTCTGCAAATGGATCCCTGGAAATGGTGGTGAGAGGGCCAATCTTACATCCAAGGCTTATTTTCAACCTGGGTATTGTAAATTTTGAGGACACAGTACCGTATATTGACTGTTGATTTAGCACTTCAACACTCAGGGTTTTGTTTCTAGGCTAGCACCCAAATGATATTTGAATAGGCTATTGTCATCCTGACTGACTGCTCCTGTGGAATACATGTATTTATGCTAGCACTAGTCTGCTCCATGCTCAACAAAGTGATTGCTATAAATTGGGTCCCTTATTTGAAGACAACATTGTACAAAAAACCATCCCAGTCAATAAGGCATTGTGTAAGCTCTTATGTGATGGCGGGGTGGAGGAACATGGGCTGAAAAGGTAAAAACAAATCTGGAATAGATGTCAGTCCCTCTATAAACTCTTGCTGCCACTTCCAAGGTGGATAGGTTTTGGCAAAATCTGCAAGCCACCCAAATGGCTGGCTGGTTTTCTCCAGGATAACACCAGAGAGAGAGGTCACCATTAATCTTTGATGCTGACAGTCATGTATTCAGATGTGTAGTAGCTAGATCAGTCTTGAGAAGAGGGTTCATATTTCTCAAACCGTGTATCATTTGCACTCTGCCGCTTTGCCTTTTCTTCCATGGCCTACTGTGTAAGCACTGCAATGACTAGAGAGAAAAGCTATAGCTCCACAAGATAGAGCATGGGAAACCTTTCAAGGCTAGACTTATACTTTCTTTTGAAACTCCTGAGACTGATTTTGAGCAAAATCTGCCCAGTAGCTGCAGGAAGTGAGTGTCTTTCTAGGCGCTGCCTTGGAAGACCTTCTGTCTTTCATAGCATGTCCTGAGATGATAGTTGTCTGATCTAATGATGTCATTTTCTTGGCTCAGGTCTTCCAAAGTGCAAAACATCAGCCAACTTCATAATCATAAACTCAACATTGTCCACTGATGTGTCAGAACCACGGAATAGCCCAGCGCTTTGCCTTCTACTTCCCCCCCAACACACACACTTGGCCTATTCCAGTGCATCAGCTTCTCTGCCTCCCACCCCATGGCTGGGAAGGGCCTCATAGAACTTTTGATGTGTGACTGAGGGAGATGCTGTCAGAATGAAGTGAGTCAAAACAAACTCGGAACTCCATACCTGGAGTCAGGCACATTGTAGAGACTGGAGAAGGCGCACAGGGAGAGCCAATCCAGAGGAAAGGAAGAGAATACACAGGAAAAAGACCAGATGAGAATCTGGTGGGGAATCTGGTGGGGAGAGTCTGTGGGGAATCTGGAGCTGGATTCCATAATGGCGGGGTACACAAAGAACTTGTTCTTGGACAGTGATCTTATTACATTGAATGTTTAGTACACTCCTACGGTATAAAGTAGTTTCCCATATACTTCCCAAATCTCTAAAAGCACAAAGGCAGAAGGCCTAGGGGAAGTGAAAATCAAGAGAATCTTATCATGCCTCTCCCCAGAAATTGGAGAAATATCAGAAGAATATTTTAGAATTCTAAGTAATGGGATTTTCTTTTTTTTAAGTGAAAGTGTTAGCTTCTCAGTCCTGTCTGACTCTTTTGTGACCCTGTTAACTGTAGACCACCAGGCTCCTCTGTCCATGGAATTCTCCAGGTAAGAATACTAGAGTGGGTTGCCATTCCCTTCTCCAGTGGATCTTCTTGACCCAGGGATCAAAACCGGGTCTCTTGTATTGCAGGCAGATTCTTTACCATCTGAGTCACCAGGGAAGCCCCATAATATTCATAACCAAAAAGTATACAAATCCTAGGTGTACATTCATAAAGTGAGGAACCTTTTATAATCAGTACTCATATTTTAAAAAAATGAGTCTCACTAGCATCACAGAAGCCTGCTTTGTGCTCCCTTCTGATTCCTACAAGGGTAGTCATTTATTTCTAACACCATAGCTTGGTCTTGCCTCTTTTTGAACCTTGCTCAAATGCAAACCCAAAGTTGGGGCCACGTTTCTCTCATGCAGCACTTTGTTTGTGAGATTCTGCAAGCCATGGGATTTTTTGAAAATTAAGCTGAAGACCCTTGACAGCTATGGCTTTGTTTCCCGCTTGGCTGCAAGGGCCCAGACTGTGTTTTATTCATCTTTGTCTCCCCAGCACCTGGTGCAATGCCTAAGATCATGATGAAATAGTGCCATCTCTTTATCCACCATAGGACTGACTACTACAAAGCCTGCCTTTTATCAGCCCATTATAAATGTGTGTTGATTCTTAGATGGCAAAATTATTTTAAATATTAACTTATATCTCTAATACTGCTACTGACATCTCAATCCATAAATGCCAATCTTTAGTATATAATCTGTATACATGCCTGTTTTTCTTTATTTAGCTTTTATTGAGAGAGAAGATTCTTAGTTTTTCAACCAAGACTCTGAAAATAGTATTAAGTGATGAAAGGCACATAGTGATGATGTGATAGGGAAGGAAGATACTCTGATTTCTAATATCAAATTGTAAGAAGGAATGAATGTTACAGAAGGACTGAGTTTTCTACAATCTCTTTTTACCAATGTACTTGTACCTGCATTTTTTTTTTTTTTTTGGATAAAGTTTGCTTAGTTACAACTGTAGACCACAATGAAATTATAGATTTGGGGATTTTGATATCATGTTTCTCAAAGATAAAAGCAAATTTTATAAATTTAAGTAAAGAACACAAAAGCTAATCAAGATTTTACAGTGACTGTAATTACTAAATATAATTATAGTTTGTTTTGTCTTAGTAGAAGCTATATATGGGCTTAAAGATCATGGAGACATTGTTTATAAGTTTTCATTTTTCCATAATAGAGAACACAGTCTAGCATGATTGCCATGAAAACCCATTCTCTTCATTATTGTAAGTTTAATAGTAGTGTTGACTAAAATGTATATAGCTATAACTTAGATATAGTAATAGCAATAGCATAATCGCATGCTAATGATTACATAATAATAGCATAACTAGTACTCATTATGTGCCAAGGATAATTCCAAGTACTTTATACACTGTATGTTAAAATTAAGTATTTATATATTAACTTAAAGATTGACATATTTAATCCTATATAGCCCTATGAGGTAGGAACTTTATCTCCATTTTACAATTAAGAAAACTGAGCCTCTTAGAAATTAATAAACAAAATCATATACTAGAGGCAGAGCCAGAATATGAATCCATCTTTAGAGTCTATGGTTTTAACCACTATGCTATTCTGCTGCTGATTAAACTAAAGCAAGATTTTTCTCATTGGTATCTAGCTTTTTATGAGAGGACTTCAACAGGATTCTCCTAACCACATGTCTCTTTCATGTGAACCTCATGGAATCCTGGCAGATGATGTATAAAAAGTCTGGAAGAGGGGCAGAGAGAAGAGGAAAGATGAAGGACAGGCAGATACCTCCGAGTTGGCTTGGAAGGCAGGTGAAGGAAATGGGGAGTGCAGATAAGCCAGGTAAGTGTCTCACAAACTGTGACTCTGGCTACTGGCCCCAGCAGTAAGAAAATAATTCTGAGTGTACCTCCCAGAAGAAGGAGTGTGAAAATTGCATAATTATTAATAATCTAATCTAAAATATTTATTGTTTCCACAACAACACAGATATTAAATCTTTGCTTGGCTATCAGATCATTAGAATGAATATTAAAATATTAAAAATTAATACAACCACATTAATTTTTTTAAACAGGAGATTAAGTCACTCTAATGATCTTAAGCATTAGAATGAAAACTGAAGGAAATTAATAAAACTAAGTGACCAATTCTGGGGTGATTATATGATGAATGAATTATTAATCAAGAGAAGTAAAGAAATCTAATTACAAAAAAGAGATATATGCTCCAAAGTGCTGGTCTATATGTCCAAACTGCAATTCTGTCCTTCCATCTCTCCCCACACTTCTGTTCCTTTCTGCTTTAGAAACAATGCTGGTAAAGAATTTAATTTCTTTTTTTTTTTTTTTTTTTTAAGAATTTAATTTCTTAGGCAGTACATCTTGGAGTTAACTTATCTGAGACTCTCACCAGGGCCTCTAAGACTCATATGTATAAGTTTATTAATTGATATTTTATCATTAAAGAAAGATATATTTTTTTTTTCTATAAAGGTGATTTTTGTTTTGTTTTGTTTTGTTTTTTTAAATTTTTCATTAGTTGGAGGCTAATTACTTCACAACATTTCAGTGGGTTTTGTCATACATTGATATGAATCAGCCATAGATTTACACGTATTCCCCATCCCGATTCCCCCTCCCACCTCCCTCTCCACCCAATTCCTCTGTGTCTTCCCAGTGCACCAGCCCCGAGCACTTGTCTCATGCATCCCACCTGGGCTGGGGATCTGTTTCACCTTAGATAGTATACATGCTGTTCTTTTGAAATATCCCACCCTCACATTCTCCCACAGAGTTCAATTGTCTGTTCTGTATTTCTGTGTCTCTTTTTCTGTTTTGCATATAGGGTTATCGTTAGCATCTTTCTAAATTCCATATATATGTGTTATTATGCTGTAATGTTCTTTATCTTTCTGGCTTACTTCACTCTGTATAAGGGGCTCCAGTTTCATCCATCTCATTAGGACTGGTTCAAATGAATTCTTTTTAACGGCTGAGTAATATTCCATGGTGTATATGTACCACAGCTTCCTTATCCATTCATCTGCTGATGGGCATCTAGGTTGCTTCCATGCAATCCCACTTCTGGGCATACACACTGAGGAAACCAGATCTGAAAGAGACACGTGCACCCCAATGTTCATTGCAGCACTGTTTATAATAGCCAGGACATGGAAGCAACCTAAAGAAAGATATATTATTAATTTAACTAAACTGGATGTTACAATGAAGTCCCAGACCTCCCAAATCCTATGTGGAATTAATAATACATTAACACTTTTAGGTAATAAACACAAATTGGAAAAGTGACTCCATGTCCCAAGACACATATGTGGAATCACTTATGCAACATTAATGAGCATGTAATTTATTCAAGACAAGAATTCTTAGATGTTATTCTGCATCTTTATGTAGTTTGCCATTTTGTGATTGACCCAGAACATGCACACAACATATATTCTAAGGGCTTTAACCTTCAGAATTCAAATTAAATGTATGCATTTTGTACACACCTCAAAAAATGTTTGGCAAATTTTATAAAATATGTTTCAAAGCATGGTTTTAAGAAATCAACTTTCTTAGAAAAGCATATTATGAGTTTCATATTAACAAGCCATATAAATTTAGCAAAATTTCATCTTATATTTGAGAGAAATATTTTGTGTGGATGAATCAAGGATTTATCAAGTATTGTTAAATTTCCAATTAAATTTGACAGCATAGTTTAGATATTGTCCATATGACAATTGGAGATTACAAAAAAAGGCATGGTATGACTATTATCAAAAAGCTTATAAGCTTGTTGGAAAGACTGGATCCAGGACTATAATAGTGCAAATACCATAAAAGTATAATGTGATATTTTGTCTAGTGTTAGAATGTATTTTGGTAAAAATGAGAGAGATTTCCATTTGACCAGAATGGAAATCTTGATAGAAGACTGAAGTATTATATAAAAGGCAGTAAGGCCCCTGGGTAGCTCAAATGGTAAAGAGTCTGCCTGCAATGCAAGAGACCAGGGTTTAATCACTGGGTTAGGAAAATCACCTGGAGAACGGCATGGCAACCCAATCCCATATTCTTGCCTGGAGAATTCCAAGGACAAAGGAGCCTGGCGGGCTCCAATCCATGGGGTCACAAAGTGTTGGACGTGACTGAACAACTACTACTTTACTTTACATCACTTTAAGGCTCCTGAGCAGGGAAGAGTAATAACAATGTGAAAGTAAATTACGTTGTGGGAAGCTTGAATGAAAACATCTCTAGGAAGAGTACAAAGCCCCAGAGGGCCTAAATGAAAATGCCCCTGTGCCCGAACCAAAGGCAAGGATAAAAGGAGTTTGCCCCAGGGCTTAGATGTTCATTCAACAATTACTTATCATACTTATATTGTGTACCAGGCAGTGTAGTAGGCAAAGATCCCTGACCTCCTGGAACTTACTTTCTAACAAAGAGAAACAAAGTTACAGTCAGTAAATATAATATTAAGTACATGGTTTGATAATCAAGTAGTTTAGAAGTGATGAGATATGGAAAAAAATAGAGCTCAATGGGGGGGGTTGACAATAAAGGGGAGAGAGTGGGTTTTAAATTTAAAAGTTAAGTAGGATAGGCTTTGTTAATAAAGTGTCAGGTGAGCAAAGACTTGCGGACGTCTGGGGGATGAGTGCTTCAGGCAGAACAGTCAACACAGTGGCCCTAGAGCAAGGGAAGAACAACTTGGAGGAGAAACAGCAAGAAATCCACTTGGGGAAGTGAGTCTGGGATGGATCCAGCCAGTGGACACTAATAGAAGATGGGATCACCAAAGTAAAGGGGCCAGACCATGTAGGGCCTTGTAGGTAACTCAGGCGGTAAAGAATCTGCCTGCAATGCCAGCGACCTGGGTTCGATCCCTGGGTCATGAGGATCCCCTGGAGGAGGGCATGGCAACCCACTCCAGTATTCTGGCCTGGAGAATCCCATGGACAGAGGAGCCTGGTGAGTTACAGTCCAAGGGGCCAAAAAGAGTCAGACATGACTGAATGACTAACACGCTAAACAGTTTCAAACAGATTAATATGTGGCATTACCTTAGATCTTAAAAGAGTTGCTTGGACTGCTGTGTTGAGGATAGATGATGAGTGATGTTGGGAAGGTACAGGTTGAAATAAATTATGAGACTGTTGCAAACATCCCTGTGAGTCATGCAGCCTGGCGTAGTGGAAGTGGAGAGAAGTAATCAGAATTGTTCCCAAATGTGTGTGTTTGGAAGCCTCTGGAGATAGTGGGGTGACCAGGTGCTAATATAGTCTCTGGACTTGATGAGACAAGCAGGGGAGTGTTTATTGTAAAGTCTATTCTGTAAGAGAAGGCACACAGCCAGTTCAGGTAGCCTTGAAGACAGGAAGCCAGAGCATCCATACTTTGACCTCATTCTCCTCTGATCCTTCCCTTCTCACTAGATGCCTCTAGAAGGCAGGGGGCACAATCTATCAATGTTATCCATGCAGGTCAGCCTCATTGCATCAAAAGGAGTTGTGGAGAAAAGAGGGGCTCTTGAAGGGCAAATGAAATGTAAATGGTACCCACATCCTGGAAGCTGAATGAAGACGGTGTATCTAGGGGGATGGAGTGATACGTTGTGCCAAAATCTGCAAGTACCACAGATAAGATGAGGACAGAGATCTGTTATAGGGTTTAGCAATGTGGAGTTCCCTGCAGAACATGAAAAGTGGAGTTCTGATAAAACATTGGGTACAAAAGCTAGATTAGAGTAAATTGAAGAGTAAATGGGAAAAAATTGAGGGCAGGCTAGGAACAACTCCTCCAGAGCCCAGCAAGAATTTCAAAGCCCTGTGCTTAAATGTTAGAGTAGCAGAAATAATTTACATGATGAAGTAAGTTGCTTCTGGATACAGATGTGACTGGGATGTAAATGACAGTTATATCATCATCCTTGGCCTCTTTCACCTAATGAACATCTCAGATCAATGTGGGCTGCCAAGTTCATGCCTCCAGAAGATACAAAAGAAAGCTGGTAAAACACATATTCATATTGTTTTCCTTTTAATACACTTTGCACTGCTTTATAAATACCTCAACAGTAAGATGAAATAAAGAACTTGAACTGCTCATTCTTGCCTATTCTTCAATATAAAACTATGAAGCCTATGTTCTGGTTTCAGGTAAGTAGTAAAGGCTATTGTGATAATACAGACATAAGGTACTATAAGCCTGGTCAGGGTAGTGGAAGCAGAAATTAAAAAGATAAGATTTTGGAGATAGAGTAATTAACATAACTTGCTTTTGACCAAATGTCTCCTTAAATTCATACGTTGAAATTCTAGCTCTCAGTGGGATGGTGTTAGGAGGTGGGCCTTCAGGAGGTAATTAAGTTTAGCTGAGGTCATGAAGGAAAAGTCCTCAAGATGAGATTAGTGTCTTTATGAGAAAAGAGACCTGAGTTTGTGTTCTCTGTGACACAGAGAATGGCATGTTAAGAACAGGGAAAAAGTCATAAGATACCCAATATGCTGGTACCTTCATCTTGGACTGTCTGAGCTCCAGAAATGTGAGAAATAGGTGTTTGTTGTCTAAGTCAGTCTATGAAATGTATTATACCAGCCTGATCTGACTAATGCCAAAAGATGGATAAATGGCTGGGTATGAGGTTGAAAAATAAGGAGGAACCAACATTTTTCCTGGGTTTCTTTCACAGTAAGGAAAAATTGTGATTCCACAGACAGAAGCTTACAATTTTTAGTAAGAAAGCATAGGAAGGAGTCAGGAGAGCCCTCAGAGAACAGCTGGTTTGAAATAAAGAAGAGTCCGTTTGTTGAGTGTAATCTATGACAAGCACTGCCATACACACACCCATGAATATCATCTGATAGAAGAGCTAAAACATGAGAGAGAGGATGTGAACTTGCACCTAGGCATTACATAAATCCCCCCGGTGGGGTACTTGGGAAGATGCAAACGGGAAGAAAAGCAATGCAGAGAGGCTGGAATCCACACCCTGAAGCTTGTGCAATTAGTCTTCAGAAACTAAATGTTTGTCTTTGTGTTTGCTCTTCCTTACTGTTTTTCTACCAGTTCATGGAATTTTGATTCCTGATCTTTGTCTTTGGTATCACTAGTTTTCACTTCAGACTTTTGGTTCTCTAGAAAGTTTTCTTTCTACAGCATCATTTAGGCCAGAGTTAAGGCTATTAAAAGTCACAAGGCAAAGGACAGATCCTTGTGACAATTGCTATTGAGGGTTCAGAGCAAAAGGCAGATTGAAGGAGTTAAGGGTATGGCTATGAAAGCTGCAAATTCAAGATGCAAAGAAATAATGAACACTCTTTATTCAAAGAGCATAATCCTCAAAGTAGAAGATCCTTAAAAAAGAACCAAAAAGGGAAAAAGACCTTGATCTAGTAAGCTTTTATTTTTTGATTCATATGATGAAAGATTAGTGTATAAAACAATCAATACTTTTTCTGTATACTAGCAATGAACAGTATGAATTTCAAATTGAGAAAACTGTGTTATTCATACTCAAATAAAAAACAAGGCACTTAAGAATACATTTAACAAAAGAAGAGCAAGACCTGTGCACTGTAAACTACAAAATATTGCTAAGAGAAATTAAAGAAGATCCATAGAGAGACATTCCAGATTCATAGATTGGAAGACTCAATATTGTTTTGTTTTACATTTTTATTGGAATATAGTTGATTTATGATGTTGTGTTAGTTTCTGCTCTACAGCAAAATGAATCAGTTATACATATATCCACTCTTTTTAAGTTATTTTCCTATATAGGTCATTACAGAGTATTGAGAAGAGTTCCCTATAGGTTCTTATTAGTTATTAGTAATTCTTATCATAATACAGTAGGTTTTTATTAGTTATCTATTTTATATATAGTAGTGTGTATATGTTAATCCCAATCTCTCAGCTTATCCCTACCTTTACTTTTCTCCCCAGGTGACCATAAGGTTGTTTTCTACATTTGTGACTCTATTTCTGTTTTGTAAATAGACCTATTTGTAGCATTTTATAGATTCCACATATAAGTGATATTATATGATACTTATTGCTCTCTGTCTGGCTTACTTTACTCAGTGTGGCAATCTCTAGGTCCATGTTGCTGCAAATAAGCTTATTTAATTCTTTTTTATGACTGAGTAATATTCCATTGCATAAATAAATGTGTCACATCTTTTTGTCCATAATTCTGTCAATGGATATCTAGATTGCTTACATGTTCTCGATATTGTAAATAGTGCTGAAATGGACATTGAGGTGCATGTATCTTTGCAAATTATGGTTTTCTCTGGGTATATGCACAGGAGTGGATTTGCAGGATCATAATCATTTTATTTTTAGTTTTTTAAGGAACTTCCATACTGTTCTCCATAGTTGTTATTTACACTTTACAGTTTATATTCCCATTAACAGTGTAGGAGGGTTAAGATAGCTGTTCTCCACAAATTTGTCTATGGATTCAACACAGAAGTCCTGGAACAAAGAAATCCTTAAAAGGAGAAGAACATATAACTTACACCATCCACTTTCAAAGCTTACTATAAAGATTCAGTAATCAAAACTGTGCAGTTGGCATAGTAATAGACAAATACATCGGTGAAATAGCATGCAAAATCCAGACATAAACCCTTAAATTATGATCAGTTGATTTTTGACAAAGATGTCAAGGCAATTCATTGGTGAAAGAATATAGTCTTTTCAACAAATGATGCTAGGACAATTAAATATTCATATGCAAAAATATAAATTAGACCCTTTCTTCTTATTGTACATGAAAGTCAAATAAAAATGTTGTAGACATAAATACAAAGCTAAAATTATAAAATTTTCAGAGAAAAATGGAGAAAATTCTTTGTGATCTTGGATGCAGCAAAGGTTTCTTAGGTATGATATACAAGGCACATTCCATAAAGAAAAAACTGGAAAACTTTTACTCTTTAAAAGACACCACTAAAAACAAAATGGTGAACTATAGACTGAGAAAAATATTTGAAAATAATATACTTAATAATCTGAAATATATAGAAGCTCTTACAGCTCATTAATAGGAACACAGACAACCCAATTTAAAAGGTGGCAAAATATTTCACCAGAGAAGATACACAGAGGCTAAGAATCATATGAGAAGTGCTCAACATTATTGGCCAAGTTGTTGTGTTGTTCATTCACTGAGTTGTGTCCAAATCTTTGCGACCCCATGGACTGCAGCACACCAGGCTCCTCTCTCCTCGCCTGTCTCCTGGAGTCGCTCAAATTCATCTGCATTGAGTTAGTGATGCTATCTAACAATCTCATCCTCTGTTGCCCCCTTCTCCTCTTGCCTTCAGCCTTTCCCGGCATCAGGGTGTTTTTCAATGAGTCAGCTCTTCACCTCAGATGACCAAAATATTTGAGCTTTGGCATCAATCCTTCAGGGCTGATATTCAGGGCTGATTTCCTTTAGGAATGACTGATTTGATCTTCTTACAGTCCAAGGAACTCTCAAGTCTTCTCCAACACCACAGTTCAAAAGCATAGATTCTTCAGTGTTCAGCCTTCTTCATGGTCCAACTCTCACATCCATACATGTACTGGAAAAACTGTAGCTTTGACTATATGGACATTTGTCATCAAAGTGATGTCTCTGCATTTAAATATGCTGTCCAGGTTTTTCATAGCTTTTTTTTCCCAATGAGTAAGCATCTTCTAATTTCATGACAGTAGTCACCATCCGCCATGATTTTGGAGCCCAAGAAAATAAAATCTGTCACTGCTTCCACTTTTTCCCCCTTTTATTTGCCATGAAGTGATGAGGCAAGATGCCATGATCTTACATTTTTGAATGTTGTGTTTCAAGCTAGCTTTTACACTCTTCTCTTTCACCCTCATCAAGAGACTCTGTAGTTCCTCATCACTTGCTGCCATTAGAGTGATATCATCTGCATGTCTGAGATTGTTGATATTTCTCCTGGCAGTCTCAACTCCAGCTTGTGATTCATTCAGCTCAGTATTTCACATGATGTGCTCTGCCTAGAAGTTAAATAAGCAGGGCGACAATACACAGCCTTGTACTCCTTTCCCAATTTTGAGCCAGTCAGTTGTTCATCGTCTGGTTCTAACTGTTGCTTCTTGACTGCTATACAGGTTTCTCAGGAGACAGGTAAGGTGGGCTGGTTCCATCTCTTAAGAATTTTCCACAGTTGATTATGATCCACACAAAAGTCAGTGAAGCAGAAATAGGTATTTTTCTGGAATTCCCTTGCTTTCTCCATGATCCAATGAATGTTGGCGTTTGATCTCTGGTTCTTTTGCCTTTTTTAAACCCAACTTAAAAAAGGAAGCTCTTGGTTCACATATTGCTAAAGCCTAGCTTGAAGGATTTTGAGCATTAGCTTGTTAGCATGGGAAATGAGCACAATTGTATGGTAGTTTGAACATTCTTTGGCATTGCCCTTCTTTGGGAGTGGAATGAAAACTGATCTTTTCCAGTCCTGTGGCCACTATTGAGTTTTCCATATTTGCTGATATATTGAGTGTAGCACTTTAACACATAGTATTTTAGGGTTTTAAATAGCTCAGCTGGAATTCCATCACCTCCACTAGCTTTGTTTGTAGTAATACTTCCTATGGCCCACCTGACTTCACGCTTCAGGATATCTGGCTCTAGGAGAGTGATCACACCATCGTGGTTATCTGGGTCATTAAGACCTTTATGGTATTGTTCTTCTGTGTATTCTTGCCACTTCTTCTGAATCTCTTCTGCTTCTGTTAGGTCCTTGCAGCTTCTGTCCTTTATTGTACTTGAAATGTCCTTTATACTTGCTTGAAATGTTCCCTTGATATCTCCAGTTTTCTTGAGGAGATCTCTAGTCTTTCCCATTCTATTGTTTTCCTCTATTTCTTTGCATTGTTCATTTAAGAAGGCCTTCTTATCTCTCCTTGCTGTTCTCTGAAAACCTGCATTCAGTTGAATGTATCTTTCCCTTTCTCCTTTGCCTTTCACTTCTCTTCTTTCCTCAGCTATTTTTAAGGCCTCCTCAGACAACTACTTTGCCTTCTTGCATTTCTTTTTCTTTTCTTTTATTTTTTTCTTTTGCATTTCTTTTTCTTTGGGATGTTTTTGGTCACTGACTCTTGTACAGTGTTACTAACCTCTGTCCATAGTTCTTCAGGCATTCTGTCTACCAGATCTAATCCCTTGAATCTCTTTGTCATCTTCACTGGATAATCACAAAGGATTTGATTTAGGTCATGCCAGAATGATCTCATGGTTTTCCCTTCCTTTTTAATTTAAGCCTGAATTTTGCAATAAGGAGCTCATGATCTGAGCCACAGTAGCTCCAGGTTTTGCTTATGTTGACTGTATAGAGCTTATCTATCTTTGACTTCAAAGAATATAAGCAGTCTTTTTTTGGTATTGACCATATGGTGATATCCAAGTGTAGAGTTGTCTCTTGGCTTATTGGAAAAGGGTGTTTGCTATGACCAACGTGTTCTTTTGACAGAACTCTGTTAGCCTTGGCCCTACTTCATTTTGTATTCCCAGGCCAAACTTGCCTGTTATTCCAGGTGTCTCTTGACTTCCTACTTTTGCATTCCAACCCCCTGTGATGAAAAGGACATCTGTGTGTGTGTGTGTGTATGTGAGTTTTAGAAAGCGTTGTAGGTAGGTCTTTATAGAACTGGTCAATTTCAGCATCTTCAACATCAGTGGATGGAAAATAAACTTGAATTACTGTGATATTGGATGGTTTGCCTTGGAAATGAACTGAGACCATTCTGTCATTTTTGAGATTACACCCAAGTACTGCATTTCAGACTCTTGTTGATTATGAGGGTTACTCTATTTCTTTTAAGAGATTCTTGCCCACAGATTTAAATATATGTTCACCTCAATTAAATTCTCCCACTCCTGTTCATTTTTGTTCACTGATTCCTAAAATGTCGATGTTCAGTCTTCCATCTCTTGCTTGATCACATCCAATTTACCTTGATTTATGGACCTAACATTCCAGGTTCCTATGCAATATTGTTCTTTACAGCATCGGACTTTACTTCCATCACCAGTCACTTCCATAACCAGGTGTTGTTTTTGCTTTGGCTCTGTCTCTTCATTCTTTCTGGAGCTATTTCTCCACTCTTCTCCAGTAGCATATTGGGCACCTACCGACATGGGGAGTTCATCTCTCAGTGTCATATCAGTATTGTTCTTTATAGCATGGGACTTGACTTTCACCACCAGACACATCCACAGCAGAGCATCATTTCCATTTGGCACAACCACTTCATTTTTTGTAGAGATGTTCGTAATTGCCATCTCCCTGCTCTTCCCCAGGAGCATATTGGACACCTTCTGACCTGAGGCGCTAATCTTCCAGTACCATATCTTTTTCCCTTTCAATACTGCTTATGGGGTTCTCTAGGCAAGAAAGCTGGAGTGAATTGCCATGTCCTTCTCCAGTGGACCACGTTTTTATCAAAACTCTTCACTATGGCCGGTCTATCTTGAGTGGCCCTGCACAGCATGGTTCATACCTTCAAGTTACAGAAGCCCCTTTGCCTCAGCAAAGCTGTGATCCATGAAGAGGTATTAGCTATGAGGAAGATCCAAACAAATATTTCAGTGAGATACTGCTACACAGACATTTAGAAGAACTATAATCAAGAAACTGGGCAATACCAGGAGTTATTAAGGACTTGGAGAAACTGGAACTGTCACATGCTGAAATGGGAACATAAAATGGTATTGACATTTTAGAAGACTGTTTGGTAGTTTCTTAATAAATTAAACACAAACTTGCCACATTACCCATAAGTTCCTCTCCTCTCAATTCCAGTATCTAACCAAAGTGAAAACTTTTGTCCATTCAAAGACCTGAATGTAAATATTCATAACTGTGTTCTTCATAATAGCCCAAAAGTACAAACACAAAGTGTCCATCAGCTTGTGAATTCATAAACACAGTGTGTATGTTTACAAAATGCAATATTATGTAGGAATAAAAAGAAATGATTTGCTGATACATGCTGCAACACAGATGGACCTCAAATCATTGCACTTAGTGAAAGAAGCCAGACACATATTGTTCACGTGAAATTTCTAGAAAATTTTGTTCATGTGAATTTTCTAGATAAAGTCAAACTATAAAGAAAAAACAGTAATTGCCTGGGCTTAAGGGTGATTGCAAAGAATGTCTGTAAATCGGCCCAAAGGACAATTATGGTTTGATGAAAACATTCAAAAACAAGGTTGTGGTGTTGACAGCAGAACTGTTTACATTTACTAAAAAATTTCTAAGTTGTGCACTTACAGTTCTTGAATATTGGTAGTATGCAAATTACATCTCAATAAATCTGTTTAAAATTCAAGTAGATTTTCAACAAAGGGCAATACATCAGTATTCACATGCATGGTCAGAGTATTTGAAATACAACTTTAATTCACCCCAGAGTTATGGTACCTAAGGAGATTTTGCTTTGCAGTGCCTTGTTAAAAATAATTTTTTACTCCCTTCTTTAAAATGAGAGTTGAAAAACCTACATCAATAATGAAAAGATGTAGTTTTTTTTTAATATTTTGACAAATAAGTATGTGATTGAATATTTAAAATAGCTCATTAAAGCTAGTTTATCAAGTATTTTTTACATGACATCACCATCTGTGATATTAAAAATCAATTACTTTTTTTTAAATGAAGTAACCAGTTGATTGAGTCAAATACACAAAGCCTTAACATTTTCCCAGAAAATTCCTTTCTTCATGCTATCTTAGTATTTTAAGATAATGATAAATGCAAATAAAATATGGTACTAAAATTTCTTCCATAATCTCACCAGAAGAGCATTTTATTTATTTGGATGTTAGTTGTAGTACAATGCCCACAACATAAAATTTGCCCTCTTAGCATTTGTATACCTGTGTTATTCAGTGATATCAAGTATATTCATGGTACTGTGCTACCATCAGCAACATCCATTCATAGAACTTGTTCATCATGCAAAGCTGAAACTCTGTACCTTTTAAACAATAGCTGTCAATTCCCACCTCCTCCAGCCACTGGGAACCACCATTCTATTTTCTATTTCCATGGATTTGATTGCTCTAGTTATCTCATATAAGTCAGATCATACAGTATTAGTCTTTTTGTGACTGGCTTATTTCACTTAGTATAATGTCTTCAGGGTTCCTCTATGTTGTAGCAACTGTCAGAATTTTCTTCCTTTTAAAGGCTGAATAATATTCCACTGTATGTATTTACCACATTTGCTTTACCCATTGATCTGTCAGTCGACGCTTGGGTTGTTTGTACCATTTTTTTTTATCGTGAATAATGCTGCTGTGAACATGGGTATACCAATATTTCTTCAAGTCTCTGCTTTCAATTCTTCTGGGTATATACCCAGAAGTGGAATTTTGGTGGCTCAGATGGTAAAGCGTCTGTCTACAATGTGGGAGACCCTGGTTCGATCCCTGGGTGGGGAAAGATCTCCTGGAGAAGGAAATGGCAACCCACTCCAGTATTCTTGCCCGGAAAATCCCATGGACGGAGGAGCCTGGTTGGTTACAGTCCATGGGATCGCAAAGAGTCAGACATGACTGAGCTTTCACTTTCATGGTAGTTCTATTTTTTAATTTTTTGAAGAGCTACCATAATATTCTCCATAGTGGCTACAGCATTCCATAGTCCCATCATCAGTGCACAAGAATTCCAATTTGCCTATATCCTCAATAATACTTGTCACTTTCTCCTTCATTTATTAAAATAGTAACCACCCTTAATGTGTATTAGGTACCTTAGAACACAGCATTCCCAATCCATTTCAGTATTACTATACCTGACTGATAGTCAACTATTGCTGATCAAATTTTATGAACTTAACCTAATGGAATATAACTAAAAGATTCAGTTGTCACATTCAGAGTAGTGTGTTAGCCCTTGCAGTATCCCTGCAGGATATGCTATGCACCAACTTGGAAACAGTATATTGGAGCAATACTTCACCTAGAAAAAACTTGAACTCTAAATGGAATCAGCCTGAAAGACTTTTTGAAACCAAAGTAAAATAAAATCCAAAAGGTATTCAATGTTTTAACCACGGACTACTTCTAATCCCATAAACAAATGAAGCAGACCAAGTCAGAACCAAATCCACAAAACTCATAAAATCTTTCTTTAAAAAGTGAGGCATTTGATACATTTTTTGAAATAAATAAGAACTTAAGTAATATTTCATTCAGGCCAAGTCTCTGAATGATAGTGATGTTGGCACTCCGAATTCCGGCTGTAAACCTTCCTATGTCCCATCTCATTCAAGCTTAGATATTAATACATGAATTAGTGTGCTTTCAGGTTTTTGCTATTATGGTACATTTTCATGGAATATCAGGATTCTTGGTAAACATCCATCTTCTTTGTCAGCTAGTTTCCCCATATCGTTTCAATTGATCTTTGTCTCCTTCAGCAATATCTTCTCTCGTAAATTTAATTTTGAGAGTTCTGTTCTTTGTTTCCTGGTGTTCTGTTTCTTTAAAATTTCTACTTTTTTTTTCTTGCCAAAATAGAGGTACTTATTTTGGGGTGTCAAGCAACAGATTCATACAAATGCATGTTGCTGACAACTGTCCTACCAACTTACGGTCTAACAAAACTTAGCAATAAGACCATCCTGATGCCTGATTAACAGGTCTCTCCCTGGTGCACAAGGCAACCATCAGCAGCAGACCCACTTCTCCCAGGAGAGTGTAAGCATGACAGTAAACAGTCTACATCAAAGACATCTCAGTTCTGCAACAAGCCTTTCTGCTTCGGGTAAGTGGTACACACCCAAACAAAACATTAATCAGAGGACCCATTTCATGTCCCTTGGGGAATCAAAGCTATAGCAGACTAATCCTGCTCTCTAACTGTGATTTTGAACATTAAAAGAGTTCTTTTAAGGAAATGTAAAGGCTGAGAAAAGCAACACAAATTGAATAGGGATTTCATGATAATATAAAGTCTCGCTGTGAGTAAACATGAGAACCTTGTAAAAATTTAGCTCTTTTAATTAGGCCCATCAACTCAGACTATATTTGAGGCCATCTCTGACAGGTCTCAGTTAACAAAGAATTGATAATAGTAGAGAATATGGCATTTACATTGTTCCCAATAAGGACCCTTTGGCCTGTTTGAGTGAAGTAGTTTGTTTATTCATTTGTTATTTCCTGCTATGATACAGAATTTAAAAAAAAGAATCAGCAGTAAAGTGTGAAAGTAAGACAGGCAGAAGTAACATTTGCTTTCCAGGCATGTGGAGAGGGCTAATATGGAATTTTCTAGCTCTCCACTCATATTTGGAAATGTGGATTTTGAGTGTGTTGATGGAGGCCACCTGAAATTGACAGTGCCTGATCTTTGGTCTGTCATCCTAATTTGTACTCTAGTGAAAAACAGTGGCTTCAGTCCATCCTGTATCCTACCCTTTATTCTTCTCTTCTACTATTATCCCTCAATCTGTAAATGTTAATACGCAAGATAGGTCCCAAGATGGGTAGAGGCTGTGAAGATTGTGGCAAGTTGTAATGATTTGGCCACATGCTTTCCTGACTGTCTTATAAAAGGTGAAAACAAGAGGGTAGCTTTTGGAGTAGCTATGCTTTTCCTTGACTGAATTAGAGGAGAGAACAGTTCCTGCTGAGGTTTTGACAACCCAGCAAGAAGTTAAACCCGTAAATGTAAGTTCATTTGCCTGCTTTGCTTATGACAAGATGATACTCTTATCATAAGTGTTAAAATTTTAATATTTGTGCTAAACTAGCACATAGGAGGTAGGTTGTTTTTTTAAAGAGAGATGCTGAAGCTTCATGGTCACCTGATGTGAAGAACTGACTCATTGGAAAAGACCCTGATGCTGGGAAAGATTGAAGACAGGAAGAAAAGGGGATGACAGAGGTTGAAGTGGTTGGATGACATCACCGACTGGATGGACATGAGTTTGAGCAAGCTCCGAGAGTTGGTGATGGACAGGGAAGCCTGGTGTGCTGCAGTCCAGGGGGTCACAAAGAGTCGCATATGACTGAGTGACTGAAGTGAACTGAAATATTATTTCCTCACCTTTTTTGTAATTTGAAAATGAATGAGCATACTTTAAATCTTAAAGAGATGAAGTCTGAGGTTGACTAGATATGGTTATTCATTATTCACTCACTCAGTCATGTCCAATTCTTTGTGACCCCATGAACTGCAGCAGGCTAAGCTTCCTGTCCTTCACAGTCTCCTCGAACTTGCTCAAACTCATGTCCATTGAGTCGATGATGCCATCCAACCATCTCATCCTGTCACCCACTTCTCTTCCTGCCCTCAATCTTTCCGAGCATAAGGGTCTTTTCCAGTGAGTCAGCTCTTTGCACCAGGTGGCCAGAGTATTCGAACTTCAGCTTCAGCATCAGTCCTTCCAATGAATATTCAGGGTTGATTTTCTTTAGGATTGACTGGTTTGATCTCATTGCTCTCCAAGGGACTTTCAGGAGTCTTCTCCAGCACCATAATTGGAAAGCTTCTGTTCTTTGATGCTCAGCCTTTTTTATGGTCCAACTCTCATATCTGCCCATGACTACTGGAAAAACCATAGCTATGACTATATGGACCTTTGTCAGCAAAGTGATGTCTCTGCTTTTTAATATACTGTCTAGATTTGTCATAGCTTTACTTCCAAGGAGCAAGCATCTTTTAATTTCATGGCTACAGTCACAGTTCACAGTGATTTTGGAGCCCAAGAAAATGAAATCTGTCACTGTTTCAACTTTTCCCCCATCTATTTGCTGTGAAGTGATGAGACTGGATGCCATGATCTTAGTTTTCTGAATGATGAGTTTCAAGCCAGCTTTTTCACTCTCCTCTTTCACTCTCATCAAGAGGCTCTTTAGTTCCTCTTTGCTTTCTATCATTAGAGTGAGGTTGTTGATATTTCTCCTGACAATCTTGATTCCAGCTTGTGATTCATCCAGCCTGGCATTTCACATGATGTACTCTGCATAGATATGGAGGCAATAAATTATTTTTAGAAATCATGTATTCATAGAAACATAATGGCAGGTGTCCTATAAAACCCATGAAATATCTCTTACAAAGTTAATGAATGTCTTTTCTTAAAAACCAAAATCAAAACAGAAGTCTTTCTGGGGAGGTGAATCTTATTCTTAGTAATTATATAATCTTCCTTTTGAGCTATTAATATTTTCATAAAGAAGTTACTCTTTTCATCTCATAGTAGTGTCTTTTACTTAGGACATTCTTGAACACCCTAGAGCCCTTCTCTTCCAACCAAACAAGTAATCTAGAAACACTTGTCTCTTTGTTTGTCTATTTTGTTGTGGTGAGGAGGACTTTCATGAAAATGGAGGAAAAAAATAATCTCTTCAATTTTTCCTTACCAAGGAAACAGACAGGCCCAGACTTAGTGAACAACTTTCATGCTATGAGTTCTATAAATATTAAATATATTGTAAAAATCTGCATATATGCATTAACATCTTTATTGCATTCTTAATAGTGAACCATTGTACCAATGAACAATGGTACCATATGGAACCATTCTTACCATACAACACTGTACCAATGGAACAGTGTACCATTGTACCAACTTATTCTTATTTTTTTATCTTTAATGTAGGAGATTGTTTACTGAAGTCTATGGTATGACATTTTTCTTTTATTAATCGTGCAAATTTTTAAAAATGCACATTTTGATTAATTTATTTTTTACTAGCTTTTTGCAGAAAGCAAATGATTTCATTATATTCAGAGCTAGTCAGATACTCATTGTAATATATTGGTCAAGTTTATGTTTCATACTACACATTTTTGGTGACAATTTTTAAATAACTCAAAACAGAAACAGGAGATAATGAGTTTGTTAATAAGATTTTAAAGAAACATAGGGTGACCTGCATCTCTTAATCTTGAAAGTAAATATCTAAGGGAGATTTAATGTGTTTTCACTGTTCTAAAACAACTGAAAAAAATGTGTCCAGTCTATGAAATACAATTGAGCTAAATAATTTTTGTCACTGAGTCAGGTTAATACAAATGATTAATCTAGCAACTATACACAGATAACCTTAAAATGGCTCAGAGGACATTGAAATGATGTAAGATTACTATTTACACTGAAAACAGAAGGTGGGACACTAAGTTTACTGTAGTAGTATGGAAAATTGCATAGGATAAATTATTCAAGATTTCACTTTGTAGAAAAAAAAGAGTATCTGTTGGGAAAAAAAGAATGTCTCATTTTTGTTAAAATCCTTGATTAAAAAATCAGGTAATAGTTATTTATATCATTAACTCTTCATATTGTTATAGAGATAAAAATATGCATTACAATATCTGACATGGTAGATTGATATGTCCACAGGTCTAGGAAATGCTTGGTTTTGATAGACAGCAGTCCATATACTCCCCAAGGGGAAAGCAGAAAAGAAAAAAAAAAAAAGCTATAAATAAAATGCAGTATCCAGTGTTCCTAGCTCTTAGGAAATGGTGTACACTCACCTCTCCTCTAACATTATCTAATATGTTTCTTTACATCTTATAGGAGAAGACAGAGAGTAACAGAGTTGGAGGAATTAATTTTCTTTAAGATAAAATCCAAAGAACATCTACCTAACCATTTCAATATTTCGATACATTTACTGGGCAACTCAGTTTCTTTATATTGCCTCTTCTAAGCCACATAAGAAGAAATAATAGGACAGGATGAACAATCTTGAATTCAGTAGTATTAGAGATAAATTGTAAAATATATTGGTCTTGGCATGTGCCTATAGTATTGATGGGAGTATATATTAATATAATTTTTCATTGTGGAAATATGAAAATATACTCTCTAAAAAGGTCACATTTTTTAAATAGTTATTTCACTGGAAAAAATAATTTCTAAAGATATATAAGCCTGCACTATAGTTGACAACATTTTTTAGTAGGCAAACAAAAAGTAAAGTGTCCCAAATATTCAGCAGTGGTGAAATGGCTTTTTAAATTACGGTGTTTCTATCTGATAATGTTATACATAAAATTATTTTTCAAAAAAGATTAGATATGTTGAATAATATTTTTAGAGCGATAGAAGTTGAAACACCAAACACAAAATTAAACAGTAGGGTATAATTATAAATTTATAAAAATATAGTTAAAAGTAGCTAAATCTGTAGGGTGGGAATTGGGCTTTTGTTTCTTCTTAATATGTTTCTAGAGTTTGGCGATGAATATGTATTAGTTTCTGGTCAGAAAAAATACTTATTTAAAAATATTTCCTCCATCAAGTGGAATAATAAGCAAGTAATCTCACTTGTTGGCCCAGTGGTAAAGAATACACCTGGAGACACAAGAGAAGCGAGTTCAGTCTCTGGGTTGGGAAGATCCCCTAGGGTAGCAAATGGCAACCCA
Source organism: Cervus elaphus (assembly GCF_910594005.1). Lineage (NCBI taxonomy): Eukaryota > Metazoa > Chordata > Mammalia > Artiodactyla > Cervidae > Cervus > Cervus elaphus. The sequence goes on along the minus strand of NC_057827.1, from coordinate 39,309,079 downwards.
CTCTAGTATTCTTGCCTGGAAAATTCCGTGGACAGAGGAGCCTAGAGGGCTACAGTCCATGGGGCCAGAAAGAGTTGGACACTACTGGGCGTGAATGTATTTTCCCTTCCTTCTCAGATCTCACCTGTGATAGCATAAATATCATTGCAAGTAAGGAACTCTGAAAATCTTTTAAGATCTGGTTATGAACTACAGGCATGTCACATCAGATTGGAGGCAACCACAGGATTTCTGGATGTGGACAGATATGAAAGAGGGTAGGCAAAAATCAGAAACCAAATACCAAAACAACAGCATCGATACCCATACATGATTAAAAACTTCCATTAAAAATGAATTTAAAAATAATCTAGAGAGGCGAAACAAAATACCTTCAAAGGAAATATTGAAAACTCTTCTCAACTGAATAGAAGGCAAAAGTAAAAAGAAGCAGAAAAAGAATGGTATATAAAAGACACAATATATTGATAGTCATAACAAACATGTCCAATGGTATGCTGCTGCTGCTGCTGCTGCCGCCAAGTCGCTTCAGTCGTGTCAGACTCTGTGCGACCTCATGGATGGCAGCCCACCAGGCTCCTCCTTCCCTGGGATTCTGCAGGCAAGAATACTGGAGTGGGTTGCCATTTCCTTCTCCTAATGGTATGCTAAAATATGCTTAACAGCTGTTTTCTTTGGAAGGATAAAAGGCCCTGGTTTGTAGAATTTGTGAATTTCTGTGGTGTAAATAATTCTACCATGCTGCCATGGCCTATTTCCAGTACTACTGTGATGTCACTGAAAGCAGAGAGATGTGCACAGTCAGTTTTTGCGCTGTGGTACAGGCTAGATCCTGAAACCATTGAGTATGTAAGAGTAAATCACAGGGCAGTGAAAAAGAAATGGGAATGGAAAAAATTTTCCTATTCAAAGGTAAAAAATGTTACCAGGTATCTGCTTCCAATCATTCTTCGTATGCAAGATTTGAAAATTAAGAGTTAATATATACCATAATATACTAACCAGAAAAAAATAGACAACATATGCACTGAGATTGAAAAAAAAACAAATATATCAGAAAAAAAAACACTCAAATTTTACTGCAAAATGCACCAAGGTATAAAGGCATTAATAGGAAAAAAAAAAAAAATAGGACATTGCATAATAAAAGAAACAGTTTCCAGGATATCAATAGCACAAGTTTGTACATACCTAGTAATACTGCCTCAAAAAGTACAAAGTCAATTCTATTGAAACTAAAAGGAGAATTTAACACATTTCTATCAGGAACTTATAAATTAAGTATATTGTTATAGCCACGCTTTCCGGGAAACAGACTCACTCAGAAGGACAATGCAGATAGTGGAGTGCAGTTTATTACGCCGGCGGGCCCAAGGCAGAGTCTCCTCTTAGCCAAGGACCCCGTCCAGCATTTGTGAAAATCTTTTATACCCCATGCGTACGTGTCTAAACCCACCTCCTATCCCATGTGTACGTGTCTAAACCCACCACTTGCCCCATGTGTACGTGTCTTAACCCACCACTTGCCCCATGTGTACGTGTCTTAAACAGTCAGTAGTCAATAAGCCCGCAGTTACATTCCAACCAGTTAATAATCGATAAGCCTGTGATTACATCTTGACAGATACGAAAAAAAGTTTATGACCTGTCCGGAGACAGGTGTGATTACGGTATGCTTCCTCTTAGGCAATGAGTAGCCTGGATGTGATCTTCAGGATTCCTCTGTCTGGAGGGGGTCTTATCCTTCCATTGTCGTCCTCACAGGCACTAAGCAGAGAGTTCAGAGTCCACTGGAGAGGCAGTCGAGCACAGCCAGCACGGACAGGCCTGAGATGGAGTTCAGGCCCTATGAATTCCTTCTTCATTCCCCCCTCTTGATGCTCTTAGTTTCCACAACGAGCATCACTCATTGAGATATATTGTACCTTAGCCCTCCTGTCACCCACATGAGAGAATGCTATCAACCTCTGGGTTACAAAATTCACAAGACATTGTAGGAAGCAGGGCCCACAGAGCAGTATGATTAAGATGACTATAACAACAGTTACAATGGTTTTCCACCAGTCTCCCTTTACCCAGGAGAGAACTGAAGTCCAAAAGGGAATATTTTCATTAGACATGGCTTTCACTTGATTTTGCATATCCTTCAAGGCAGTAGATACATTTCCAGACAGGTCAGGGATGTACACACAACATTCGACTTTAATTACGGCGCAAGTCCCTCCTTGGGCTGCTGTGAGTATGTCTAATGCCATCTTATTTTGAATTACTGCCTTCCTCATCTGAATTTGTTCTTTGTTCAAAGCTTGAATGGCTTTTGTACTGTCTAAGAGGGCCTGTTTAGTGAAATTAGTTAAGGCCTCTACCTTAACCATGATATCTGTTGTTCCTACAGAGGGTACAAACAAGGCAGCAAGATAGTCATACCATTGGAACACAGATCGTGTCCATCTTGCATGCAGATAAGGCAGGTTTACTGGAGGCTGGTGTAGGCCAGGCTTAACACTGCCATGGGCGAAAGCAAATCCTAATGTGCAATGCCCCACCCAGCCAACTGGTAACCATGGCCATAAGTTAAGCCCACAGAGCCACTGGGTCCCATTGGGGGCTACCCAGCGGATTCCAGGATTATATTTCCAGTCGGAACCGGGCCACTGAACAGACTGATTGGGGTGATAGGTAACTTCCAAGATTTGTTTACATTTTTCAGGGGGCAAATAACCCATATATTTTAATTCTTTTGGGTCTAGGGGGTGGTCCCCAAATCCAACTTTCTGTTCTTTTTGTTCCCAGCAAATAGTAGCAGGGGTAATCAACTGTCCTTTCTCAGGTGTCATCCAGAAATATTCATCCCAGACCTGGTAGTATTGCTCAAGGTACTGGGAGGCCTGTCCCCCTTTTGTTAAGGGAGCCCTTTTCCTCTTTAATTTTCATATATGAGGTATAAGCCTTCGTTATCTCCATAAGGCTGGTGTTCATGTTAAATGTAACCCTATGTCCCTGGCCCATTGATGGCTTCTTCTTACACCAAGAGAGCAAAGAAAGGTTATGATTGGTGAGAGAGAGAAAAGTTCCTTTCTGTTGCTCTAAGAAGGAACACAGTGGTATAAAGTCCCCATAACGGAGTGGCGATACCCACCAGGGGAGTCCGTCCATTACTGACAGGGGCATGGCCCCACATACCCAACAGTTGGAGGAGTTGTGGAAGTTCGCATAAGAATGTGCCCATGAGATGAAGACGTTGTCCTGTGCAGGAACACTGGTCAGGTTCAGAATTGCATTGATGAGGTCGAGCAGCAGGAGTCATTTACCCAGCTCCATCCTGTAGAGGGCTCGTCCGGGATCTCATTCTTTTCTTCCTCTTCAGAATGATCTTGGTTCCCCGTGGGTCGGTGGGGTCCTTCTGGGTGGTCCACTCAGCGTCTTCCGGGTCAGTGTTGTATGCCTTCTTCGCTCTGGTGTGATGGATCCAAGGGGCAATGCCTGCAACTTTAACTGCAGTAGGGGTAGTTAGAATAACATAAGGGCCCTTTCACCAAAGGGCTAGCAAATCATGTTCCCAATCTTTGACCCATACTTGGTCACCAAGTGTAAACTCATGAATCTGTTCCCCAAGGGGGAACGGCACCCTTTCTTGTACAAACTTAGTTACCCGATTTATTACCTTACCCAGTTCCATCTGCTGTGAAATCCTATCCCCCCTTACCTGAGGCAAATTTGTTGACACCTGTTTTATTATGGGAGGAGGCCTCCCATACACAATTTCGTATGGAGAATAGCCTTGGGACTGTGGGGTCATCCTGAGTCTGAGCAGAGCCATTGGAAGCAAGTCCACTCAGGAGCAGTCAGTCTCTCTGATCCACTTGGAGAGTCTCTTTAAGTGTCCAGTTGGTTCATTCCACCATCTCAGAACTCTGGGCCTATATGCAGTGTGCAGTTTCCATTTGATGTTTAAAGTTTTGCTTACTTGTTGTACTAAATCAGCTGCAAAAGCCGGGCCATTGCCTGATCCAATGCTGGTAGGAAATCCAAATCTGGGAACCATTTCCCTAAGCAGGCACCGGGCTACTTCTGATGCTCTTTCAGTCCAGGTAGGAAAAGCTTTTACCTATCTCAAGAATGCACATATCATGACCAGCAGGTAATGGTAGTGTCAGTGAGGTTTCATTTCAGTGAAGTCCACTCCCAGGTGTTCAAGGGGCAGTGTGCCTTTCAGCTGAATACCCAGAGGATTTTGTCTGAATACCCGAGAGGCAGCATTAACCTGAGAGCAGGCAGCATGGCCTAGGTGGGTCGCTTGGTGTGTCTGGCTTACCAGAGTGTGTGCCAGCTCCTCCGGTACCAATAATTTGTCACTTGACAATTCCCACCATCTCTTTTCAGTCTTGATGGCCCCTTCTGCTCTGGCTAACCCAACAGCTGTTGTCCTTGTTTTATCAGGCTAGTGCCATCAGTATATAGGACCCAATTAGGGTCTGGAACCTTGAGCCCTTCTTTAAAACAAACCCCAGATACCTTACCTCCTCTTTGTAGATTGTGCCTTCTTTTTCAACACCCGGTAACCTGCTTCCATCAACAGCTGAAGCAGTGCATTTGTCCCTTTCCAGCATTTTTCCTTGGTCTCAGGCAGCCAGCAGCAGGTCATCCCCGTATTGTAGGAGCTGACATCCATACTCTTCCGGACGGAATGAGTCCAGATCAGAAGCCAAGGCTTCCCCAAAGATGGCTGTGGAGTTAGCCTTTGTTATCTGGTGCTCCCGACTGGATCTTCCCATTCAAAGGCAATGATGGCTGTGATGCTGGGGCGAGGTGTATGCAGAAGAAGGCATCCTTGAGATCTAGGCAAGTGTAAACTTTAGTCCTCGGCGGGAGGAGGCTAAGCAAGGTATAGGGGTTTGGAACAGTGGGATGTAAAGTCACAGTAGCCTGGTTGACTAGCCTGAGATCTTGTACAGGCCTATAGTCCTGTCCTCCTTCCCTTTTGACTGGCAGGATTGGCGTATTCCAAGCCGATTGGCACTCTACTAGAATGCCTGTTTGTTTCAGTCTATTGATGTGGGGCAGTATGCTGGCCCAGGCCTCTATCGGTAGTGGGTACTGGTGCTTTCTAACCGGGATGGTGCCTGGTTTGAGTTCCATTATCACTGGGGCGTGATGTTCAGCCAGCCTGGGGGGAGGGGGGGTTGTCTTCCACCCAGACCTCAGGGAATAATTGAGTTAGCTCCCTCATGCTCTTCTGGCCCACCCGGTTCTGCCTTCAGAGGCTCATGCAACCTCCACTCATCTTGGGTTGGCACTGAGAGAGAGGGCAAATAAGTCATAGAGTCCGTCCAGAAGGTGGGCCTCTCCTCAGGGGAGAAAGTCACCTGTGCTCCTAGTTTGGAGAGCAAGTCTCCTCCCAACAGGGGTACTGGGCACTCAGGAATGTCACTTGGTGCCCCCCCCCCCCATCTGACATTTTCTGGGCTGGCAAAACGATTTAGTCATCTCTTCTCCCGATACCCCAGTAACAGCGGTAGTCTTTTTGGACAGTGGTGCCACAGGTTTTGTTACTACCAACAGTTCTCCTGTATCCACCATGAAGTCAATGTTTTGGTCCCCCACTTTTAAGGTCACCGTGGGCTCTCAGGGACCTAATATCTCTGAGCCCTAGCAGCCCTAGTCAATTTCCAAGTCAGCAAGCCCCACAACTGCGGGAGCTTCCTCTTCCTTCCTTGCCTTAGGGCATTCATTCTTCCAGTGGCCAAAAGCTCGGCACCCGGTCACACTGGTTTGGCTGTAACGGGCCCAGGGCTTCCCTTGGGACCGGCTGAAGGACTGTCCTGTCCCTGGGGCAGATGAGGTTTTCTGGAGGGCCCGAGTTAGACTTTCCCAGAGCACCAGCTTGCACTGTAAGCTTGCACTCTCTTGTCTGTTCTCTTTCATTCCCTCCAGCTCTCTGGCAGAGCCCGGTCTCTGCTTAATTCCAACGTCTCCCTCCCCCTCTTGTCAGTACTCACCGGGAGAGGCGGGTATAGCTTGGGCGATTCGGTTGGAGCGGGATCCTGGAAGTGTTGGCCAGAGGCTTCTGTCACCGGGATCGGAGCCTGCCCAAACGGCGGCTCTACGAACTCCGGGAAAGCTGGCGGAGGAGTAGCGGCTGTTGCAGAAACTTCACCTGGCCCTGGATCGGGCATTAAGGCGGCCTCCGGTCCGGGTGGAGCACTGGGAGGCAGGCGTGTCATTATCCAGCATGGGGGAGGGGTCAGGTCATCCCCGTCCAAATCCTGTAGAATTTCCTTTTTTATCATCAGTCAATTTTTGTGCCCTTAATATTTTTCCCTTTCCCTTCTGGATACAGAACCTTGTCCAAGTAGGAGGGTCTCAAGCTAACCCTAGCCATGAGTCAATAGATGGATATTGATCCAGGTGTCCTGGCTCTCCTGTGACTACCGTATAGACTGCTTCCACTATTTTTAAGTTCACGGTGTTCTCTGGTGGCCATCCTGCTCCCATAGGGGTCCATTCGACCTCACAGAGTATGTGGAGGCAGTTAGGCTTCATCTTCACCCCATAGTCTCCTCCTAATCCCTTCTTAAAATTTTTAATCATGCACTCCGATACAGTTGCCTTAGATTCACTTTCCCCCATCTTGCTTACCTTCTCAGACCTTCTTCTACTTTTTCTTTTCGTTCTGTCTACGAAGTTCTCAGTACCCTATGTACTTCTGATATTTCCACTCAGTGACACTTAAATTGCCATTCTGCCTCCTTCCTAATTGGGGTGAGAAGAGCCTTACCTGCCATATCCCAGAGGGAGAAGGGGGATCAGCGTGTCTTCACCTGCTGGTCAGCACAGCTGAACCAGAACATCACATGGTCCGAGACTGTTTCTCCCTTAAAGTCCATTCTGCCTTGGTGGGCTTGATCAGGTGCGGATGAAAACACAGATGGGTTAAATATCTCATGTCCCAGGCCATCTCCGGAAAAGCCAATTCATACTCACTTCTGTTTCCCCCTCCTTCTAGCCTAACAGTTCCGGGTGGGGGGGGGGTCAAGAATTTCACAGCAGACGGGACACCTCCTGGGGGAGGGCAGAATACGAGCATACAAGGACCAGTTTCCTATCCTAAAAATCCCCTGGCGATCGCTTGGTAATAATTTTCCCCGAGACGGCGTGGACACACCTCCTAAAGGTCCTTCACAAATTTCCTTCCTAAACCCCAGCACGCTCGTCGACCTATGTACCAAGCAATCGCTGCCTGCCTATTCCAGGCTCCTGTGGGTCCCCGCTCCTTCTAGTCCCTCCCAGGGGGGTGATCAGGCCCCCTCTTCCACCCTGCTGGGTGGGCTCCTCCTCACCTGAGCGCTCAGTTCCCTACTGCCGTTCACTACCTGCCAAAGCGAAGAAACCGGGCTTTGAAAGGCTGAATTCTTCCAGAGGGGCGAGGCGCCTTCCCCCCTCTAGGAGATTCAAGCCACAAAGCCTCGGGGTGGCCTCAAATGAGACCTGTCTCCTCAAAGTGAGGAGTTTCCCGGCCAATGCACCAAATGTTATAGCCACGCTTTCCGGGAAACAGACTCACTCAGAAGGACAATGCAGATAGTGGAGTGCAGTTTATTACGCCGGCGGGCCCAAGGCAGAGTCTCCTCTTAGCCAAGGACCCCGTCCAGCATTTGTGAAAATCTTTTATACCCCATGCGTACGTGTCTAAACCCACCTCCTATCCCATGTGTACGTGTCTAAACCCACCACTTGCCCCATGTGTACGTGTCTTAACCCACCACTTGCCCCATGTGTACGTGTCTTAAACAGTCAGTAGTCAATAAGCCCGCAGTTACATTCCAACCAGTTAATAATCGATAAGCCTGTGATTACATCTTGACAGATACGAAAAAAAGTTTATGACCTGTCCGGAGACAGGTGTGATTACGGTATGCTTCCTCTTAGGCAATGAGTAGCCTGGATGTGATCTTCAGGATTCCTCTGTCTGGAGGGGGTCTTATCCTTCCATTGTCGTCCTCACAGGCACTAAGCAGAGAGTTCAGAGTCCACTGGAGAGGCAGTCGAGCACAGCCAGCACGGACAGGCCTGAGATGGAGTTCAGGCCCTATGAATTCCTTCTTCAATATAAAACAGCATCAGTGAGCTTAAACTAATAATTTTTTATTGACTCAATAGGACACAAAAACATTTTGAAGCTCACATAAAATATTTACAAATTTCACCAAGTAGTAGCTCAGAAAAAGAAGTCATAGCATATGTCAAAGAGTAAATAATATACAGAACATATTTATCACAATTTAATTAAATTTGGAATCAACAACTCAAAGGTGGTAGCATTTTTATGTTTAAAAATTAAAAATGATCTTCTAAAAAGCAATGAACTAAAGAGGAAACCATAATAAAATTACATATTTTAAACTTGGCAACAATAAAGTATTTACAAATCAAAACTTGTGGGAGGCATCTATTAAAATTTATTTAAAAGAATTCCAATATACGGAAATACTTACTGGAAATAAAAGAAGTTTTGTAAAGGTAGAAAAGTATAGTGAGAAAAAGTAAGGATTAGAAAATGCTTTAAAGAGAAGTTGACACTTGAGCTGCATTTTCAAGGGTAAATAGAAATTTGTCAGGATAATTTTGGGGAGGATAGCATTTGAAGTGAAGGGAGCAACATAAGTAGTCAGCAAAATATTAAAGAACATGATGTGTTTGGGGAAGCACAAGTAATCTGGTATTATGAGACGTTGTGTCAGGGGATAAAATTGGAAAATAAGTGGTGATCATGTTGTCTAACCTAAGTTTATGTGTCTGACATGCAGCAAGGCCAAGCAAATGGAAACATTGGCGTTTGGAGCAGAGAAAGGTTTATTGCAGGGCCTAGCAAGGAAAGCATGTGACTTGTGCTCAAAACACTCAAACTCCGTGATGGTTTCTAAGGGAGAATGTTTATTTATTTATTTAAGGAAGATTTTTCAAAGGGAGAAGTGGGGGTTAGGGCTGCAGGGAGGGTGGTGTTCCAGGGACCTTGTGCTCAGCCTGAAGTTATCATCCTGCCTCCTGGGTGGGGGCCTTAGTTCCTTTAGAAGAACTCAAAGATATATATTATGTATATTCCTTGAGGGGGAACTAGGGCTCTGCTTGATTGCTAAATTATTGTTTCTTAACTGCATTTCCTTTGTTTCTGCATTGCTTCACCTCCCTAAACAGTAGCCCTTTGAATCTACCCTTTGCAATTCAGAGAGAAGGTTTAAGAGACTTCAGCCTTTTTCTTGCAAACAATAGATGGGGAACATGGGAAAGCACCCACCCCCGCCCACAGGGTTCTGCTTGGTTCTGCTTGTTCAATCAGACAATGAAGAATTTTCTTTTAAAAAATACTGAATTTCTCAGATTTTACCCTAAAGTTGTTAACACATTAGAATTTTAAACAGGTGCATGACAGTCAGCTTTGCATTTTGGAAGGATCATTACGGTACCACCATGAAGAAGTGATAGTTGCAGAGACGGGCGTGTTAAGGAGGTGACCAGTCTAAAGCGCAGTGATCAAGAATGAGGCTATTGAAATTATCCGGATATGATATGGTATGTCCTGCATTAGAAGAGAGACAGTCAGATTAGAGAAAGGAGGACATATTTGAAAGTCAGAGAGAAATGACAGTGAGTGGGAACGTCATAGTTGCTTAAATATGGAAAGTAGATGAGAAGAAAGGGCCTGGAATTAATGTTTGGTCTCTGTCTTGGGTGGTTGGTTAAAGGATAGATTAGTCTTCTCAGGTTGCCCTAATAAAATATCATACACAGGATGACTTAAACAACAGAAATTTATTTCACACTTCCGGAGGCTGGGAAGTCCAAGAGCAAGGTGCCAGCAAGGTAGGATTCTTTCTGAGGTCTCTTCTCTTGGCTTGTCCGACTGCTACACGCTCACATGACATTTTCTTTTGTTTACCTGAAGGAGAGAGAGAGAGAAAGAGAGCAAACTCCCTGGAGTCTCTTTTAAAGGCATGAAACCCACCACGGGGGCCACACCCTCATGACCTCATCTAACCCTAATTATCCCCCAAAGGCTCCACCTCCAAATACCATCACTTTGGAGTTAGAGGTTCAACATATGAATTTTTAGGACACAGTTCACTCCTTAGCAGATGTTAATATGAAAACGTGCAGATTAATAAAGGAGAAAGACAATTTGCCCAGGAGGAATAGGGGGTAAGGCTAAAGAGTCTCAGTTTAGTTTTGGATATGATGGTGTTTAATTTTGAGTGCCTTTGGGAAATGCAGATGAAGATTTCTGGCAGACAGCTGGTTATGTAACTAAAATTTTCAGAAAACAATGGGGGAGTGAGGGGTGAGATGTGATTTGGAAGTATTTATTGCTTGTATACATATAAAGGAATAAGTGTGATAAAAAGAGGGCCACAGATGGATCCCATGAGAACACTTAGATATGGCCCATACATAGAGAGAGAGAGTGAAGGAGACTGGGAAGGGGCTGAGGGATGGGAAGAGAAACAAATCTGTGTTGTCATAGAAACAAAAAATGTGATTGTTATCAGCCATAGACTGTTCAAATAAAGATTTTATTAATCTGATTTGGGCATTAGAATGTTATTGGGAAATTATTCCTAGGACAGTACCTCCATCTTTAATTAACGTTCATTGATTTAGTTATGCCCATCTCTTGCTCCAGGCTTCCTAGGTGGTGCTAGAGGTAAAGAACCCACCTGCCAATGCAGGAGACATAAGACTCATGGGTTAGATCCCTGCTCGGGAAGATCCCCTGAGGAAGGCCATGGCAACCTGCTCCAGTATTCTTACCTGGAGAATCCCATGGACAGAGGAGCCTGGTCGGCTACAGTCCATGGGGTTGCAAAGAGTCGGACACAATTGAAACGACTTAGTACACACACACACATCCTTTTTCCACTGTGCCTAAGCATGACCCAGAGCAGTCTGTCTGCTACCCTAGTTCTGATAGCGCAGAGAAGAGCCTTGTTTGCTCTTCATGGTTAGCCCAGGTAGTAGAATCCCATGCTAAATCAGTACCTTTTCAGATGCCCTCTGTGACCTGAGGTTGATTTTCTCTAATCCAGACTACTTTTTTGAACAAACCTCCTATGACCTTCTGTTTACTGATTCCCCAGTGCTGTCCCTTGCACATCTTATCCTACTGCTTCTAGGAGGAGATCCCTGCTCCTTTCTGGTCACTTTGTATGTTTGATACATTGTTTCATGACCTGCCCCTGCATTCCTCTGTTCCCTGCCACTTTTGGAGAGTATTCTTTAAGCAGAGCCTCCTGATTCCTTAGAGTTGCTTTTTTAAGGCAGTTACTGCTGGTGTTTGCAAGTTCATCTTTACTTTTTTTCAAAACCAAAAAGAAAAAAAAAAAAAAAGATAAAGGAATTGGCTTCAGCTCAGAGGAAGCATTCTGGGAAGAGAGCACAGGCGGTCCTGTGATTCTGCATCATAAACAGGGGCCTTTCCTCATGATGAGAATTACCTTGGCCTGGGCTGAGCCTTCCCAAAGGACCCTTTCCACTTAAGCTTTTTATTAAAAAAGTAAATTGAGATTATTGTATTCCCTCACTTTACATTGCAAGTAAGATTTTTAAATTAATTGTGGCCTAAACTGATAGCAAACAGAGAGGTTCTGATAGCAGCCTGGCGGCCTCTTGTTTAGCCAGCAGAGATTTCAGTTATTGCTTCTGGGAATGGCTTGGCTGAGATATTTTTAATTTACATTTTTTTTCTTCCTTCTAATGAAGGATTGAATTATGACTTACGAGAAAATCCCGTGTCTTGGAGAGAGAGAGAGAGATGTTGACTAACTTTCTCTGACTTGATTGGAGTGCAGTTATTTATTTGAAGCTAGTTTTAAGTCACAGGGGTGGCATTCTGAAGCATTTCTGCACATAGGGGAGCCCTGTCCAGAAAATGCCGTTGGCTCCCCTCAGGAGCCCAGTGTTCTGACTTCAGCACAGTGGGTAGTGTTGTAAAAGGTTAGAAGGGCGCCTCTGTACCAGTTACTTACACTCCTGGAATGTCCATCCTGATTGGACCAGTCACCCAGGGTTCAAAGTCAGAAACAGCTCTGGCCCCTCTGAACCTGCCTCTGCCTTAGCAAGTAGGGAATTCCAAATGGCAGCCTTTCCATATAGCCACTGCCTGCGAAGGGAACAATCCCTAAGACAGAACAGATTTGTAAATGGTAATCTCCTCTGTAACAATCGCTCTCTGCTTGCTACATAGTGGGAATGGTAAAAATGTGGACGTTGCAAAACATAATTACTGGCCTGGAAATGTTCCTTCTGTGGCAGATGGTATGATCAAGAGCAGAGACAGACATGTCCTTCCGCAAACCAAGGGTAATGGTTACACAACAGGCTTAGGTAACAGCCACTAGAGGAGGCGGCTTTAGGTAAAACTCAGTTATGTATATTAGAAGAACTTCTTTGAATCTGGACAGCTCAAGGAAAAATCTCTTCTGAGGACAGCGGGCTTGAGTCCCACTACAAGCATGAGATAGCCAGTTTACACTTCAAGAACAGAGTGGGTGTGTCAGGTTTGCCTGTGTTCTAAGATAATGCATTCTGGGTGTTTCCATATTTCAGGGAAAGAAGTTAAGAAGAAAGAAAGCAACACCAAAACCGAGAACAGAACTCGAGCATAATGACCTTGGAAAAGCATTCAGTCTGTGCCTCCAGTTTTCTGAAAGCAGCTTTCAACTGCAAAAATATTTTTTGAAGTTGCCGATTAGAGAAATCTGTCCTGAAGCTTATTTCAGTTTCCTTCTTGCTGCAGTGCCAACCAGTATATGGTATCTCATGATGCATGTTCCTTTGTTTAGCCCACCTTATATATAACTGCTGCACTCGCAGCCCTTACTGCAAAGATGGAGCATTTTCCTAAGGATTGGATGAGACGCGCTGCGGATTCAGTTAATGCATTTTTTCTAAATGCAAGAATTTTTTTTTTTTCCCAAGCACTGAGCCAAGTAACACATGGAAAAGAGCCTTTAATGTTTTGTAGAAAACAGTCCCCATTTGGTAATGTACACTGCAAGTTGAAAGATGGCATCCTGGCTTTTCCAATCGGTTCTAAAAGACTCACTATTTCCTATTTATTGTTTCTGTTTGGCAGAGCTCAGATTCTTAAAAGCAAGAGGGAGATAATTTCCTAAAGAAATTGAATTTTCTTTCTCATAATTAAGGCCTTGAGAATCCAATATTTAGAAAAGTTCCAACCAAAATAGGGAGGTTAAAAAGAAACATTTTATTTTTTGATGTCACCCAAGTTAAGCCTAAAAGACAATGGAAAGTAGTCTCTCATCTCATATTGGTGCCATCATCAAATTATTTAGATCACATGGTACATAAATAGTTTTGCTCTTAGAATTTCCTGTTTGTTTCAGCTGGACATATTGGTAGACAGTAACTACCCATGAGAACTACCATGAGTCTCTCAACATTATGAACTCAACAGATGATTTGGCAACAACGACAGAGTTGATCATCACTGTTCTGCACGTCCAATGACTAAGTATAAAACCACTGAGAAGGACAGTTATCCTCGTTGCAGTCCTAAATGAAAGAGGTATGAGTGAGAGCGGAGCCAAGGGAAATAGGTCCACCATACTCCAAACGCCACACAAGAGATGCCTCCATGAAGATCAGGAAGAAATGATAAGCATGAAGCTGTGTCACACTGATGTCTCAATGGTGGCTGCCGGTTTGTATGTTTATGAGGATACCCATAGTAGTATTCAGGTTTTATGCCAATTTTTTAATGAATTGGGAGCCCTGTATTCTACTTTATTTTGTTAAAAGTATTCAGCTGAGGATAACCCCATACAAAATAAATAATGTATTTCCACGTCTTAAGAAGGGGTGAGATTTTAGGTAAGAAAGTACTCTTCTCCGGAGCACTCTTATTTCTTCAAATGTCGTGTCTTTCCAATAATTGCAGGGGAAAGCAAGTAATAAAGTAATAAGCATATTTTTGTTTTAATATTTTTTATTTTTTCCTAATAATAATAAGATTCTTTGCACCATTTATACATAAAGGACTGGAGAGGAAGTGGCTGTCATTCATCCCGAAGCCTGAAGCATGGTCAGGATCACATGTCATTCGGAAACAAAAAAGCGTAATGGGATGTGTGTAGCCCCTTCACCTGTTCTGCTCTGCTTCAGAGATGGAAACATGCTTTTGTTTTCTTTCCTATAAATCTGCAGTGTAGACTTGAGAGCCTGCACTGTGATTCCTTTGGTTCCTTACAGTCTTTATTGTGTGTGCCGGGCTGTGCTTTTATATTATGAATGATGTTTTAAAGATTAAGATTCTGGACAATGTGCCATATCTTACTCATCATGACAGCTCCGGAAGCAGGGTAATTGGGAGTGGGGAGTCAGAGAGGGCTGAGTGAGTTTTTGCCCATGGATGTGACTTCCTATGGATAAATGAGCATGAAAAAGCAGAAACACCTTTTCAAAATATAGTCGAAATACTGTTGTCAAACTACCAAGCTTAAATTTACACTGTGTAATATCTGTGACTGACCCACTGTCTAACTGCTTGCAAATGGTTTCTCCTCCAAGCAGAAGTAGGTAATGAGAATTTTATTCCAGCAATTCTCTATTTCAAACAGAATTCTGTAGGAGGTGCCGGTCTCTTTATACATTATTAAATCTCTCACTGAGGATTTTTTCCCCTGAAATCTGACCTAAGGTTTTCATTGGAAACTATTGAATTCTGAGTTGATTTGGAGTGCCTAGCAACTTAGATGAGCTGCATCAGTTTGAGTTAGGTTTTGTGTTCCACGTACTGAAGTGTGTTTCCAGTGTCTGCCAGATCAATCTGGGCCCTTCCGTCCTCTGCCAGCCCCACCTCACTGTGCCGTGGCTATGGTTTGTTTGAAATGGGTGCCCTGTTTCCAGCGGAAATGAGTACTGAGTAGGAAGCCCTCTCTTCCCTACTTTCATGATTCCTGCCAGAAAATACGTGAACCTAAAGAAGCTAGTTGTTTGTCTTTGCTCCATCTCGTCCTTCTGTGTCCCAGCTTACACCTGCTCTACAAGGAACATGCTGCCAGCTACCTAAATGTGGTCAGAGAACTAAATAGGATCTTAATAAATAGGGGAAACAGATGGAGGCTAGAAGCTTTTGCAAAGTTAAAAGAATGGTGTGCTTAATAGACTAAATGCTTAATAGCAGTAATAGCTGCCAAGTCACTACATAACTCACTAATATGCATGAACTGTAGCAGCAAGAAAGGGACTGCTTTCAGTCTCAAGGACTTTCCTAAAAATTCAAGGTTGTAAGAACCTAACCTAGAGAATAATTACTTGTCCAGACGTGATAACAGACTCTGGCAGAACAAAAATGACAGCTTGATTCACAGACAAATATAAGTCGGTCTTGGATGTCTGGCTTCCATTTTTCTGAGGAGAGATAGATGTCTTTAAAAAGCCTCAGCAGTGAACATCCTGTCAGTTTAAAAGGTCAGACACTGAAGTGTATCAGAAGAGATGATGCTGCACACACCACTGAGAGAAAAGAAATTGATTTCATTATCCTCGTTCATCTGCTATGGATTAATTCAGCCCCCAGTATTGTGGCAATTAAGGCACTTTTGTATGCTGTCCTGACCTAGTTGAGGAACCCGGTAATAAACAGCAGGGCCAGGCAGGAGAGCAACTATGGCTGAGTTAAAAATCCTTAGAAACAAATGCCGTTCGGAACAGAGTTTGGACTTTATGTGTTCAACTGCAACTGACTAAGAAAAAAAGAGCACAAAAAAAAAAAAAAAAAAAAAGACCCAGAAACATTTCCCTGTATGTCAGAAAGTGAATTTGCATCTTGGGTAGCCAGTGAATCATACCAGGGCTTGAAAACAGTCCTGTAAGAGACATTTTGCTATTCATAGGGGACAATATAGAAGTGACTGAGGGGGTAGAAAAATGCTGGAAGATTGGTACCTCCCCATGTCAGAGGGCTGACTTTCTGCCAGTCCAGACTTCTCAGTACTTTCAATGCCACATCTCGAAAGAGAATACAGCAGATCCTGCTAAACAGCTCCTTCTGATTTTCTGTTTGCTCAGTCACTACAGCTTAAAACCTTCATCATCATGTTAATCTGGTCATCTAGGACCCCTTAAATTGCTTGCCAGTTTATATTCATTTTGCTTCCACTGAATTCACAATGTCTTCTTTATCTCTTCCTTTCTTTCCACTCCCACTGACACAGTCCTCATAGAAGCCCTTATTACTCCTCACTTGGACAACTGTAATAGCTTTCTAACTGTCTCCTCACCTACCCATTCCAAAAACTAGTGCAGTCTACTCACAACTGACATATTAATCCTGCTAAAGTCTTTCTTTAATCATGTCAACCTCTTGCTCTAAAATGTCAGACTACCAAATTAACACTAAGCTTTCACCCTGCATTCAAGGCTCCTGAAGGGAAGCCTTAGCTGCTCCTTTGTGCCTGTCCCATTAGTCTTCCATGCCCCTTGTGCTGTGGTCAGGCCAGACTGTGAGTCAGTCCTAAGCCTCTTTTCCTGAGTAGCTCCAATTGTGTTTCTGCTCATTCCTTTCCTTCTTCTTGGGATGTCCTTTTCCCTTACTTTAGCTCAGAATCCAACCCATTCTTCAAGGTCAGTCATGAAATGCTTCATAGAGCACTGCCTGACTTTCCTCTACTGAACATAATTTATCTCTATTATTTATACCTCTCTTATGGCACAGATCATAGCCCCATGGAACAGTTAAAAGATTGTAAGGACTTAGACTAAGAAGATCTATTCTACTTTTGTCTCCTATGAATTGGGGCAAGACATGTAACCTTATAAAAATCTCAGTTTAGATAGTCAAATTCAACAAATATTTATTAAGAATCAACCCTATGCTTGGAATGTGTCAATGAACAAAACAAATACCTTACATTCTAGGAGGAGGAGACAAACCCGCAGACATTTCAAAATGTACAAAGTAAGTAAATAACTGGTATGGCATGTTGTAAGATGATCGGTAGTGTGATTTTTAAAAAGTAGAAAAGAACACAGAAGATGGGAGAGGCAGAGGCAGGTTGAGATTTTAACTTGGGTTATCAGGGCAGGCCTTATTACAAAAACAGTATTGAAGCAAAGTCTTAAAGGAGGTAAAAGAGTTCACCACATGTCTATCTGGGGAAAATGCAATCCCAGCAAAGAAAACAGCCAGTGCAGAAAATTAGGAGTGGCTGGTGTGGAATGAGTAAGGAGGAGACTAAAGAGGGAAAAATTTAAAGAGAGAATGAGAACAAAGAAGAGACTTGAAGGGCCTTGTAGTCCATTGCAAGACTTTTTATTTTATACTCTGTGTGGAATGGGAGCCACTTCAGGTTTCTGGCATATCTAAGTAATCTGATGTGCATTTTAGAAGGGTCACTCTGACTGTGGTGGACAAAGTGGAAGCAAGGATACCAGTTAGGAGTATATATGTGAATATGGCAAGACATGAGGATGGTTTAAGTGAGAACAATAACAATGGAAGTAAGGAGAAGTAGACAAAATTTGGATGTATTTTCAAGGTTTCCTTATGGACTGAATGTGATTTGGAAATAAATGGAGTCAAGAATGATTCCAAGATTTCTGGCAAAATGGCACAATGAAGTCACCATCAATTGAGAGAGGGAAGACTGGGTAAAGCAGTTTGGAGAGGAAGGCAAACATCAGGGGTTCAGTTCTGAACCTGCTTGGACTTTGAGATTTCATTTAGGCATCCAAGCTAAAAAAAAAAAATGTAGGCAGTTGGAGGTATACAGCGATAAAATGGGAATAGTAAATCTTACAATATTCAACAGAGTTGACCTAAAGATGAAATATGATGAGATTATGCATGCAAATTTTTTATTACTTACATGTGCTATCCTGTGTTTCCTATTATTATTTAGTGTTTTTGTATGTAATTTATGTCTAATATGTATTCTGAATCTTCTTGAAGCCAAAGCTATGATCATTTTATTTTCATTCACTTTGAAAAAAACATGTGTTGTTTGTCTCTTTTTATAAAAAATACAACTTCACTGGAGACAATAGTGACAGATGTTAACCAAGCTTACTGTGGTGATCATTTTTCAATATATACAAATATCAAATCAGTAACTTCTGTACCTGAAGCTAATATATTATGTCAATTATACCTCAATAGAAAAATGAAAATGTAGAAAATAGCAATAATCATAAAAAAGCAAGTTAAAAATAACTACCTGTCATCACATCACTCGAAGATAAAAACTGATAATATTTTGGTATATCTTTGAACTTTACTTGATTATTTCTTGGTGGTTTCTTACTTTGGGTGTATCCCTCCCTCATAATATTTGTTAATATTATACTCTTTTGCACTAACATTTTTAAAAATATGTACTCTATTGAATTAAAATATATATTTCAGGTTTCAAAGGATAGACCTGTTTAAAAGAGACATACAGAAATACATCCTTTCATGATTTCTTTACAACTTTTTCTGTTTCCTTGGTTAGTTACACCAAAACTTAAATCTAAGATTTTCAAGTCACAATCTTTCTTGACATCACATCTTCAATATTAAAAAAAATAGCTGTTTTCCCCCCAAAACCTATGCTAAAGATTTCTCAGTAATTGCTACATACACACTGATGTCAGCTGTGTGATTGTTTTTGTCATGAATTTTTAACCTCACCCCTGACTCTATTTTATGTTTCAATTCTTATTTTTCTTTGTTCCTACACTACCTAATTGCATTTTATTGTGCCTTTTAAAGTTTTTTAAAAAAATCTTTTTTTGGATGAAGTTTCAACCAGCCAATCAATAACAAGTATATTTATACCATGGAAGCACAAGCTAGATATGAGTGACTGTTAATAGTCTCTAGCTCCCAGATGAGAAGGAGGAAAGAATATGTATGCACAGAATGATGACCTTAAGTACTCTTTTAGTTCTAGATTTCATAGGCTTTAGAAATGATGTAATTTTGCTTTCTTAGATTTGAATTTCTTAGACTGGCTCATTATGGAAAAAAAAATATTCCACAATTATTTTCTAGTGGAAGGGTAAAAATAATGATTAATCAAACATTGCTATAAAAGCCAACACCTATGTTGCCCAAGCTGTAATGTATATATTTGTCATTATTAATATGATTATATTTGTATTTTGAACAGTCATTTGGCTCAGTATTAATTTTTTCTTTTAGAGGACAGAAAGGTTTATTGCAGGGCCAAGCAAGGAGAAGGGGACAACTTCAGTATTAACAGTTTAAGATAAAAGTGTCTCCAACCTTTTATCCAATTTCTGTCTTCTGGCAGAAATCCTATTCATAGTACTAAATTGTACTTATAATATAGGGACTATTATATATAGTATTATATATTATACTATATTTTATATGCTATAGAAAAATATAGTAAAATTATACTATAATAAAATATAGGCAGACAGGTAATTTACTTCTAGTAGTTTGGTTATCCAAATATTTAATACTTCAATAAAAGCAGGTGTTGCATTAGTGAAATAAATAATCTCCAATCCTCCTGGGTTCTTTCTGTTCGGATATAAATAATTAATATTTATGAGGAAAATAATAGATACAAACATCTGCACAAAATATTATATATGCTTTGAAAGAAAATGAGATCTAAGCCTAGAGTAGCAATGGATAAGAAATAGACAAAGGATATATGCATACAGAACACAAACATCATCTCAGAGCATTAAGGAAACTTTAATATAAATGTGGGTCCATAATTACTAAAATTATCTCTATGGCCTTACACTACCCATCTTTTTTTGCAGAGAAAATTGTCTTGATAAAGCAGAAAAATATAATAAAAAGTGTCCTGTGATGAATATTGTCATACTGGGTTTTACATTACTTTAAAATGAGTAAAATAAAGGTTAAAAAGCGGTATCTGGGAAAACAAAGTCATAAGAAGTTCATTTTTAAAGAGCAGGGCAACCAGATTAAGTGTCAAGTAACAGCGCTATTATTGTTTGTCATTAAGATGATTACAACCGTTGGTGTATGTCTTGACTCACTGTTTCCCTTCACACTGAAGCATCATTCTTTTTGAGCACTACAAACAGTACAATCAGCAAAGAGACAACAGTGCCTGAGTCTAAATCACTGGCACTGAACTCAGGGAGACCACTCATGTAGCAGACAATTCATTCTCATTTCTAGTTGGCTAAATTACCTGGGGTCCACACAAGGACAAAAATTAAAAGATATAACGAATGGCATATCCTGCAATATGTGGTCTGGCAAACAGTTCTGAGTGTCAGTAGCTGCATCCTTGCAACAGGCAACAGCACTAATGTGCTCCATGTCTAAGGGGTTCCAGCTATTAATTTGGGTGACAGCTCCCTTTTGCCAATATGGACAGTCTACATTGAGCAGGACTGCGGGTGAAAAATTTCCTCAGCATTCTTGAGGCAGGTAGAAAAGAATCTCTCTAACCTGCTACCATCCTTGCCTATTATCCAAGATCTTTTTCTATCAAGTTTGATTCTGTTCCCCCGTCACAACTTGTAGAAACATTTCAAACAGAGTGGTCTAAATACGCTTAACTGTATCTTCAATTTGGATTCAAAAGGAAAGTTACTTAAAGAACAATGTCTATGACTTCAGGGGCATACATAGAAGTAGAAATAAATGGCCTTTCCAGGAGATTAAATGCCAAAACTAAGTTGAAGTATTTCATATGCTGGAGAAAAATGTAATTTATAACATATGTGCCACAGATTGTGGTGAAAGTTCTGGTAATAATAAGTCAAAGCCACTGTTGATTTAAATGACATATTGTTTCCTCTTTTGTTGAGGTTCATATTTTTCATTTACTGAATTTAATCTTTTTTTCGTATATAAGGAACAGATGAATCATAGTTCTACAAGTGCTGCCTGAACTAATAAAAACTAATAATGCCATTTGCAAAATGGCCAAAAGTTTTTTTTTTTTTTAAAGATTTTAATCTTATATGTATGCTGCCAAATGCAATCATGTTTTAAAGCAAGCACTAGGTTTGCCTTCTCTTCACTCAAGAGTAGAATGATAAAAAACTTTGTACTCCAAAGTACACTCTGAAAATTGGACAGTCTATCTGGTAGACCTGGATACATTCAACAGGATCTGCACCCCAGCAGATAACACTGGTTTGTGCAGGGTTCATAAATGTGCCTACTCACTACCTCCCAGAAAAACTGTCAAAAGTGGGCTTCCTGGAAAGACTCCTTATTTCCTAGAGAGTAGGTGAGTATTAGGATGAGTATTTCAGGAAACTGGAAGAATTCAGACTGCCACGCACTTGATTGGAAATAAGTGACTGAACACATCCATTCCCCCTACCACTAAAATGATGAGAATAATATTTTACAAGAAACTAATAAATCTATAACATTTGTGGCAATAAGAAAGACAGCCTGAAATGTCTAGAACAGTTTGAATACTGTCTTGAAATTGGAAAGCCACCCAAAATCCATGTGGCAAAAAGTATCACAGAGCAGAGGCCTGTTTCCTTGTTGTTTAGTCACTCGGTCATTTTTGACTCCCCTGTGACCCCATGGATTGTAGCCCACTAGGCTCCTCTATCCATGGGATTTCCCAGGCAAGAATACTGGTGTGGGCTGCCATTGGCTTCTCCAGGGGAACTTCCTGACCCAGGGATTGAGCCTGCATCTCTTAGGTCTCCTGCGTTGGTTGGCGGTTTCTTTACCACTGAGCCACCAGGGAAGCCTAGGAAGCCTTAATTAGGGTTTAAAAAGGCAGAGTAAACATGTTATCAGCAATAGCCTAGCCTGGTGATAGCAAGAAAAAGAATTTGGAAGGATGCAGCAGGGATATAACAGCATGTTTCAAATATGTTAGTATGGAAACTTTGGAGTGCTGTGATGATAGTATAAAGGCGGAAGCTACAACTTGGGGCTTTCATGACATAGCAGGACTCTCATTCTGGAGAGCTGCGCTGACCACTGACCTTCAGGAAGCCTGAGTGGGGAAGTCGTAATACAATCCAGAGCTGTGTCCATTCACTTGTCCTCTCCATCTCTTGAACAATGACCTCTACCTCTTCTTCACAACCTGTTTGCTATCAAATTGTAAACCAGGATGGAATAATTGCTAAAAGGACGGAGTCCAGAGTCACAGTCTCTGGATTTAATCTGACTTTTGCCAGGTTAGTAGCTGTGCAACACTACGTGATTACTTAAGCTCTCTCTACTTCAATGTCCTTTCCTCTAACATGGATTTATATTAGCATCTACTACTAGGGTTGTTGTATTTTATAAACTAGTATATGTACTCAGCACATAGAGAAGCACTGTATGTTTGTTTTTTTATTATTATAATAGAATTATGGTTATTAATTTGAAAGGAAGAGTTGAGAAACTTAGTGTAGAAAATATGAACACTGCTGCTGCTGCTGCTAAGTCACTTCAGTCGTGTCCGACTCTGTGCGACCCCATAGACGGCAGCCCGTCGGGCCCCCCCATCCCTGGGATTCTCCGGGCAAGAATACTGGAGTGGGTTGCCATTTCCTTCTCCAATGCATGAAAGTGAAAAATGAAAGTGAAATCGCTCAGTCATGTCCGACTCTTAGCAACCCCATGGACTGCAGCCTACCAGGCTCCTCCATCCATGGGATTTTCTAGGCAAGAGTACTGGAGTGGGGTGCCATTGTCTTCTCCAATGAACACAGATGAGAAATAATGAAATAAAAGAGATTAAAGGAGAAAAGAGAATTGAGAATGTTAAAAGATGTGGAAAATAGGTTCATCTATGTAGTCAGATTTTCAATATCAAATGAAAGTGAGAAAATTATGAAAGAAATAGAAAATTTCCCTGAGTTGAATATCTGTTATTGAATTAAAAGAGATTCCCAGGTCCAAAAAAATAAAATTTTAAAAAGAAACACAAACTGTCTTATGAAATTTCAGAAGTGTAAGAATCAAGAGGAAAAAAAATTCTGAAAATTTTCAGAAGAAAAATACAGCTTACCTAAACATGAATGAAAATCGAACTTGCTTGAGGCTTCTCATGAGCAACATTGGAAGCTAGAGGTTAATGATGCAATGCTTTCAAAGTTTTTCAGAAAAATGACTTTGAAAGAAAATACTATGTCCAGCTAAATATCAATCAAGCATGGCAATAAATATACATACATATATATATATACATACACACACACACATATATTTGCAGGCATATGACTCAAGAATTGTATGTCATACAACTCAGACGTATTTTTTTGAAGAAAAGCTTAGGCAAAAAAAAACAAAAAGGAATTGAAAAAAAAAAGATATAAGAGATGAAGAATTGGGGAATAAACCTAGATTGTCATGAAAGGATATTATGAACTGATAGTTTATTACTAGAAATTATGAGTAGCAGAAAGTCCTAACTCAACTGGTTTAAACAATAAGAAAATTTGTTATTTCAAAAATGAGAACATTATGAGTTACTAAATCTCTAAGGTTCATTAATTCATTAGTTCAATTTTGTCACCAGGAATCCAATTTCTTTTCAATTTTCTACTTTGCCACCTTCTGAAAATTCCCCCACTAGGATCAGAGGATGGCCAGTGCAGCTCAGATGTCACATTTAGATATGAGCAAGTCCAGCAGGGGAAGGGGAGAGAGAGAAAAGGGAGTCTCTTCCTCTGTGCTCACCCCCTTGTCTCCACTTTTAATCAGTAGATAAAATATCCCAGAAGCCTCTAACATAATCACTTTTATTTATCATTGGCCAGAATAGAGTATTTGTATATCCCTAAACCAATCACTAGCAAGGAGAATAAGATTATCATGACTGTTTAAGAGAAAACAGAATGTTTCCTGAGTGTATGCAGCAGGTCCAAGTTCATCAAACTGTGTACAATAAATATGTGCAGTTTTTTTACATCAATAATATCTTAATAAATGTGTTACTTTTAAAAATTTTATGTAGTTAATTTTTTTGAAAAATTTTTTTTAATTTTTAAAAATGTGTTGGTTGCGTTGGTTTTTCATTGCTGTGCATGGGCTTTCTCTAGTTGTGACAGCCAGGCACTGCTCTTCACTGTGGTGGCTTCCCTTGTTGGGGAGCGGGTTCTAGGGCACATGGGTAGTTGTTGTGCCTGGGCTTAGTTGCCCCATAGCAAGTGGAATCTTTGTGGACCAGGGGTGGAACCTATGACCCCTGCATTGGCAGGTGGATTCCTAACCACTGGACCACCAGAGAAGTCCCTGTTACTTTAAAAAAAAAACCAATAACAACAACAAATATGACCTTTCTCTTCAAGGAACTTAGAAAAGGAACAGATGTTAGACTAAGAATCATGATTTACAATTGAAATTGGTGCAGGTGTAAATTTACAAATTCAGCTGGTACATGTTAGAACCCAAAGTCAGTAAGCCTTATGAGTAATATTCTTGACAATAAAATTGATACCTTTACATGGGTTTTCTGAATCAGATGATTATGATTAATGATGAAGAGAGGAAGGCATATGCCTTTTCTGTAGAGAATAAGGAGAGAGAGAGGGAGTTAAAAATTCTAAGGGGGAAAAATCCTGTATAAGGTCATGTTTCAGATATGAAACATGATAAAATATGGTCTGAATCTAAGCATAGGAAGTGTCTGACTCAGTGTCCTGAGCAATAGACCCAACCCCACTGGTTAGGTAATTTCGAAAAGACTGACAGATAGCTGGGTTAATGAGTAGTCGTTTTGGATTTATCAGTTCTCCATGATGTATTTTTTTGGTACTCTGAACATCATTTATCTTTTTTATGGGATATTTTGTTTACATAGTAATCAATTTCTTTTGTAAAATCATCATGAACATAAATGTAAGTTTTGAAAACTATTCTTTAAAATCAAAAAGAGTCTTCAAATTGTTTGATATTTACATCACATAAGCACTTTCTTCTGATTCCTTTGAGATAACGGACTCAGTTTTACTCCCTGGAACCTTAAACTATTAAAGAAATGCACACAGTTTAAACAAAAATGAACTCAAACTATGATCATAACTTTAAGAAAAAACTTTGAAGAGTTAATATCTATTGTGTTGGAAGAAACAAAGCTCAGACATCATTTTCACACTTACTACAGGTTTTTTGCTCTAACTAAACTTAATAGAATTAAACACATTTTATTTTTGTGAAATTTAAAAAAAAAGTTCATTTCATTGGCCAGCATATGTCTGCATACCTGTGGTGTAACTTATCAAAATTGGGCCTCTCAACTATCTAAATAAAGCTGAGTACCTTGATAAAGCTGCTCTTCTTTTTCAGCTGTGATTTTCCACCTATGTGTATGGGTTTGACTCATCGTGACCTTAGGTATTGCAGGGGATAGTCTATAGAAGCCAAAGATGACTGGTTGGCTTCATGGACCCAAGCAAATGAGATACTACTGGTTTCTGCCCTCTTGATAACTTACACCTACCCAACACATGTACAAAAACATACACACCCAGCAAAGGAAAGTCTCTCCTGCAGTAACCAGGTTTTAAAGGATTAGTTAGATATCCTCTAGATAGGCTAGGAAATAAAGTTAGAGAGTAGGTCTTTCTCTAGAAAAATGTAAGTTCAAAGGTTTTGTCAGTGAGTTAAAAGGAAACATAGGTATATGAGTATTAAATAACTTAAGAGCTACATAAACTAAAAACACTTCTATCTCATGCAAACTTTATGAAATAATCCATGTAAAATTGCTTTGGAAATTGTAGAAGAATACTGTTAATGTTAATTATCATATTTAAAATATAGCTAGATTGTCAGATCATTTAATGTATAAGAATGAAAATATTTCTTAGTTTATCTTGAAATCACTTATTTAGAACTACATACCACAAAGTTGAATTAATGTACTTTTTTTTTCACATCTTTTTAGATGAAAGGGTTATAATCAATTTCTGTCCCTGTTGCACATAACAACAATTAGACCTTTTGCTGCAGGGAAGGCTTGAAATTTTTTTTTTCCTTTTTCCCCCTTAATTCTTCACAGAGAAATACCTAAAATATTTCTCAGTCATTCCCTTCCTACTCATTTCATTAATCTTCCTTCTAGAATTCGTCAGCACATCACACCTAAACTAACTGCCTCCCAGTGTCCTAGCTTGCTCCTCTCCATCAGTTCTTTGATCCATCTTTGTCATGGCTAGTCAAAAAGCAGTTCTGATTTTATCACTACAACTATTTTGCAGAACCAGTGTGGCAAGAAGGAAATTGTAAACATAGGTGTCAGAATTTGAATGAAGAAGGCAAAATTATTATTATTAATGGATGAATTGGGAAATATCAGTGAACTTTGACCAGACAGTGCCTTCCTGAATGGAAGCCATATTCAGTTTCTTATTTCCATTGCTCCATTTCTGAGGATATCCTAATGACTGTTGTAGGGTAATTCCCTTTCATCTTCCTTTTTCTTCCAAAGATAATCCTGATGTTTTTACTTTCCTCAGAAAGGTGGGTAACGTGATAACCATAATGAGAATTATTATTAAGCATTTAAATACATAAAATCTTTAGTTAGTTGTACATAGACTTAGGAAAAGCAAGTCAAAGTAACAGTATTATAAGCTGTTACAAAGAGAGGAACAGAGCACTGTTTGTCCTTAGGTTTTCTTTCAAATTTTTTTCTGTGTAGTTGGTATATGTTTCTTTTAATTAGCATTGTTCATACCACAAATAACCTGCTTTCTTTTAAATTTATAAGCCTGTCTTCGCTTCATGGGAACAGCAGAGCATTTCTCTGGTATTTTTAATTGTTTATTTATAAATCTAATTTACTCTCCAATCTTATGAACTGGCTAGCTACCTTCTCAGATAGCCTCAGCTAAGGCATAATAGGAAGTAAAACAGCAAATATCCCTTAGAGAGTGGGCTGAATACAACCTGTAGGCCATCACCAGTAATGACCGTGACTAAAGTTTAAAGTGTGTGTATATATATTTATAAAATACATATCTTTATATATTTAAATTTTATATGTATATAAAGTTCAGTCAGAGTATAACTTCTTTTTATCTTCCCAACATTATGATCATAAGAGTCTTAATTGTAGTCAGCCAAAAAACTTTGGTTCCTCATTCAAAGTTAGGGCAAATGTTCCTGGTAGTATCTGGATAAGTAGCATATGTCATAGCAGAAAGGGACGCTGTGAGATACGCTCTTGACACTTTTATTTAGTGTACCCTCTATTAGTCAGAGTTATCCAGAGAAACAGAACCAACAGGATGGAGATATATATATATTTCTTACTTTACTCCTCATCCCCTGGTGGAAGAATTTCCTCTTTGATGTTAAGATTTCTAAGTTGTTAACACCAAGAATCATAGTCTTCAGAGCAAAAATATTCTGAGGATGGTATATTGTTACAGGGCTTCCCTGGTGGATCAGACAGTAAAGAATCTGCCTGCAATGCAGAATACCTGGTTTCAATTCCAGGGTCAGAATGATCTCCTGGAGAAGGAAATGGCAACCCACTCCAATATTCTTACCTGGAGAAATCCATGGACAGAGGAGCCTGGCAAGCTATAGTCCCTGGGGTTGCAAAGAGTCTGACAAGGCTGAGCAACTAACACTTCCACTTCATGGATTGTTATGTTAATCAGTGACAGTAACTCTATTAAAGACTTCAGTGAGATGTGTGAAATATTTCACTCGTGTTCCCTTCAAATCCTCTCAGCCCCGTGTCTTTCTCGTCACCTTGGTGATGACCAGGCCCGTACGGGCTTTGAGAAGCTCTGTGCATGGTGCAGCCTGCGTCTGGGTCGTGTTCCTCTGATTTCCTGCTCCATAGCCTCTCTGATTCTGTGTCACAAACAATGCAGGAACCTCCTTAGTAGTCATGCATGTGCAGACCAGAAGCTTATGAACCACCTTTGTCCATGTTGGGGTGGGGGGTAGGGAATGTTTTCCCCAAAAGGAACACCCTAAGATGCTTTTCATAAGATGCAGGTCTTAGTACCATTTGCCCAGTGTGGTGGTGAACTGGAAAATACAAACTTGTATCAGCTGTGACATTCATTTCACTTCATTCCTGCTATTTAACCTCCTCCTCTCAAGTACAGTTACCAGAGAGCCTATATACAGCTTTCTCCACAAGCTGTGCTTTTAGGGATACCCAAGTTAAGACATGAATTACTTATATTCCCATATCTTGGTTTTTGGAACTCTGTGTCTTGACTATAGGAATAAGTGTATTGGTTTCTGGTTCAGAGTATATATCACTTTGTAATATAATACCTCAGCCTCACAAGTTGTTTGCAGCTGACACTCAAATATACTTTAATAAAACATCCTACTGGTATATGCCACTGGTTGCTTCTGGGTCAAGCAGCATGTGGTAAGACTAGAAAGTATGATAATAATCATTTTATTGCCTTAATTATGTTTTAAGCATAAGTCTAAGTAATCACCAGTGCTATGTGAGACTCTATTGTGTGGTATAGGGTATTCAGTAATCCCATGGATAGTTGTTGAAAGAAACATGGTAGGTGGGGAAAAAACCTCAAACCAATAATAGCTATGAGAGAGTCAATTTCAAGGTAAGTTGATAAGATGTCCTGGGTCCCCAAGGAGGAGAGAGGGATCTAGGGCTTTTGAAGAGGAGAGAGGGGTCTGGAATTCTCAAGGAGGAGAAAAGGACAAACTTTTTTTTTTTTCTTTAAGCCCAGAACTGATGATTGTACAACAAAACAACTCATCTTGCTCAAGGATATATTTTCGCTTAAACTCTGTACCTATGATTATATAACAACAATGTGTCCTGCTTGAGGACATGTTTCTCCTTCTGGAGAACCTTCTGACTAATCCTGTCATCTTAAAATGTATATTGTTGGGTCTGGTGAGACCTTTACAACTTCAGACATTCTTTTGATTTATTGTAATAACCAATTAAAAAAGTATATAGCTCCCTTGCTAAGACTAGTGAGGGGGGCACTCTCCACCCCCTATCTCTGTCCCTTTTCACTATAATAAAACTTCTGCCACAGAAGAGCCCTGAGTGGTCAAGCCTTGTCTCTGGTCCCGAAGCTAAATCTTCTTCGGAGATCACGAATCCGACATTGCTCATGGTAAGCTATCAACTATCTGTTCTAATATGGAAAAATTGAAGTTCCTTTCATGGTTAAATAAATCACATGTAATCAGCCTGACATCTGTCATCTAGATGCCCATCAAGAGTTAGGGTTGGTGCTGTTGACAAATGGAAACTCACCAATAGCAGCAGCTTGATTGACCTAATGGAAATTTCCTACAGGAAGTCCATATTATTGAACTCATGCCAAGTCTTCATTCTTCCCAGCATCATCACTTCAAACCTTTTCTCTCTTTCTGTTGTGGAGTACCAACTTATGGTACCGAATTTTATATAGGTCTTATTTTCAAGCCACAAGAGTTGTCAGAGTTCCTGACTCAGTCAAAAGCTTGTTAATGACTAGAATCTAGATGAATTACTTATTCCCAAGGTGGATGAGAGAGTAGGAGACAAGTGTCTGCTACTTTCAGCTGTATCCCAAAGCTGATATCCAAAGAAGTATCACTGTTTGGGAAGTATCATGTTTGGGAATTCCCCAAACATGAAAGCATTCTCAGATGTTCACAAGCCAAAAAGAAGATGACAAGTTTCCACTGCTAGGATTTCCAGTTTCTTGTCATTGATATGGCTGTCATTTTTGGTTAAAATGCAATAACTTCTTTCAAAAAGAATAATCCCGCCTCAGGTTGTTTAAAGTCGAGAAACCTGCAGCTACACTCCAGTGTGAAGGTAACATTTAATAAAGAACAGGATTACCTTTCCTAACTACATCATCATCATCATTCACAAGTTTTTATTGATTGCCTCTATTGCCAGTCATTGCATTAAGGACAAGAACACAGGAAGACAGACATGGCCACTGTGCTTGAGGACCTTACGGTCTACTAGAAGGGGCTCTCACGATTGATTATATTTGTGGCAATTTCTTGAAGGATAAATATAAGACACTGTGAAAGAAAATAATGAGAAAACATGGCTTGTCTTGCTGGGTCATGGCATGATCCTTGAGGAACTATATTTACAATGAATCCTGCGAAAATAGAAAGATGCATCAACACTGAGAAGGTATATTTGTGCCAGAGTCACATAATCCCTGACTGTTATCCTCTGGTAGTTCAAGAATTTCCTGTTCCTTCCTGTTTATTTAATAAAGGATATGTAAAGATATTTATTGTTGTTTAGGCTGGACTCAATTTAACTACATTGGTAAAAAATAAGCATAAAACAAAACAAATTTTATGCTAAAGGAATCACCCATATGGAGTGATATTTCCCTTGTCCCAGCATTTCTATGAAAATGGATAGCTCTAGCTTATTGGACAGGAGATTTTGTCATCTGATGTAGTGTCAGTGCTTTCCTCAATGAGAGCCTAATGTACCATCCAAATCATTGCTTTGCTGCAAATAGAAAGTTAAAATTGTGCTGATATTTTACTCCCTCTGCACTTTCCATTTTGGCAGCGTGGCTTTCTGGCTGGTTACTTTAATCATTTTAAGTGCTTGAACTAAGAACCCATTTAACACTTTCCATTAATAAAGAAAAATGTGGTCCAGGAATAACCAACTTAGAATCTTGGAGGTCATATAATTTAACCTCCATCCAATTCAGGGAACTCTGCATCACTTGTCTGACAGGTGGTTACTCAGGATCGACTGAAAACCTTCCCATGATGGAGAATTCTGTAACTTCACAAGGAAGGGTCCAAATGTGTTGAACTAGCAGAATCAGTCCTAGAATCTGGACATCATACATCTGTATCTATCAGGACAGGTTCAAATGTAGGTGACAGAGCATCCCAGTCCAATGAATAGTAGTCTAAACACACCAATACTTCTTTTAATTTTATGTAAAAAATGCCTGGCAGATGGCAGTGGAGGGCTATTATGGAAATTCTACAAAGTCGTCAGGGACTCAGGATCTTAGGCCCCTTTCAGTTCCAGGCTGCCAAGCCTAGGCCTTTATCTACATGGACCCAGATGGCTCTTTGAGTTCCAGCTATCAGATTTCATTTCCAACTGGCATGAAGGGTGAAGGGACCATCCTTTAAGAAAGGTTTCAGAAAGCTGGAACAAAATTCTTCTATACATGTCTCACTGGCCAGAATACAGTCACACGAAATACCTGATGCAGAGGATACTGAGAAATGCAGTCTTTAAGCATCTGTATGTGCAGATAACAGTTGGTCCTACTACTAAGGAAGATGGGGACGGTGAGATTTAGAGTAAAATAGGTGTTGACAGACAGGCCTTTACTGCAAAAGGCTAGATAGTAAATACTTTCAGCTTTGCAGGCTCTATGGTCTCAGATGCAAATACTCAACTCTGCTCTTGTAGTGCAAAAGCAGTCATAGCCAATACATAAACAAATAAATGTAGTTGTGTCCCAATAAAACTTGCAAAAGTAAGCAGTGGCCAGATTTAACCCAGTTGCTGACTTATACCTTGAGTAGACAAATAGATCCCCTGGGGATTCCCACTCCCTTTCCGGATCCCCAGGCTGGGAGCCTGATGTGGGGCCCAGAACCTTCACAACAGTGCGAGAACTTCTTTGATATTATTGTTCTCCAGTTTGTGGGTTGCCCACCAGCAGTTACAGGGTTTGGTTTTACCATGATTGCACCCCTCCTACTGTCTCCCTGCAGCTTCTCCTTTGTCCTTGGATGTGGGGTATCTTTTCTTGGTAGGTTTTAGTGTCTTCCTGCTGATGGTTGTTCAACAGCTAGTTGCGATTTTAGTGCTCTCACAGAAGATAAGCACACATTCTTCTACTCTGCCATCTTGAACCAATCTTGAGCAGACAAATAGAAATATGTGCCACGTTGATTCATGTACCTGAAGATAGCACTTTATTGACAGCCTTTGTCATATTGTTGGGTCACATTAATATGTTAGCAACTAGATCCTTGGTTCCATTTTATATGAAATGCTAATTAAGCAATGGTTTTATTTTTTAAAACTTTATATTTGTCTTTGATACACTGGGTCTTTTCTGCTGCCATTGGTGAATTTGTTGTGCCATCAAAATCTTTCAAATTGCTAATGAAATAGTTGAATAGAATAGTGATAGGCATGTTACAGGGATTTTTCTCCACAATTGAACTCATAGATGAACCAAAACACTTTGGGAAGTACTATATCTGTGGTTGGGGGGCTTCCCAGATTCCGCTAGTGGTAAAGAACCTGCCTGTCAATGGAGGAGACATAGGAGACTCAGGTTCGATCCCTGGGTTAGGAAGATTCCTTTGAGGAAAGCATGGCAACCCACTCAAGTATTCTTGCCTGGGAAATCCCATGGACAGAAGAGCCTGGCAGACTATGGTCTATAGGGTCGCAAAGAGTTGGACACAACCGAAGCAACTTAGCACATATATCTGTGATTCTCAACAGTTAATGCTCATAAAAATCTCATGAAAATATTATCAGAGGTCTACCTCCGAGAGATTCTAGTATTCAGTGGGGCTTGGCATCTTTAGTTAAAAATCTCACCAGGTAATTCTCACCAGGTGCATCCAGGATTAAGAACCACTACTCTGGTCTATGGGGCATTCTTCTAACTTCCTACACTTATAGGTAAACCAGGCAATAGGAAACAGCTCAGCGAGCAGCTCAGGCTGTGGTCCTGAAGATCCCTGCAAAAGGGTGAGGGAGGAAGATGTATGGAAAGCATGGGGGTAAGGGAGAGGAAATTCAATCAATATTCAGAGGTAGTTAGGATGTAACGTAGACACCTGCAGCTCTGTCCTGCCTAAATAAATGAAAATAAAACGCCCTTTAAAAAATTGTATTTCATCTAAGCTTACCAAATTCAAGGCCTAAGATCATTGTCTTTCTGCCCAAGGCTCTCTTCATTGTGCCATTATCTTTAACTATCGTATGGAAAGTCATTTTTGCAGACTGTCATTCATTTATTTATTCTAGTATCTTACTGAGTGTTTCTCTTGGATAGTTTGATGTGCTAGATGAGCAAAAACTTCTTTTTATTATGTTCCATAGAGGGAGAAAAAAATAAAGAAATAAACAAGATAAAATTTTATTCATCCAGTCCCCAGTGTGCGGATATTCTACCTGAAATATATTTAATCCTTAAAATTCTGAAAGAGAAAGATGATAGTCATCTGTGTTACTGATGAGGAAACTGCAGCGCACACTGTAATCTGAGTCCATCCCTACCCGTTCCCTATATACTTCATTGACATCCAGAGCTATGGCTAGTGCAGTTTTGTCAATGGAAAGTGGCAGAAGCAGTTGACAATCAGCGCCAAAATGAGCGGTTTCTAGATGCTAGTCACTGTTCTGTGTATTGAGAAGCAACCAGCCATTCATTTCTGCCTTCTAGCATTTATGACGAAGTTTAGGAGATGAGTTTCTCTTTCTCTCACACACGAAAACTAAATCATAGCAGAACATGAATGCTAAGTGCTAAATAAGATCAGATAATAAAGAATGTAAAATGTCTGTCCCTGCTGTATAATGCAGTCTTTCTTAGAAGCAAATCTCATAATGTTCCTTAAATGTTTTAAGTCCCTCAACTGCTTTCAATTTATTCTAGGGTGGTCCACAAACTAGGTTTAGAATAGGAAACCCCTTTGGATCTCATCTGTCTTTACTGTTGCCATCCCATATACCCCATCCAACCTTGTATTACTCCAGCCTCATCCAGTCCACATGTTACCTTTTCCAAGAAACCATCTCTGGTAACATAAATGGCCAGTCTTCCTCACTTGAGTGCACTCATGGAATCTTGGTTGTATTCATAAGCTCTCATAACACTGGATTAATTGTTTCTTATTATTTATGCACTATCATTCTCTGTGCAATTTGGTAAACTAAAATTCTTCCAGCAGACATTTTTAGTAGACACGGTAGGGTGCCCACTCAATACTCATTAACTCAGTCTTCCTTGTCAACACAAACTAGCTTTATCTAAGTATTCAGCTTTCAGGGAAAGTGTATTCTCATTTCAGGAGTCAATCCTAGATTAGTATATTGGTTTACTGCCAGTAATTGGTTTAGGGATGGAAACGTAACATAATTCTGGCCAACAAGACATGAAAGACTGTCAACTGGGTGGCAAAAAACTCCTGAAGAGATTTCTTCTCTTTTGAAAAGTGACACAGAGGAACAGATTCTTTGTTTGGACTTCGTTATGGCTGGAATTTCTGTAGGAAAATGTGGCAACAGAAATATATAAAGAAGCTGGGTTTTCTCAGTCTTCATTAATTGGGTGAATAACAAACTTTAGAGCCACCCTGCCTAGGAGCATCTTGTAACCTGCAGCTGAAAGTATCCAAAATTATACAAAACTGCCTCTTTCATTTTTTTCTATTTTGTTCTGTATAAGCAAGTTAAGAGTTCAAAATGGTTGACTTCCCAGTTAATCACCAGGCCTATGTTTTTCAAACACTAGATATCAGAGATTTAATATTATTCAGGGAGATGTTAAAGTCAGCAATGTCATCTGTTCCAGCTGCTAGTTTTTAAGATTAAACAATGGAAAAATACATTTTTAAAAAAAATTAAAATGAAGAAACTGGAGAACCTCTGAATACGTTTGAGATGAGGATTTCCAGCAGTTAGTAAAGCCCAAATAAAATGAGGTGGCTGATGACTTAACTATCTAGTAGATCTCTCATCCAATGTAATGTTAGTGCCATCATGATAATTTTTAGTTTTATGATTTGTTTTTAATAATACATTAATTTTTAGCTTATATCCACAGTAAGCATTTGGATAGATCAAAGAGAAATAAGGGATACCAGTGCTAAAGTACAAGTTGATGGGAAGTATAAAAACAATACTAACTACAAATTTGCTTCGTGGGTTCTATGCAAGATCCAGTTCCATATGTTACATTTATCTGTTCTAAATTCTGCTCAGTATCGAAAGATGCCTCTAGTACTATGGAAATTAAACAGATAAATTCTAGTGATGATTATATCTAATTTGGCTTTTCATTTGTAGGGAATAAAAACTCTCCCCACCCACAATCTGTTACTTGAAGAGAAGAGCTTATAAATCACAATTTAAAACCTTCACTTTTTTTGTTTCATCATTTTTAAAGAGTGGAAATTATAAGCCCCTTGATTTTTGAAGTGTAAAATGTAGAATGCTAAGCAAGTTCATGAAAAGCTTTGAAAACTTTTATGTTGTATATGTTTAATGGCCTCTCTTGAAGTATAGAGAGCTTTTTGGTCATTTTTTAAATGTTTAATTTAGATCTAATTTTAGACTTAAAGAAAATTTGCAAATGCAAAGTAGTACACAAGACTAGCCAGGATGCCCTTTACCCATCCTCTTACACTTATCTAACCATAGAATAATTTTCAAAGGTAAGAAGTTAACACTGGCACAGTACTGTAAACTAGAGACTTTAGTCACATTTCACCAATTTTCCATAAATGTCCTCTTTTTGTTCCAGGATCCAATCCAAGATCCCACATTTAATTTAGTTGCTATGTGTCCTTGGTCTCCTCTAATTTGTGACGATTCATCAGGCTTTCCTTGTCTTTCACGACCTGATGTTTTCTCTTTATTAGATTGAGTCTCTGTAATACTGGGAAGGATAACGGGTACTTGGTACCTGCCAGGAGTAGATGATATCAATATATATTTCCAGTAACATTAACTTTGATCACTTAAATAAGGTGGGGTCTGCCAGATTTCTTCACTGTAAAATTACTATTGTTCCATTTACAGTTAATAAGTATTATGTAGAGATACAGCTTCACTGGTAGCTAAGCTGGTAAAGAATCCACCTGCAATGTGGGAGACCTGAGTTTGATCCCTGGGTTGGGAAAAACCTGGAGAAGGGAAAGGCTACACACTCCAGTAGGAAGAGATACACTTCATAATTAACAAACATTTGGGGTAAAATAGTTATCCTGTTTCTGTATAAATTTTCACTCACTGTATTTAGCAGCCATTTGGGGGATCTTTCTTGCATCAGTTATTACTGTGGTATCCCTAACTCCCCATTTATTTATGTATTCAGCTTTCTTTGTATATCTCTTTGGATTTATATGTACCTATGTTATACTTTGGGGTTATACAGCAATATTCATTGTTATTATTATTTTCACTTCCAGAAAACATTTTTTATAAGATCTTACACACTTAAAAAACAAAATAGAAAGTTGTAACCATGTCGAATATCCATGGCAATATGATTATAATTTAATATTCACTGAGTACCAGCAATAAGCTAAACTTTCTTTTTTTTTTTAATAAGGTGGATGAACGTAGAGCCTATTATATAAAGTGAAGCAAGTCAGCAGGAGAAAAACAAATGTCACATATTTACTCATGTATATGGAATCTAGAAGGATGGTACTGATTTGTGTGACTCAGGGTGCTCTGCGACTATCTAGAGGCATGGGGTGGGGTAGGAGGTGGACGGGAGATTCAAGAGGGAGGGGACATATGTATATCTATGGCTGATTCATGTTGATATATGGCAGGAACCAATACAATATTATAAAGCAATTATCCTTCAATTAAAAAAATAATAAATGTCAATAAAATTTAGAATGACAGAAAAAACCCTTTTATCAAGGTATCATATCGACAGAAAAAACCCTTTTATCAATGTATTATATCTTCAATATACAAATTCAACACACACATTGTTGGATGTCTAGATAACACTTGGGGGATTTTATTTAAATTAGTTTTTAAAATTTTGAATTCCAATCATTCATGGCTGATCTATAGAAATAATATTGATTTTTGTATATCAATCCTGTGTCCTGAAATCTTGTTTACACCCTTGCTTGCTTGAGCACATTTTTATAAGTTCTTTGGAATTCTTTACATATTCATCTGTGAATAAAGACAGTTTTATTTCATCTTTTCTAGTCTTTTTGCCTTTCCTTTCTTCTTACTGTGTTTCTGTACTGGCTAGAAGTTCCAATACAACGCTGAATTGGAGCATTGAGAAAGTACTTCCTGTCTTATTTCCAGATGGAGATAGTGCATTCAGTCTTTCACCATTCAGTCTGATGTTATCTGTAACTACCTTACAGGTATGCTTTATCATATTAAGAAAAGTCCCTTCTATTCCTAGTTTTCTGAGAGTTTTTAATCATGAGTTTTGATGTTGAATCTTTCCAATACTCTATATGTCTTTTGAAGATGATAATGAGTTTTCTTTAATAAATAATTTTCACTCTTATGTTGTTATTTTCTTCCTCCTTTGGATTTACTTTGCTCTCCTTTTGTTTGTTTCTTTAAGATGGAAGCTTAGGTTGTTGATTTGAAACCTTTCTTTTTTTCCAATATAAAAATTTAGAGAAGTGACATCATCAAGATGGTGACATAGGCCATTCCCAACTTCAGTCCCCTTCACAAAAAGACCACCTGTCAACTATTCATAGACAAGACACCATTGCAAAAATCCCAGAACCCAAAGATGAGGCTGACATACCTCCCAGACAACACAGACCAAGGCAGACTGTGTCAGAAGGGTAAGAGAAACCACCTCCCCCAGGCCGTCACACCACTGCACCAAGGGGGCTCCTCTAAGCCACAGCTTCTCCAGTGGGGAAAAAAGAGCCCAAGGTGGACATTCAGCTTCCTCAGTGTTGTAGGACACTTCCCAGGAGGCTCATTTGTTTCTCACATCCTGGGAACCACTGGAGTAAGGAACCTACAGAGCTTGGCCACTGGTGATCAGATAGAGACTTAGAACAGAGGCAGGGCTTATCGTTCTCAGAGCTTGGGTCTTTGCTGACCACATTTCTGCTTGCAGCGGTGCCTGAGCAGAGATCCCAGCCAGCAGCCCTACTCATCTGCAGAGTCAAGTCAGTGACCCCATCTGGCCCAGAAGCTCAGCTGTTAGAACTGACAAGTTCTACTTGGTTTAGACCCCTAGCCAGTGGGCCGTATCAGCCATGGAACCCATTCTAGGTCCCTAACCAGTCAGGTGAGCAAACTTGTAGTCCTCTTCCAATGCTGATCATAGCTTCCAGTCCTGCCCTGGCAGGAAGCATGATCTGGCAGCCATGGAGCATATCTGAAGGCCTGTGTGTCCAGAAGCCAAGTCAGCAACCCTGTTAACTATTGAACATAGCCTCTGGAACCACATAACCAGGGAATCTGAACAGTGACCCTGAGCAGCCTTGAAGTCCAGCCTATGGTACCTCTCAGCTCTAAAACCTAGTCTACAGCTCCATCCTGCATCAGAGCCTAGAAAATAATATTGCTAGGCTCAACCTCAGAGGCTTGGGACTCTGCATAGCCTGTGGCCTCACCTGACCAAGGAGACTAGGCAGCAACCCAGGCTGACAATGAAGCGTCTCTTCAGCCTCATCCACTCTGAGAGTGGGCCATTGACCTGGCCATTGACTTCACCCAACAGAAGAGCATGGAATATACATATATCAAATCATTATGTTGTACACTTTAAAGATACACAGTGTTATATGCCAATTATATATTGCTAAAGCTCAAGTGAGGAGAAGAATCTATTGCTACCAGTTTCTATCTAAGCACTGCTGCATTGCATCCGTCAAATTTTGAAATGTGGTACTTTTATTTTCACTGAGGTCAGATATTTTAAAACTTCCATTGAAATTTCCTCAGTAACATATGAGGGCATTAGAAGTATGTTGTTTGTTTTCAAAAACATTTAGGGATTTTTCAGATAATTTTTTGTTATTTATATTTCTAGTTTGACTCTGTTATAATCAAGCATATACTTGGCTTTTTTTTTTTCTAGTATCTTAAGTTTGTGGATGTTTGTTTTACAGCCACAATATGGTCTATCTTGGAGACTGTTCCCAGTGCTCTAGTGAAAATATATATTCTGCTACCATTCAGTAGAGTTTTCCACAAATGTGAATTAGGTCTAATTGTTCTTTATAACTTCTGTATCTTTACTCACTTTCTGTATACTTTATCTGCCATATTTTCTTGAAAGCCAGATGTCTTATGTAGTCACTGGGGATTGGCATAAATACTTTATGCCTAGAAATAAGCATTCCTTCCTCTCTGATAGGACTTTAGTGTGCAGATTTGACTGTTTTATATTTAGGAGTTGGTGTGGGTTGAAGGTCTTATATTGCTATAGTTATCCCTAGAGCAGCACAGGCATCAGATTCCTGTAGTGACTGTGTTTGCAGGCCAAGGAGCTGATTTGACAGCAATATCTACTTTACCTTTTAGGTCTTTCCTTTCAACTATTCCAAGACAGGATCTCTTTTAGGTCTACCAGCGGTATCTGGCTGTTACTTGCTCCTGCAGGCTCATCAGTGGGATAGGGGGAAGGGAGGGCCATGGTACAGAGGGAGTGGGGAGCATTTTCTGTTGTTCTGATGAACCCCCACTCATAGGCAGGCACCTGTCTCTGGTGCCATTTTAGTTCTTTTACCCAGTCCCACCACTTAGTCCTGGGCCCTCCATGTATTCCTGTCCCTCATGAACGACAGAGATATTTGTCTCCCTGTTGCTTTTCCCAGAGTCCATGAATTTTCACCTAGGTCCTAAGGGTAAAAATGTTTGTTGACCTTCATGCCACAAATTAAGGCTTTCTTTATAGGGCAGATAAGGGAAATTGTCTAGATGGAGTCTTAAAATAACTATCCTGCATAAGCTGCTGTCCTACCTGTCACCACCATCACCACAGCAAAGTCTTTTAAGGGTTCTTTCCTCATTATCCTGTGAAAGCATGATGAGGTTAATGGAGAAGGAGCCTGCAGAAGGCTGCTGAAGAAACCTGAGTGTCCTTCACACGCTCCTGCCAGCCACATTCACCCTTTACCACCTTGTGATCTACTCTAACTGAAGTCTCCTTACCGATGCTGGGGCCTCTACTCCA
The DNA here is from genome assembly GCF_910594005.1 of Cervus elaphus. NCBI lineage: Eukaryota > Metazoa > Chordata > Mammalia > Artiodactyla > Cervidae > Cervus > Cervus elaphus. Next base: position 39,269,239 of record NC_057827.1, on the reverse strand, counting down.
TGGAAGTAATCATTCACCTCTTTGCTCCCTTAAGTTCCTGCGTCTCTTGGATTTGGGACCAGTGTATTGCCTGTGCCTCCTTCCTCCAGTGGATTTGGAAAAAAGTCATAAATTTGCACTTTTTCTGGATTTTTAATTATTCATTTGTTTTTTAATTATCAGGGTGAGAGAGATGCTTTCATGTCCTTGAGCAGAAACCAGAGCCATTTAGGAAGCTTTTAAGGGACAGTCTGGTTGAAAGCGGGAACTATGGATCTTGTCTTGAAACTGCAACTGTATAGCATTTTATTTATGAGTAAGAAATTGTCTCAAATCAAAAAATGGGGAGAAGGAGAAGCAGCTGATAGGATCCAAAAGGTGAACTAACAGCTCCCTCCCGCCCTGTGCTATCACCCTAGACACTTGGGTCACTGTGCCCAGCCACTTACAAGTCAAATCGCTGTTAGCGTCCTCACTCTGGTCGTCTTTGTTTCTCTCTCACCCACCTTTTGCGGTTTCTGTCTCTCTTGTTATCTCATTATCTGTCTTTCTCTCCACCATAACCTGAAGTAAAATGGCTAAAACAGGGTCACACCCCTTTGTCTGGTCAAAGAGTGAACTTTCTAAACAATGGGAGCAATAAAAGGAAACTCTGTCCCTGTCATGCCTTGGGGGTATGGTTGACAATTTTTGGATTTATTTTTGTTTTTAACTTGCAGTCATGAGCTACCTTGTCTCCACTTAGCACTCCACACAAGAGTGGTTGTCTCGTTCTCCTTCCCGCCCTTTCTCCATTGGAATCCCGCCAAGATGATACTGTTCAAAAGTGATCAAATCACTTCAAAAAATTCTAAGGAAGCTCAGGACTGTATATATAACTGTGGAAAAGTTTATAAGTCAAAAAATACTGTAGACGGTAGAGTCTGCCTGCAATGCAGGAGATTGCGAGTCGATCCCTGGGTCAGGAAGATCCCCTGAAGAACAGAATGGTAACCCACGCCAGTATTCTTGCCTGGAGAATCCCATGGACAGAGGAGCCTGGTGGGTTGCAGTCCATGGGGTTGCATAGAGTTGGACATGACTGAGTGGCTAACACACACAGAGACTTGTATAGGCCGTAGGAAAATGTGTAGGTTGTCTCCTAGTTTTGACTTCTGCTCGCTTGTTCTGACCCTTTTTGCAGTAGTATGATAATGTTGTACCTGAATTTTATCTGCACTGCCAGTGTTTCCCCACTGGCCTTTCATGGTTGTGTGCATGGCGTAGTGTTTCCCCTTTGCTCTGTGATGGTTTCTGATTCCCATGCTCTGCATTCATAGGTCCATAATTGCCCATTCATAGGTCCATATGCCCCTGTCCCTAACTGCCCAGGCATCCAGGAAGCTAAGTCAAGTTCAGAGGTGTTGCCTCTTGTAGCCTAGGAGAAGAGTTTGGACATCAGTGTCTGCCACATGACGCACCCTCATTAAGAGAGTAAATGTGTGACTGAATAAAAGAACAAGCTAACAAACTAGCCAGAGTCCCAGCCATAAAAGACCTCTCATAGAGAAGTAACTTGAGCTAAGTTTTGAAGGATGTTTATATCTAAGATTGGTAAAGAGGTGAAGCAAATGCCCTAAAAAAATACATAAATCATCCGTCTATACCAACACTCCCTTTGCTGCCTTGCCAAGATTAACATCGTGTCAGTACATTGCTGGCAGCCAGTGTCACCATCATTTTTCCTCCTCTGATCTCTACCTTATTTCTTAGATACTTTCGTTTTGCTTATGTTGATAATTCAATACTGCAGCTTCCTCTGTGTTTCCACTCTGCAGTCATAGAGCTCACTTTTGATCTTGCATCAGCAGCTCATTCACTGATGAATGCCTGAGACCTTTCAAATCCTTTATACCTGTTATGATTCACTATCTTGGATGCGTGATACTTGCTCTTGAATTTTGTGAAAGCTTTATTTTTTCAACGTTTCTCACTTTATCCAAACCATCTGTTTCTTCCAAGATTCTACCTTGGGATGCTTCAGTGCTGACTAACCAGCACCCTAATATCATGGACTCTTCAGTAAACTGGCTAAAGACGGTTATCCCAGGAACACCCCATTGCTGGATCATTTCTATCATCTTTGCATCAGCACCCTGGCTGATATTACATATATATATGTAATATATACACATATATGGGTTTCCCTGGTAGCTCAGACAGTAAAGAACCTGCCTGCCAATGCAGGAGCGTTCAATCCATGGGTCGGGAAGGTCCCCTGGAGAAGGGAATGGCAACCCACTCCCGTGTCCTTGCCTGGAGAATTCCATTGACAGAGGAGCCTGGTGGGCTATAGTCCATGGGGTCGCAAAGAATCAGACACAACTGAGCATGCATGCATGCCCTGAGAACTCTGACTTCATTTTATACATACAAGTGTAACCCCACTGTGGCATGGGGGAAAACTTCATAAAGTTTTTCTCCCTAACTTTCAAAAATTATGTCTTATTTGATTGTTGGGATCTTTTTACAATGTATGCATTATCAAATCATCATGTACATTTTAAACATATTATAACTTTATTTGTCAGTTACACCTCAATAAAACTGAAAAAAATCTGCTTTGCACTTTTAAAAACATCCCTGAATTATCTCCAGCAAAGTGAAAGGTAGGGTTTTCAGGTTTAAATTTGTCAAAAAAATTTACATAGACTTTAAATTTGAACTTGAAGAGTATACTTTGAAAAATTAAATGTGTAATTTTACAGCATCAAGCGACAAGATATAAAATATTTCCATCACCTATCTCAGAAATTTCACTGTTCCCCCTTCTCATCAATCTTGCCCCTAAAGTCACCAGTATATTTATTTTTATCACCATTGTTTGGCTTTGCTGTTCTTGAGTGTCATAAAAATGGAGACATACTGTGTTTACTTTTATGCCTTGCTTCTTTTGCTCATTGTAACCTTTTAGGGGTTGTTTAATGCATCAATTAAATGCTCTTTTTAAAATAATTTTAACAGTTTTCTATTGTAATAACTTACTACTATTGGTTTATCCACTCCTCCAATGATGAGCATCAGAGTTGTTTCTAGTTTGGGGCTATTCTGAATAAAGCTGTTTTAAACCGTCTTGTGCAAGTGTATCATGAGCATATATTTTCATTTGTTTTAGATAAGCACTTGTGGTAGGCAGAGTAATGGCCTCTCATACATCCACATCCCCAGATCAAGTGAATAAGTTAAGTTACATGATGAGGGAAATTCTGGTAGCAGGTGGAAGTAATGTTACTAATCATTAGCTGACCTAAAGGGAGCAGCGCTTCCCAGGTGGCTCAGTGGTAAACAATCTGCCTGCCAGTGGAGAAGATGCAGGGGACCTAGGTTTGATTCTGGGTCGGGAAGATCCTCTGGAGGAGGAAATGGCAACCCACTCCAGTATTCTTGCCTGGAGAATTCCATGGACAGAGGAATCTGGCAGGCTACAGTCCGTGGGGTTGCAGAGTCCGACACGACTGAGCATTGGGATGCGCAAGGGAGCATGCGCTGGATATCCAGGTGTGCCCAATATTACCACTAGCGTCCTTATATAAGGTAGAGAAACGCCGGAGAGTCCGTGCCAGAGAGATGTGGTGAGGGAAAGGAGGGACTGGATGTTGCTGGCTTTCAAGGTAGAAACAAACTAAAACCAAGAAATGTGGGCAACCTCTAGAAGAAGGAAAAGGCACGAAAGTGAAGTTTCTCCTTGAGCCTCTAGAAAGGAATGGAGCCCTGGCGTCACCTTGATTTTAGCCCAATGAGGCCCATTTTGGACTTCTGAATTTCAGAACGGTAAGATAATAACTTTGTTTTGACTTTAGCCACTAAGTTTGTAATAGTTCCAACAACAAGGAAGTTGTATCAGTGAATGAAATGCTGAGTCATATGGTAGGCCTATAGTTCACTTCATATGGAACTACTGGATTTTTCAAACATACTAATTTACATTCTCTCCCATCAACAACGCGTAAGAATTTAGTTTCTCTAAAACCTTGCCAACATTTTGTGTTGTTCATTTTTTAATTTTAGCCTTTTTGTTAGGAGTAAATTGTTATCACATTGTAGTATTGATTTGATGACTAATGATATTGGGTACATTTTCATGTACTTATAGTCCATTTCTATGTCTTCTGGGAAATACCTGTTCAAGACCTTGACCTGGGGTAATTGTGTAGTTTGCTTATTATTTGTAAGAGTTTTTAGTATGTTCTAGAGATAAATCCTTTATCACATATAAGTATTGTTGGTACATTCCTCCCACCTGTGTCTTGTCTTAGCATTTTCTTTATGGCATCTGTTAATGAGCAGATATCTTAAAATTTGAATCAAATCTATCTTTATAGTTGAATATTTAGAGTTTCTTGTTTCATGGCTAAAAAGCCTTTGTCTAACCCATGGTCATAATATTACTCTGTCATGTATGGTAGAACTTTTATAGTTTTAGCTTTTAATTTTTGTATGTGACATGAAGTGGGAATCACTGTTTTCCTTACTTTCATTACAAACTGTTGAAATGACTTTCTTTTCCCCATTAAACTGCAGTGGTGTCATTAGACCATGTAAGTATTTATTTCTACATGTTCTGTTGCTTCCATTGATCTATTTGTCTGTTTGTATTTCAATGCTGCACTGGTTATTGTCACTTAATAGTAATGCTTAAACTTAAGTAGTGTTAATTAATTACTTTATTAATTAAGCCTCCGAACCTTTCTCTCTTCTTTTGATGATTGTTTCATCTATTCTCGATCTTTTGATTTTATTTAAGTTTAAGAATTAGGTTGTCAGTATGTATGTTATGTTTTTTTTCTTTTACATCAATTTGAATCTTTATGTTTGGAAAGAATGGGTATCTTAAAAATAACTGAATTTTCAATTCATGAATATGGCATGTTTCTTTAATTAGGTCTTTAAATTTTCTCTTAAAGATTTATAATTTTTTTTAGATTTATAAGTTTTAATATAGAAGACTTAACTATGTCTTTCATTAAATTTATTCCTAAGTTATTTTGTGGAGTTGTTTGGTGCTGTTAAATTTTGTGGCTTATTAATATCTTCCAGTTCTTTGTTGGTGTTAAAATCAATTGATTTCTGTATGTTGACCTTGTATTCTAGGATCTTTCTTACTCATTAGTCATAGTGTCTTTCTGGGTTTCATAGGATTTTCTACATATATTATGATGTAACCATGTCATCTATGCATGGGCAAATTTGTTTTTTCTCTTCCAATCTATATACCATTCATTTTTCTGTGCCCATTTACACTGCATAGGAGGTTTAGTACAGCTTTGAATAGAACGGTATAAGTGAATACCTTCACCTTGTTTTTGATAGTAGGGGAAAAGTGGAGTGTATGTCAGTTTCAACTATCATGTTAAAGGATGGTTTTTCACAGATGTCATTTATAATTGAAGTGCTTTTCTATGCTTAGTTTAAGAATTTGTCATGAATGAGTGTTAAATGTTATCTGCTTGTTCTTTTGCTTCAATTAAGGTAATTATGATTTTTATTCTCTGCTAATGTGACTTTTCTCTTTTTAATCTTGTCACAACCTTACAATCCGAGGACAAACTCCATTTGATTCTTTTTATATAATGCTAGATTCCATTTGCTAATATTTGGTTAAGGATTTTTATTAGTAGATTCATAAGAAATATTGTTCTGTAATTTTACTTTTATTTTAATGTCTTTGTTAAAGGCTTATTTTATTGTTATGCTGGTTTCATGAAAAGACATAGAAAATACTGCCACACTTTATTTTCCTAACTGATTCATGTAAAATATTAATCATTATTAAATATCGGCTAGAATTCACCAGTGAAGTTATCTGGACCTAATGTTTTCTTTGTGGGAAAATATTTACCTATGAATTGCATTTCTTTTAATAAGCTGAAAAGCATTCAGGTGTTCTGTATTTATCAGTTTTAGAAAGTTTGTTTTTCTAGAATTTTTGTCTTTTTCATCTAGTCAAATTTATTTGTGCTAAATTGCACAAAGTAATATTCCTTTGAGTATGATGTGCTTACATGCTATTTTTTAGACTTGGTTTGCTTAGGGTTTATTGAAACTTTTGGATCTTTGTGGCCCTATTTTCCACCAAACTTGAGGTTTTGAGTTGTTTACTCGGTATTTTTGTCTGATGCATTCTTGATAATTTTTCCTTCCTGGTACTCTGTACTTAGGTTTTGCACAATATCATCTCATGGGTAATTGAGATTTTGCTGGTATTTTAAATATTTTTCTTCCCCTTCAGTTTGAATAATATTATTGATCCTTTCTTAGCATGGCATCTAATCTATTGTCTAGTATCATCTAATTTGTTAGATAGATCATTTAACCCATCCAGAATGCTTGTATTTGATATCACTTTATTTTTAGCTCTAGAATTTCCATTTCTTTTTAGTTTTTATTTCTTTGAAATTTGTCTACCTTTTCATTTAAATCCTTGAATGTGTTTATAATAGCTGTTTTTAAATCTATATCTTTTATCACTCATAGCTATTTTTTAAATTATTTTTCTCCTTGACTATGGGCAACATTTTCCTACTTTTGTCTCATAACTTTCCATTGTATGTGTTATTTTGTGGAGAGTTTCATATGTGTTATCTTCATTTTAGTCCTGTTAAGTTTTGTTTTATCTGACAACTGACTGATCAATTATTTTGATCCTTTTAGACTTGGTTTTATGCTTTGTAGGGAATGTTGATTTCAGGACTTTTTTTTTCCCCAATTAGATCCAGGGTATTTCCTTTCCTCTGGGTCATGATTTTTCCAGAATCTTGATTGGATGTCTAGATTATTCAATGAGGTGTCTCTACTCTAGCTGGTCCAGATTCTGACCTCTTTTAGTCCTGTGCAATGTCCAATATCTCTTCTGCTGTTGGCCTCCTCAAGGTCACTGTCTGCTAGGCCTCATGGACAATGCCTGTTCATGAGCATCTTGGCCCTCAGCCAAGTACAGAAGGTGAACCCTCATGCAAACTTTCAGGGGGCCCTCCCTATACAGGATACAAGAAGAATACTTCACTTTCCATCCTGTGTTCCTCAAGTTCCACCTGCCTTGGCCACTTCAAATGTAATCTACAACTCCCCCCCCTGAGATTTCTGCTCTATCCTGGACTTACCTCGTTACTGCAAAGGTGTGGAAACTGTTCCATATAGACATTTGGGGATAATAAGCCTACCTCATGGATTTTCCTTTCTCTCAAGGATAATAGGGCTGCTCAGTTTCCAATGCTTGAAAGTCATTCTCATATTTTTTCCTGTTTTTATAATTATTTACATAGGAGAGTAAGTTCAAAACAAGTTACTTACACTTCCTGGAAGCCACAGTTCTCTAACATACTTTTTGAGTTCCTTCTGTTTATAAAATAGTGTGTACATTATTTATGGGGCAGAAATAAAAAAAATTTTCTTCCATCTGAGAGGTAAGAAGGGTCCATACATAACTACAGTATGAGATGAGTGACTTTTTTCTGTTCCTGGAATGTACCAAGACATTTTCCACCTAAGAACTTAGCAAGTCCCTGAGTCTCAAATACTTCCCTCTACCCTTAACCTGAATAACTTTTATTCATCCATCAGATCTCAGCTGAAATGTCACTTCCTCGGGAAGTCTTCTCTGACTTTTGCCTCTGTATTATTTTCTTTAATCTTATTCTTTCTCATGATAGCCTGTAGTTTTCTAATACAACTCTTACCACAATTTCTCCTTATACATATCTGTGATTATTTCTGTATTTCACAAATGTAAGACTAAGTAAATTTTTTCACTACTATATCCCTAGACCTGTCATAGTATTAAAGTAATAGTATAATAATATTAAAATAAGAGTATATTTCTTAAATGGAAAATGAAGGAATTATAAGTATCACAATCAGCATAGAAAATACTTATATTCTCTCTGACATTCATTCCCTATTGGGTAGATCAGAAAAGGTCTTAAGAGATGGAATTTTAAGAGTCAGAGATGGGAAAGGGGGCTTTCTAGACAAGATGGCATGGGTTTAGACATAAAAGTCATAATTCATGGGTTTAGAACCTAAAACTCATAATTCAAAAGTCATAATTCTCTAGGCCTGTTTTTCTAGAGAATTAATTAGAATGGATTCATTAGGATGACAAAAAGAAATAAGATTTGGAAGGCAAATGAGTTTAGAGTCCGAATCTTACCACCTTCATAATAAAAACCAATAAAGCATAAATCTATGCATATTACCAAGTGTATATAATATTTATTTTAAAGATGTAATTTATCTTTAAAAAAGCTAGTATTACATAGGAATTGCTGTGAATAATTTTATAAGAAGACAGTGACTGAAAAAACTGATACCCATGAATTTTAGTGCCTCAATTTGAAATGCAGCTTTGTTGAGAAGGATACCCAGAAATAAGCTGCTCTGTGTCAGGCCCAATAAAGCATAAACTTTTCTACCCATGATTCATAGCCATGTTAGTATTAAATAAATCATAGGACGTGTGAAGTGACATGGAATTGGGATCCTTAAGAGTGTGGGATATAATACAGTTCTGGAAACCTACTTGTAATTCACCTCTTATGCCTGTAGGAGAATGCTTGGAACCACAAGTGAATGCTTATGAGGGTTCCATGAAAACAAAGAGCATAGTTGGGGTGGGTACTGGGAAAAGGAATCCAGATGGCATCCCCATCTGAGACTTTTGGTATATGCATGCTCCAGTTACTTCCCCATTTGCAGCTAAGCACTAACAGATAAATGAGTGGTCTACCTATTGCCTCATGCTGTTAACTCTTGGAATAGCTGCCGTTGAGGCCTTCTGCAAGGCAGTGAAAGCCACCTCCAGGAACCAATTAGCCTCTTTCTATTACCCCAGTCCTACTAGTGAAACCCACTCAGTCACAGGGATCGTGATCAACCCCATTTACAGGACCTCCCTGGTCCTTCTTGGTCCACTTGACAGAATGTATATGATTTTCCTCATCTTTACTTGTTGTCCTATACCTTGAAAAGTGGAGTGACTTTATAATTAAGTTACATGGTCAGTGTGAGCAATTCACTCAAACTGGTCAGTAACTAACCTCTCTGCAAGAGAATTTCATCTCTCCTGACACCACCACAGTGTGGAAAGCAGGAGGTGTGACCAACAACTCTCTCACCCAGTGGCATTAGCTGAATTTGCATTTTCAGCTGGCTAAGTTCCCATCTTTTTAGCTCTCAAAAGCTGAGCTGACTTAGACTGGTCCTTCTTTCTAACCAGCTAAGTGCTACTTGTCTTTTCTCAATTTAAAGCCATTTCATTGGGAGGCCTCCCCCGAGACTCCAAACCGGATCCAGTTCCCCTGCTATATCTGTCTTTTTGTCATGCTGCTAGCATCTTGACAGCAGAAAAGTGGTAGCATTTCACAATTAAGAGTGTGGCCTTCTTGGGAGCCCAACTGCCTGCCTTTCAACCCTAACTCAAGTTATATTAGCAGGTAGCATGTTTTTAACTTCTCTGTGTCTCAGTTGCTTCATATTTAAGATGGAGATAATGCATCTATTTTATCGGGTTGTTTTCAAGGTAATTTTATATAAGTTTGTATGTAAATCACTTAAATCATGGGCATTATTTGTCAATTATTGTCACAACTTTTGATTATTTATTTTTACTTGGCTCATTCATAAAACACTCAATTTAGTAAATGCCTGCTATGTGTCAAGCTCACTGGCATATATATATATCAGTGAACAAAATCTCTGCCTTAAAGACTTCTGTTCTAGTGTTCTGGATAAAAACACAAATAATAACTTTGAACATTATATTATGAGAAAGTGATTCTTAAAAATAGAATTTTTATTCTTCTATTAGATGGATCTAGAGGCTGTCATGCAGACTTGAAGTAAGTCAGAAAAATGTGTATTAACACATATATGCGGAATCTAGAAAAACAGTATACAGATGAATCTGCAAAGCAGAAATAGACAGATGAAGAGAATAAACATGAAAACCAAGGGGAGAATGGGAGATTGAATAAATTAGGTTGGACTTGACATATACATAACTACTATGTATAAAATAGGTAACTAATGAGAACCTACTCTGTAGCACTAGAGGAAGAAAAGGTAGTCTGTTTGTAGAACATATATTAAACCTAAAAATGCATTTCAATGTACATTAGGTTCAGACAAATACTGTTTGATTCCACTTAGACAAGGTACCTAGAATAGTCAAATTCATAGTCAGGAAGTATACTGGAATTAAAAAAAAATATATTGGTAGGTTCCAGGGACTGGAGGTGAGCGGCGAGGCCGAATGAGGAGACGGTATCTAACGGGTAGAGTTTCAGTTTAGGAAGGTGAGAAATGAGGGCAATGGATGATGGTGAGAGTCGTACAACAATGTAAATGTTCTTAGTGCCACTGAATTGTATAGTTAAATATGATTATAATAGTATGTTTTATTGTTTTATATTATGTGACTTTTACCATAGTAAAAAAAAAAATTTTTTTTACATAAATACAAATAGAAAAAAATAGAGCCAAGTAAAGAGAAGTGGGAGTACTTACAGAAAGGATGGTAACTTTAAGTGAGTGTTGTCATGGAAGGCCCCATAAGAGAATGTAACATTTGAGCAAAAACAGAGCAGATTTCTAGGTGAAGATTGTCCTCATGACAGGACAAATGCCAAGGTTCTGAGGTCTGGGTGTGTGTGGCCTGCAGAAGGGAAAGGGAAGCTGATGTGGCTGGAGAATGAGCAAGAGAAAGGATGAGGAAAGGAGTTGGTGGCCCAGGCCCTTTAGGCCAGCGTAAGGACCCCTCCTCTCGGTGAAATGGGAGGTGCTGCAGGATTTTGAGCAGAGAAATAACAGTCTGACTTGTGTTATGAAAGCATCATTTTTGCTCTGTTGAGAGCAGACCATGTGTGAGGGTGGTATAACTAAAAAAACACAAGGCCTGTTAGGAGACCGTAGCTAAAATCCACACATGAGAAGACTATGGGTAAGGGAGAGGTAAAGATGTAATCAGATTCTGGATACCTTCTACAAATAGAGATAGCAGATTTCTTGACAAAATGCTGACAAGGGTGGCAGAGAGAAAGATGATAGCTCTCTCTTCACCCACGAGAAATTAATCATGACCATGTTCATTGTTGTTATTTCTTCAAATGAAAAGATGCCTGATGTATAGTTGTCACCATTGTTCAACAGAAATAGGTCAACAGTATTCTAAGAGACGGAAGTTTAAGCTAGAATTTCAATTCATTTTTAATCAAGTCTTTTCAAAATTATTCTTAACCATAACACTCCTATTCCTAAGAGATTCTTAGTAATCAGTAGGTTGACTGATGGTAGCTGAAGTCAAAGCACAAGGAGGTAGAGTATTTTAATGTTTTTATTACAAACCTACAGTCAAATAACCTACCTTGCATAGTACTCCTCCCTTGAGGCCTGAGTCACTGTCATTCTTCCCTGTATACACATCAAATACACCTGGGTACTTGTAGCAGTTTTCACATACTCATTAGATATGTGATATTACCACCTTGCCTATCAGCAAGTCTTATTCTTGGAGCCACTCAATTTAAAATCATTTTTGCATGTACCTAATCCTGTTTACTTTTATTGGTTTTTATTAAGTTTTGGAAGAGAGGCACACTGACTAGGAGTTTACATCTAAGAGGGAATGTTCAATTATTTCCCCCCCTTTTCAATCCTTGTCCCTCTACAAATGTACCATCAAGATTCAAGAAGCAGTTCTGGGAGCTAGAAATGATCTCTTGACTTTCCCATAGTTTATTCCTACTTAATATCATTCTGTGTCAGTTCTTTGTCTTCATAAAATGACATCATAATGCCTATTTGACAAAAGGTAGAAAATGTGACTTCACAGATTTCCCTCTCCTCCAGTGGTAAAATAGACTTTCCTTCCCTTTTCACACTGTGACATGGTCCTCCTCGTGACCCCGGCACACATATGTGCATTTCGAAGCTGGGAGCAGAACCAAGGAACCCAGGTTGAACCAATACATTTGGCCTCATTAGCACTAATAGCTCAGGACTCCCTCATTACTGATGCGGGGACTTTTTTTTTTTTTTTCCAGTTAATGAAACAAATGCCACAAAATTCACACATGCTAGTATTTATTAAGCACCTTTATCTTTCATAGATCATTTTTTTGAATAATTCCTTAGGAAGTCAAAAATTCCAAATGAATGGCAAACTTTGCTTTTACAACTAGCCAGCTGACCAGAAGTCTTTCTTTATTGTTCAACTGTTGTAACCGGTAAAATGAGACCAATTTGAAACTCATTTGACTAATTTAAAACCAAAAAGCAGCTATCTCACACTGAGAAATCTGCCATCTTTTAAATGATCAGCTCTTTGGGAAAACAAGTATGTTCTGTAAACTCACAGAATTCTGTTATCTCTTAAGAGCATTGGGAAGCCTGTATCTGAGAGGACTTGGCCTCCTAAACATAACGTTTTTTTTCCGTTGATTTTAATAAAATGTCTATGGACGTAAATAGGCTTCCCTGATAGCTCAGTCAGTAAAAAAAATCCACATAAATAGAGGGATATAAAACAGCTGTATGCAGAAATACCCAAAGCCTCCTCAAAAAAAGAGGTGTCAACCATGAAATTATATTGATTAGAAGTGAAAACACCTTATTAGGTATAAGGTCATTTTTGGGGCTCACTGTCTGTAAATATATGTTCCCAGCTTCTTCAATTAAATAACAGGGGGAAATGGAAAAACACAAAAATTATCATTGCTGGGGTGAGAAAGATGTGGTGTAATAATGGGGGGGGGGGAAAAAAACCCTTGATTAAATGCAGCATTACCATGCATCAATAGCATCATTAGCTGTTAGGCTTCAGGATTTTTAATAAGGAATCAAAGACCAAAATGAGAATGATTTAGAATCTATTATTCAGGAGGCAAGAAATTGGAATGGTAATCATACCAAATGAGCCAAAAATAAGGGATTAAGAAAAGGTATTTAAAAGTGAGTAAGAATAAAATATACAAATTTAAGCCAAAGCAAGCTAATACCTCATTACAATGACTTGACATTTAAGGCAAGCACACAATTCCAAATCCAGCTCTATGAAAATCACTTATTATTAATAAAATCTGCTAGACATTCTCTGTGGTTGCAAGTACGTTAGAAGTGACTGAACTATTTTGATATCTAAATTTAACAGTTTTCCCATAAACAGGAACTTTGCAGAGAGGCACAGTACAGGCAAGACCTTTTTCTACTAAAAATCCTAAGTGATGACATCTGTGTATCGACCCACCTACCTGTCTGTTTACCTGTTTATCTCTCCATTCAAATAGCTTGCATCTCTGTAATATGCCCACACACCAAAAGAAATGCTCCAAACTCTCAAAATCTCCTAATATCTTTGAGAACAGATGCATTTACAGAAACCCTCTGTGGATCTGTGATGTGTGGGGCTTTAATGCTTTGTTCCTGTGTAACACACAGGAAGTAAATCAAACATTTCAAGTCCTGGACATTAATAGTACCCCCTTCCTCAAAGGAGGACCCACTCCTAATGGAAAGATTATTCTCCAAACCTCATCAGCTGTGCCAGCCTCAAGGTGACACTCTCCCCCCTGAACCTGCAGCAATTTCTCCCTCCACTGCTCTTGCCAGACATTCTGTTGCCATCCTCCACAAAGAGACGTTAATAGTCTTGAAGGCAATATGCTGTTTTTGTTCTTGCTTCCTTGTCCCCTCCCTTGTTGCTCATTAACTTATACCTGCCCTCTAGGAATATAACTAAGTAATCATCTAAGGTGAGGTAGAGAGCTCTTGCAACTTCACAGAGAGTAGACGGAAAAGATTTTTTAAAATAAATTATTAAAACCAAGAGAACTCATTATTCATGAACCAGAGATCAGCTACTCCAAATGTCCTTAAATTTGGTGATCGTCAATGTCGTACAATATATTTGAACTCATTCTGGATTCAGAGTGCAGTTATAAACACCACTTTCTCACCTCTTAAAATGTTCAGTCTATTAACAGAAAACATGCACAAGGTTAGCAGAGATGACAAAACATGTTGAGATAACACACAAACAGCTTGCCCTCTGGGTTATTTAACATGGTGCCCTTTACTGCTTAAAAGAGAGAGAACATTTCTTTGTTTCTTGCAGGGAAGGTTGGCTAAATTCACGTGTATCATATATTCAAGCAAATACATGCTTTGTCTTGATAATTCTGTGCTCAGTCGCTTCTGAGCACTGACTCTCTGCTTCTGTGTCAGACTCTGGGCAACACTATGGCACTGTAGCCCACCAGGCTCCTCAGTCCTTGGGATTTTCCAGGCAAGAATTCTGGAGTGGGTTGCCATGCCCTCCTCCAGGGGATCTTCCTGACCCAGGGATCGAACTTGTGTCTTTTACATCTACCTGCATTGACAGGCAGGTTCTTTACCACTAGCACCTCCACTTCTCTTGGAGTGGAGACAAGTGGACATCCTATCCTGCTAGACTCTTAAGTGAATTTCAGGGTTACTGAAGGGGTTTAGACTGAATTTTCTGAATGTACAAAATAAGGAAAATGAAAATCTCTAGGGAGAGCAGCATGCTATGGTATGGCAAACCCTAACCCTCCCATCCATTCTTCTGTAAATTCCTGCTCCTTGGAGTTGAGTCTTGCTTGCAAAATGCCATATAGGAATTTTCACTTCCCCTGTCAACCAGTAAAGAACCTTTGGACAAGCTGAACAGAAAACTCCTTTCCCAACTCCTGTGTTACGTTAGATATTGGATTTAGTGTTCCTTTTCAAAAATGCCTTCTTTGACCCCTAGCCATGACACACTCCATTCCAATTTATAGTCTCCTTTATACATGGAAAAGAAAATGCAGTGAGTTGTTTGATGCCTATTGTCTGGGCTGTAATGACAATGATTCAGCTAGGGTTTGCCGAGGGTGTTGACATTCTTAGAGGAAGGGCACTGAAGTGCCCTGCACAGGCCTCTGGGAAATCTCAATCTTTTCCTCATGCAAAGATACTCTCAGATACTTCAGAACTGTGGTAATATTATGCTTTGGAAGATGAGGAAAGTGCTTTTATTTCCCTGCAGGTGGGACAACATCTTGACAACTATAACAGCTTTTTCAGAGTTTCTAAAGATCAAGTCCACCAAAAAAAAAAAACAAACTCTTTATCCTAAAATTTTCCTATTGAAAGAAACTAATCATGCTGCCCTGCTCCTTATAAACCTCCACTTAAGGTTTCTACTGTAGTCACATTTCTCTAATGAGCACAGATTTCCTTTTAAACTCACAAAAGATAAGATGCAGACCATATTAATGACTGGGCAGAAGGACTGAAGTTTATTTTTTGGTAACATATTGCAGAATGCAGAATTGAGGGCAACAGAGAATGAGATGGTTGGATGGCATCTCTGACTCAAGTTTGGGCAAACTCCCGGAGATCTCAGTGAAAGACAGGGAAGTGTGGTGTGCTGCAGTTCATGGGAACACAAAGAATTGGACATGACTAAGCAACTGAACAATGATATTGTGGAATATTTCTCTTTATATAAGGATAATTTTTATAGCAAAAGTAGTCTAACTTTTTGCCACGCTGAGCTTGGTTGTATGTCCAGTGACTACTGAAAGCATTGGTAGTTGACCAGGTCAATTTGGATTCGAGCATCTAGGTAGGCGGCTGGCTTTCAGAACTAGAGCAAAAGGCCAGATCAGAAAGATTCAAACTAAACTTAAAAATCTTGAGTTTTTGTGGAGATGACACTGAAAACCAGTGTATTCTCACCTAGAAATTATATTCCCAAGGGTATTTTCTAAGTATTGGTTCTCTTCTTTTTTTAATCATCAAACCCGTTCCAGTACTGCCATGCCTGAAAAACAACATATGTACTTTGCAAATACTTCTTAAATTATGTATGTTCTCTAGATAGTCTCCATACCTCTAAAAGTATTTCTCTTTCAAGTATAGTCTAGGAATTGTTTTTCTTCTCAGTTTGAGAGATTTAAGAAAAAGGAAATCTATAAAAAATCACTTTTAGTCATTATTTAACCTTACACTGCGGTATTGTTACCTAGAGTTAGGCCTCCCACTGTGCTTTCTCCTTGAAGTCACATGCCTTGTCTCTGTGTTGTAGCAGCTCTTTCTTACTTTGGCCAAGTCCACAAGCACCTATGAAGGGATCCTACCCTCTTATAGCAGCGCCTGGAAGATTTCCTTTTACTCTACCTCCTACTCCACCCTCCTCTCTCTCTGCCACAAAGGATTCTCTTCAACCTCATAAGGTCACCTGCTCATATTAGAAAATAAAAGAATACAGGGCTATCTGGACCCTTGGAAAATGATGAAAGCCTCTATTCCAAAGATTTTTCCAAAATGAGTTTTCTCATTCCACCTGAATCCTGGCTTTACATTTCTTGTCCCATCTAACACAAAGGAGGTTTACTTTTGATTCTTCTCAGTAACAGGTCACCAGGTATGCCGTATCCAGTTTCAGAACTGAGCCCTCATGGGAGAATTTAGTCTGAAAGACCAGTTGTAAGAACCTGCTGAGTACCTCTGCCACATGTCTAGGCATACAAGACCATGTATGTATGCAGCAAAGCTAAGGATATGGTTTGCTGATGTACATATGAAAGAAAAGTGTGGACTGAGTGGTGGGTGGGTGTGTTTTTCTAAACTTCTGTGTGGGAGGTGTTTGAGTCTAGTTGATTCTACCCCTGTCTTCTGCAGACTTCTGGAGATAGAAGTCTAGGTTCTCATCCATCCACTGGTACTTGAAATGTAACAGTGCCCTTAACAGTTCATTTTCTATTCTAGAATTTAACTTTCTGAGCTGATTGTGTGTTACATGGGACTAACATAGCATCCTGTCTGACTCAAGTACAAACTACATATTTAATTGTATTTTTATGGCACTTTTATTGATTTTTTTATCTGACTTATTTAAAACAGATTTTAAAAATTTAATGGTAAAACTCTCATTTTTTTTTTTGTAGTCTATTCAAATGTTACACCACAAAAGTTTACTGAATTACCATCCAAATTCCTTTCTTCCCTGGGAAGAATAACTGGAACTATAAAGCAAGGCGATTATAGCTCTTGTAATTCACTGTAGCTTTCCAATACACATACAGTATAGAAGATGCATGACTGTTTATATTATGTTACCTTAAAACCAAGAAGAGCTTAAATGGGAAAGATTCTGAGGATAATGAGATTCTATTGTATACTTTCTGTTCATCTCTGATCCTTCTCTTCTGGTCCCTCGGTATCCACATAAAAGTTTTTCTTTTATAATTTAGGTAAAAACTTCTGTGAATTAAGGAGCATATCTTCAAATGTTCCATATGAAGAGATGACCGGTTGACTGGCCAACATCCAGTTCCTTCATACTCATAGCTGACATATCTCTGCACCTAAAAACCTATGGTGCTGTAGGCTGAAGTTATTACCTAGTGAAACACTTGCGAGTGAGGCTGGAAATCTCATCTCTTTTTTTCTTAATTAATAGCTCACTCATTATGAATCATCCTTTCTTTTTTTATTCATCTTCATGGCTTAGATATCACCTTGCATATGCAGTCCATTCTGTTTTGTGATTCCTCTGTTTTAATAAACTCTACCAAATTACAAAAATATGATTTGGTACCAGTTTTCTTTGGAAAATAAAACACCATTTAGAATATATTGGTATGAAACAGGCTCACATGAGTTTGCCTGGAAACTATTCCTGAGAGAAAATGAATTCAAAGATTCAATATCTAATTACAAATGCAATGTTGAAATGTAAACCACATGTAAGTTCAGACATGTCAAGTCAGTTCTTTTAGGCCCTATTGCTCTTACAAAGGAAATATCATCACTTTTGGTATATATCATCACTGATTAGGGACATGATCAGAGGAGTATGGACATGATGCAGGGATTATGGCTTCAAGAATTCTAATTGCATCCATCAATTCTTCTTTTATAAAGTATCTATTAAACATTTATCAATATGGCTGCCAGTTAGAAATAAAAATCTTGAGCTCAACTCTGCTTACTTTTTCAAACCACGGTCTCTCCACCCCCTATAGAAAAAGGAGACAGAATTTTTCGAATGGACAATGACTGAATGTGTAATTTGGAAATCTCTTCGGGCAATTCTGATAAACTCATCCATACTCATTTAAGAAGCCCTGCTCTATATTCTTTCTGTTGGAAATCTCATTTACTCCCATGGCTTCAAATAACTTTAATATGCAAACAACCCTCAAGTCTGTACTTGAACATTGTTCTTCTCCCCTGAACTCCAAAACCTTCTGCCTCTAGATTGCCTCCTTTAAAGTGGTTCCTCACATAAAACTTCCTCAAAATCAAACTCAGGGTCAGCTGCTCCATGAGCTGAATTTTCCCTTGGTTTCTACTTCATTAGTTATTGCTGTGTATGTAACTACTGCTATTGGAAGCTTAAAATCATTATTGTCTCTTCCCTTCCCTGTGTCTTAGAATTTCATGTCTTCTCTGTCTCAGAGTCTAGTTAGTTCTTGACCCACAGTGTGTCTCTGTAATCTGTCTCTTGCTCTCCATCTCCATTATCACCCCTTAGAGACAAAACCTCTGTTGACTGGTATTTGAGCAACTGCCAGTTGCCACATGGCAATTCCACCCCTGGTACCAGTTCTTCAGTTACCATTCTAAAACAAGAAATAAGATCATTTCACTCAGTTCTTTAAACTTTGATGGTGTTTTCATCACCTAGCAGATTAATTTACACTATAATGAATGATAACACTCTCTCAGATTGTAACTTTATTTCATAACCTGGCACTTTCTTTCTCCCTTGAACTTGAAGCATGTAAAATTTCTCTGGATTTCTGAAAAACCTTTTTCCTCCAGTGCCTCTGCATACTTGAAGCTACTCCATTTCATAGGACAACTTGGATTTGCAATGCAGCTTAACTCTCTAAGCTGAGATTCGCAGTTTATAAATTGAGAATAGCAACAGCCATCTTACAGATTTGTTAGAAGATTATTAAGGGAGGAGTTTCTAAGGCCCTGAATACATATCCTAGTACAAAATTAATGTTCAGTAAGTGGTAGCTGCTTAATGCTATTTGCTTGTACCTGACAACTTTAATTTAGCATTATATTGTGAATATTTCTCCATGCTATCAAATGGTCTTTGAAAATGATTATAAACTGCTGCAAAAAAATAAATTACATGGATATACCTTAATTTATTATGCCAAGAGCCTATCGGTGGACATTTATATTGTTTTCAACTCTTTACTTTTATAAATAACACTATAATAAACATCAGCATACATAAATCTTTGAGGACACTTCCAAATATTTTTCTAGGATAAATTACTGGAAGTAGAACATTTTAAGACTCTAGAAACTTAGTCAAACTACTTTTTAGAGAGGTAGCAATTGATGGTGCCACTAGCAGTGTATGAGAGCTCTTTCCCTTGTACCCTTCCAAATGTACAAAGTATATTCTTTCTTGCTCTCCCAGTCTCTTTACTAGTATAATGATATCTCACTTATTTTTGTTACAACATCCAAACACTCCTCCATATTTAATCCACTAGGCTCTTTCAGTAACAGGACAAAAACCCATTTTCCTTAAAGTATCTTGGAAGGTTTTATTGACCTGTCTTTTGACCTCATGGGAGTCGATTCAGTACATTTCAAACTTTGTCCAAAAGGTTGTCTTATCTTCATTTAACCACATCTTAAATTAATCACCCCTAAAATCCTACCAGTCCCCAACAACCAACGTGTTACTTTGCATGCTGAGTCACTTGGTCATGTCGGACTCTTTGCAACCCCATAGACTGTAGCCTGCCAGGATCCTCAGTCAATGGGATTCTCCAGGCAAGAATACTGGAATGGGTTTCCATTCCCTTCTCCAGGAGACCTTCCTGACCCAGGGGCCAAACCTGGGTCTTCTGCTTTGCCAAGTGGGTTCTTTACCACTAGCGCCACCTGGGAAGCCCCAACTAGATATAAATGCCATTTTATGATTCCTTGACATTCATCCCTCATACCATGCCCTCAAAATATAAAAATCCTTATCCCATGATAAATGGAAAGATAATTATTAGGAGTGATAGAAGGGATGAGACTGCTTAACCTCAAAATTTTGAGCTCAGTCAAGGTTCTGTTTGAATCACTGGTATCAGTGGTCCTTATCTGGCATCAAGGATCAGTTAAACACCAAAAATTACATAAATCCTACTTATCCATTGGCAGAAAAGATAAACATAGTATTTCATACACTGATTACTAGCTAAGGAAATGTTGGATGATATAGGCTATAAAGTTCAATAGGATTATATTTTATAATCGTTGTCTCCCCAAGGTCAAGCATACTGTAATCACTAAAAAAAAAAAAAAAAAAGTTGAATGAAAGAAGAAGATGCATATAAACCAGATTTGACTTTCAACTACTTTTACTTTTCACTCAGCTACTTTCACTTTCTTGTAATAGCTCTCAAAATTCTGATTAAACTTCCTCTCAAAATGTTTAGTTTGCATGTATTGAACTGATAATAGATAAACGTAGTTTCTGATTTCATTGTTAGCCTTCATATATTCTCCACTCCAGTATTCTTGGGCTTCCCTTGTGGCTCAGCTGATAAAGAATCTGCCTGCAATGTGGGAGACCTGAATTTGATCCCTGGGTTGGGAAGATCCCCTGAAGAAGGGAAAAGCTACCTACCCATTCAAGTATTCTAGCCTGGAGAATTCGATGGACTATATAGTCCATGGGGATAGCAAAGAGTTATACATGACTGAGCAACTTCTCTTTCACTTTCATTCTTTTGTGAAATATCATAGCATAATATGCTTTAATATGCTGTGACATATGTCACATGTGTCCTGTAAGCCAGCAAGCCTGCTTCTAATTTAACATAAGAAAATAAATGTAGAATTCCAGGAATAGAAAATGAATTAAATATCCTAGTGTGTTTTAACAAGCAAAGAGAGGAGAAAAGGAAACAATTCATATATTTAAACACATGGAATTAATTAAATATACTGCAGAACATCTACACTTGAGTACTATCCAGCCATTGAAACTGGTGTTATAAAAGAATGTTTAAGCACACAGAAACTATTTTTAATAAGTGAAAGCATCAGGTCACACAGCTATACACAGAATAATATCCTGTCTCCCTGTTCTGTCTTGAACCTGTCATCAGTGATTTTTACCAAACGATACGAAGGTTACTAATCACCTCTGTGTTGTGAACTGTCCAGTGCTCAGTTCTCAATCCTTTTCTTACTTGACCCATTGGCATCATTTGACCTAGATGACTGCACCCTCCTCCTTGGAATAGACTCAGAACTTGACTTAAGGAGAACCATGTGTTCCTCATTCTCTTTCTTCAAAGATGTCTCTTCCTCAGCCTCCTTTGTTCATTTTGTATGTCATATCTTAAATTATGAGTTCCCAGTCCTCAGTCTTTGATTCTTTCTACTTTGTCTTTACTTTCTCCTAGGTGATTCCATTCAGTCTTACGGCTTTAAATACCATCTATAAAAGCTGATGTTAAAAAAAAAAAAAGCTGATGTTAGCCAATTTTCAATGCTAGCCTGGACCTCTAGTCTGAACTCCAGACTCTGCACTTGGCTGTCTATCTGATGGTACCAGTTAAATATTTAAAAAGAAGTTTTGATTAAATTTAAAAAATGAACTCCTGATGTTTTACCCTCAAACCTATTGCTCCCACAGTCTTTACCATATCAAACAATGGCAACTCTATTCTTCAAATAAAGTGGTGATAATAATAACAGAGTGAAGTGGATTAGGGCCCTCAGGGATGGGAGACGAAGGGTTGAAGAGAAAAGATTTGCATATTTAGTTCTACCAGTTTTCTTACAAATCTGTTTGAATATGCCAACATTGGTTGGATCATTGAAAAAGCAAGAGAGTTCCAGAAAATCTATTTCTGCTTTATTGACTATGCCAGAGCCTTTGACTGCGTGGATCACAATAAGCTGGTTCCAAATAGGAAAAGGAGTACGTCAAGGCTGTATGTTGTCACCCTGCTTATTTAACTTATATGCAGAGCACATCATGAGAAACGCTGGGCTGGAAGAAGCACGAGCTGGAATCAAAACTTCCAGGAGAAATATCAATAACTTCAGATATGCAGATGACACCACCCTTATGGCAAAAAGTGAAGAGGCATTAAAAAGTCTCTTGATGAAAGTGAAAGAGGAGAGTGAAAAAGTTGGCTGAAAGCTCAACATTCAGAAAACTAAGATCATGGCATCCAGTCCCATCACTTCATGGCAAACAGATGGGGAAATAGTGGGAACAGTGACTGACTTTATTTTTGGGGACTCCAAAATCACTGCAGATGGTGATTGTAGCCATGAAATTAAAAGACCCTTACTCCTTGGAAGGAAAGTTATGACCAACCTAGATAGCATATTAAAAAGCAGAGACATTACTTTGTCAACAAAGGTCTGTCTAGTCAAGGCTATGGTTTTTCCAGTAGTCATGTATGGATGTGAGAGTTGGACTATAAAGAAAGCTGAGCACAGAAAAATTGATGCTTTTGAACTGTGGTGTTGGAGAAGACTCTTGAGAGTCCCTTGGACTGCAAGGAGATCCAATGAGTCCATCCTAAAGGAGATCAGTCCTGGGTGTTCATTGAAAGGACTGATAATTGAAGCTGAAACTCCAGTACTTTGGCCACCTGATGCGGAGAGCTGACTTGTTTGAAAAGCCCCTGATGTTGGGAAAGATTGAAGGCAGGAGGAAAAGGGGATGATGAGATGGTTAGATGGCATCACTGACTCAATGGACATGAGCTTGCATAAACTCTGGGAGTTAGTGATGGACAGGGAGGCCTGGCGTGCTGCAGTTCATGGGGTCACAAAGAGTCGGACACTACTGAGCAACTGAACTGATTCATAAGGTTATGTTTAGGCTTCAGTAGCACCAACTTCTGCAATCTCTCTCTCTCTCTTTTTAGTTGCTAAGTCATGTCCAACTCTTACAATCCCATGAACTGTAGCCTGCCAGGCTCCTCTGTCGATGGGATTCTCCAGGCAAGAATATTAGAGTGGCTTGCCATTTCCTTCTCCAGGACATCTTCCCGACCCAGGGATTGAACCCGGCTCTCCTGCACTGCAGGCAGATTCTTGACTGACTGAGCTACAAGTCTGCAATATTAACTGTCAATATTTCTCAACAAAAGTAATTCCTGGATTGACATATAAGTGATGTAGATTAATTACAAAATCCCAGTCTCAAAATATTGGGCTTAGAGTAAAAATTCTACCCTATGGTAAAAAGTTAGATGCATTCTTTTTCACTTTAGGAACAAGATGAGCATGTCTATGATTGTCTCATCTAACTCAAAATACTGGAACTCCTAAACAGCATAATAAGACAAGAAAAAGGAGCAAAATTATAAGGATTGGAGTGAAATAAAACTATTTTTCAAAGATTTCTCCTACATTCAAAACCCCAAATTTTCTATAAACTGTCTGAATTAATAAGAGACTGACTATTTTACTACAAGAAAGATCAGTAAGTGTCAAAAAAAAAAAGCCATTTGCATTTCTAGCTGCCAGAATAGGGATAGAAAATATAATTTTACTAAACAGACAGACTAAATAGCCTAATGATATTAATTCTTTCCAATTCTATCTAAATATTCATTGCAGTTTTAGTCATAATCTCAACAAAAATTTTAAAATTTATATGGAAGAATTGCCAAGAAAAACATTATTATTGAAAAGAATGCATATAATGAATTAAAGACTTACATATAAAGGCAAAACTTAAATTTTTGAAACAATATAGAATATTCTTTTTATGCTTTTGAGAAAGGGAAAGATTTATTGAATAAGCCAGAAAAGAAACAATCAATAAAATTAACTATAATAAAATTAAGAATTCTGGTTCTGAAAAGTGGTATTAAAAGAAGCTTTAAATGTACAACCAAGGAGGAGATATTTACAACATAACCACCAAAATACTCATGTCTGAACATAAAAACAACTTCCACAATTTAAGAAAAAAAATAATATCCCCCAAATAACACATATGAAAAAATATTTCACATAGGAGGATACAAGAATAAAAAGATGCTCAAACTCATTAGCAATCACACCTGAAAACTTAAAAAGTACACAAAAATGAGCTACCATCCCACCCTGGGCTCAAAAATTTGTATAACATAGTTAAGAGTTGGTGGGGATGAGAAGCAATAGAAACTCTTAAATGCTACTCTTGGGAGAATAAATCGATGCAAAATTATGGAATTATGTAATAAAAGTTTAAAATACACATATTCTGTCTCCCAGTATTATCAATCCTAGGTAGTACATCTTAGAGAAACTTTTGTACATGTGTACCAGGAGACATGAATAAAAATCATAATTACTTAATTTTCAACAGCAATAAACTATAAGTGAAATGTGTCCATCAAAGGCAGATAAACAATTAGTTGTGAAATCATATGAAATAGTTCATATGATAAAACACTCTATGACAGTAAAAGTAAATAGTTCTGTGCACCAAAATGGATGAATCTCAGAACACTGATTGTAAAACAAGTCCCATTAATATGATACTACTCATAGCAAGTTCAAAAACTGGCAATATTTAAAAAAAAATGTTGTTTAGGGTTAAAATCGACTCTATGAAGAAAAGCAAGAGAATGAAACAGTTCAGTGTAGTGTTCGTCTCTGGTGAATGTTGGAGGATGTTGCTGGGGATGGTACACAGAGCAACTTCACTGCAAGGATGATGGTCTCTCTAAGATGTTATGGGTTCCAGGTGTTCATTTGTATTTCTTTATGAGTTACCCAAGCATTGCATGTATACTTTTATATGTTCTGTGCATTTTACGTATGTTGTAACAGAACAAACTTTTGGCCAAAGTTGACAACATTTTGTTAAAACAATCAAGTACTAATAGGTCCTGTTGATTATATTCTCAGGCAGGAGGAAGCTAGGATATAGTTAGGATGGCCCACTTACTTGTATCCTCATCCCCAACTTCTTATCTTCTCAACGTGTTAGGTGAGAATATTATGCCAGGTACCTGCCACGTGGTGCCTCCACCCTTCTCTGCTCTCTTCCCTGCCGTGGGAGGGTGACCTATAAAGGCCAAGTGAATGGCCGCTATTTTCTTTGGCTTCTGCTTTGCTTAGGTCAGTGGAGAGCTCTAAAAGGTGATTGGGTGGAGGGACAACAGTGAAATCAAGGTACCCATCACCTTCATTCTTTCCCACCAAAATTGTCTCTTGTTGCCTGATATGTATATATGTGAAAGTCATTCAGTCATGTCCAACTCTTTGTGACCCCATGGACTGTAGCCTACCAGGCTCCTCTGTCCATGGAATTCAGGCAAGCAAACTGGAGTGGGTAGCCGTTCCCTTCTCCAGGGGATCTTCCCAACCCAGGGACTGAACCCAGGTCTCCTGCATTGCAGGTGAATTCTTTACCATCTGAGCCACCAGGAAAGTCCCTAAGCTGCCTGATGCTCAGAACTAAATGTCACCGCTTCTCTCAAGGCTGTCAGCCTTACATGACTTCTCCTAGGTTCTGAGAAGTTTCTCATCCCTTCAGATCTAGAGCGCCTGATAGTCAACCTCATATTAAACAGTTTGGTAACTGTACCAAATACATGGTTCCCTGAAACCTATACCTCTATGAGAAGCCCCTTTGTAATTAAACCCCCTTGAAGTATTCTGAGTGTAGCATCTAATTCTTTTTAGGACCTTGCCTGGTATAAATTAAGAGGTATGGGAAGAAAATTAGAGGAAATGGCATATAACAATTTTTTTTTAAGTATTTGGAGGAGAATTGAATAGTCTTTGCTTAGACTCTGGCAACTATATTAACTTTTTTTAAATGAGGAAAAAAGAGTGATAGAGGTCTTAATTAAGAGCTATTTGTTCACTTATTCAACAGGGACATGGTATGTCAAACAGTGTTAGAGGAAGGTGATTCTGGTAGCTTTATGTAGGGTAAACTGTGGAGCAAGGTTCTAGAAGGAAGAGGTCCATGACTTACTAGGCCAGTAGGAGCTGGCTTGGTGAGATCGTCTGAGAATACACATTTGAGGGGCTATCCAGTTAGGTCCCTTTATGCTCCTAGTCCCACATGACGACTATACACCCTGATCTCATTTGGTGTGCCTTGTCTGTGAAGTGAATTCTGTCTGCATGTCAAGCAAAGGAATAACATGACATGAAAAAAACAGAAAGTGAGTTACACAGCTCTTTTTTACTGCCAATAATATTTTAATTTGTATCCTTATCATCACTAATTGTTATCACCCTGTTCCAGGCCTTTAGCAGCATTTCATATTCCACTTTAGGTGTACTTTGAACCTTTATTGTACCAACACTAATACTCATTAGTGTTTTGCTCTGCATCCTTTTAAATCGAGTCTTTTTATATTGTTAACTTTGCCCACAATAGACTCTGAAATGTCTCTCTGTTTAGCACCATCTGCAGATTTAATTAATGTGCTGTTTCACTCATCTTCTGGATGATGAATAAAGATGTTGAATAAAATCGAGCTTAATACCATAATGCCTGGCACCCTGTAGCCACTTCCCTCTAAATGAACTCAAGTGCAGTTTACTTTTATATCTGCTTATGGCCTTTTACGATATTCTCAATCCATCTAGAAAGTGTTCTTGCATCATATTTGGGTTTGCAAATCTAAATTGGAAGTCTCCCTCAGAAGCGATAACTCATCTGTGGATTGCATTACCTGCACATTTTCAACCTAACCAGTCTATGCATAAGTCAGTTTAACGTAGATTTCTATTATGAGGAAACCTACCCTTTTCTAACACTTTAGAAATTCTCTAAATGTTCTCACAGTTCCTTTATAATTTGGCCTTTTCAACAACCAGTGACCTTATAAAGCAGGTAGATTTCTATATTTCTCATGAGGAGCTCAAGACTCTGAAATTAATTTACAGAAAACTAATGATAGTTCCAGCTTTAGGATTCTGGTTGATGCCTGATTTGGTATGCTAACTGGTTGAAATATACTGCCTCAAGTTAGAAATTTGGGGGAAGAACTTCTGCTACCATATCTTCAACTCAGTGTTTGGGAGAGAAAGTTAAATCTTATAAAGGCCCAGCAACATAAGTTTTAATTTTTCTCAACACTCTTGCGGTGGTTTTTACTGATTCTTAGCTACATATTAAGGCCAAATAAATGCAAAAAGATAGATCTTGTAAATACTCTTTTGCAGGCAGTGTATAAGTGTTGATATGCCCACAGATAAGCTCATCTTTCAGTTAGCTTAAGAGAATGTACACGGTAATGCAGAGTCAGCTGGGCTAAGTTATTAATGCCAGTTTATTACTTATGAGTGGGTTGTTCCAGCTGATTTTCTGCTTCATAGGAGAGGTTTACTAGCCTCCCTTAGGCTAGATCCTCTCCCTTCTACTGCTCAATCATCAACCCCCGAATTCTTCCTAAGGCCATGTAGACCTCTGGCCTCTATTAGCCAGCACTGGGTTTCTTCTACAGGGGAAATGCCAGGGGCTGACAGCACATTCTTCACTTAACCTTGCCTCTGGGCTGATTGGCAGTGGGGGGTTTCTCAGCTTAGCTTTGCTGCTGATTTCCAACTCACCACAGGGCTCCTTTGTGCAGGAGACTGTCAGGAGCTCCTGGGCATGGATATGTGAAAGACCTTTCTGGGCCTAGCCCAAAAATGATGATAAACAGCTGGATGTAGGTTGAGGACCATAAACAGCAAAGCTGAGTATTTCTTCAGTTTCTGTCTCCGGCTAGTTCTTAGCACACTGTTACGATCAATTGTAAGACCCTTGGGCAAGTTGTGTATCTTCAGTTTTTCTCAGCTATAAGGAGAATAACAGAAGTAGAAACTTTAGTTGACACAATATGTAATGTACCAGAGAAGTAAAATGCATAAATGCATATTCTCACGCGGTAGCTTTCCTTTCTACATCGTAAGCCATTGCAACTCTGTACTACAACTGTCCATCAAATTGTTACAAAGACACACACATTCTTAAAGAACCAATCAATGTAACACAACATATAAGCAAACAATTATTTTTGGTGTAGTTTTTATGTATCTTTGAATAATCAGAATGTAAAGCATTTTTTTAGCTTTATGTTTATAAACTCTTAAATGAAAGTCATTATTAACCAATATAAAAACAGAAAATGTCTCATGTCTCAAGGCAGTTGTTTCAAGTACAAGGTAGGATTTGGTGTATGAATTGTACCACTCACCACTCCCCTGTAGTGTCTTCATCACAGGGTCTGTACAGGAAAATTGAATCAAATGTGGACCAGACTTCAGCTAGACTGAGTGTAAAGCTTGATTGATAGTAAAACTTTATTGGACGATGTGTCAGGGACTTGAAGCCAAAATGAGACCTCCGTCTCCTTCAAGGATGACCTGGTCCATTCAGTCAACCCGATAGTGGCTTACCACCCAGATATCAGAAGAAATAGGTGAGCCCCTGTACCTGAGGGAGGGGTGGGATAAGAACAGCTAGGGGCAAGGGGAGTCAGTGAAGGAAAAAGAAAAAAAAAAAATTGGGGAATTTTCTCTAGTAAGAATATTTAATGGAGAACCCATCCTTTATTTAAAAGTCTCTAAGATATTCAGTCCCATGAGTTATAAAGGAAGTGTGAATGGTGATAGTTATTTATGTAGCATCAATTTCATACCAGGCACTTTACATATATTATCTTATTCTCTTCCTATCCAAATCATATGATAGATACTGTCACAAACATCTTAGTGATGAATGTGAGACCAAGGCAGTTACCGAGGTCACATAGATAGAAAGAGGTAGAGACAGGATTGAGGTCTAGTTGTGGCTGATCTCAAAGCTGTCAGAGCAGATTGCTTATGTCCAGTTGGTGAAAACAAAGACAGACACTGTCACATGCTTATAATGTATAATCAGCCGAACTGGGGAAAGAGTCTGGCTGAAAATTCCATTCATTTTCCAACAAGTATTTCTCTGATGAATCTGCCATTTCATGGCATCTCTCCATGCTTATTTGAAATTATAATTTTTTTTAAACCAGAGCTCACGATGTTTGTCAGGTATTATCTAATGATACTGAGTACCACCCACTCCCTTCTAAGCTCTCTCAGGAAGGAGCTAAAACCCAGGAAATTATATTCCACCAACTCAGCATAACTGAGGGCAGGTGTGAGTGAGGCTGAGCACGCACGGCTTCCAGGCTTCTTCCAAAATACAAACCAACGCGACGCTGTAGACAGTCAAGATCATCTCTTTCCTTGGGACTCCTGCCCTTCTAGATATTCTGAAAGCCTGCAGAGTCCTCACTTTCCTTCCTTCTTTTCAGCTCTTTGAATGCTTGTGTAACCCTCTAATTTTTTATGTTAGATTTGTTCCTGCTTTTTTAATCTACCCTTGAGAGTGAAAAATGAAAGTTTCTCAGTCATGTCCAGTGCTTTGCGACCCCATGGACTGTATAGTCCATGGAATTCTCCAGGCCAGAATACTGGAGTAGGTAGCCTTTCCCTTCTCCAGGGGATCTTCCCAACCCAGGGTTTGAACGCAGGTCTCCCACATTGCAGCCAGATTCTTTACCAGCTGAGCCACAAGGGAAGCCCAAAAATACTGGAATGGGTAGCCTAACCCTTCTCCAGCGGATCCTCCCGGGGTTTGCAAATGAGAGCCCATGGGACAATTCTGAAAATTCTGTTTTTGTAAATGAGATTTAGAAGGACCCAGCCATACCGACTGATTTCACGTGTTGTCTGTGGCTGCAATGTCAGAGGTGAGTAATTGCAACAAGAGACCAAAGGACCCATATGGTGGACAGAATAATAGCCTCCAAAGATACCCTTGTCCTAATTCTAGGAATTTGTGAATGTTAATTTACATGGCTTAAGAGACTTTGCAGATGTGATTAAGGATTTGAGATGGAAAAATCATCCTGGGTTATCTGGGTGAGCCCAGTATCAGGGTCAGGAGAGGAGAGAGAGATAAAGATGTTGTGCTACTGTCTTTGAAGAGGGAAGAAGGGGCTGTAATCTAAGGAATGCAGGTGGTCTTGGAGCTGGAAGACAGAAGGGAATGGATTCTCCTCTGAAGCCTCCAAGAGGAGCCCAGCCCTGCCAACACTGGGATTCTGGGACTTGTGACCTCCAAATCTGAAATACAAATTTGTGTAGTTTTCAGCCACTAAGTTTGTGGTAATTTATTATAGGAGCACTAGGAAGCTAGTGGCTGTAAAGCCTGAAATATTTACTATCTGGTCTTTACAGAATAAGTTTGCTGACTCCATTTCTGTCAAATACAAATGACTCTGATTAGTGATAGAATCTTATTATCTGGGTCAGAGAACAAACAAGGTTCTCACTGGGCAAAAACTACCATGTCTTTCATTTAAAGACCTGACTATTATCATTAGTAGCAATTACCCAAATCTCACTGGAAAAGCGCTTTTAAAAAACCTTTTATTCATACATATCTTCTATTTAGTTTTATATGAACCTTTAAAAAATTTGTCTATTCCATTGATTTGTAGGAAATATTTGTATATATTCTGAATAGTAATTGTCTGTTATACATGTTGCAAATAACTTACATTTTCTCGTCTTTTTCTGTTTAACAGTATATTTTTATATAGATAAGTTTATAATTATGAAGGAAAATATATCAGTCTTGTGTTTTAGGAAACTGTTTCACTTCCTAGGATCATAATATTTTCCTATAATTACTTCTAGTATTTTTAAATTTTTCTTTTTCATGTTTAGATCTTTAATATAATGAAAAACATCTTTTCTTGAAATAACACTTTTCTCCAAGGGAGAAAAAACATTAACTAAACAGTCATTAAATTTTGGTTACCGCAGCATCGATACAAAATGCCAGTTTTGTCAGTCTCACTGGGAAATCATTTTGAAAAAAGTATCTTTTTTTCCATACATATGCTGATTCTATATATATTCTTTTTTTTTTTTAAACATTCGTATTCTTACTCCCTCTTACTTCTGTGCAGTTACCACATTCTCATCACAGGTGTTCTCCAACTCCACCATTTTCCTTCCATTCTAATGCATTCAGATCATCTTTCTTGCTCATGACCTTGGGCAGTTCCCTTCTACCATTTGCTTTCATTTTCTTCTATCATAAAATTCAGATATTTCATTAACCACACAGTATGACTTTCAGTTATGTCCCACTCCTTTGTCTCTTTCTTACACATTTTGTTATCCATCATGTCTCTTCCTGTTTTACTTTCTTCTGATTCTTTTTTTTTGTGTGTGTGTGTTTAAGGTGTGCACTTTATTGAACTGGTCTCAAGTCAGTGTACAGGAGAGCCCTGGCTGCCTCCGCACCTCAACCCGCTCCCAGGGGGACCAAAAGCTTTCATACATCTCAAGTTGGGGGACAAAAAAAGGGGGCCACGATGGCTGACCACTCAAAATAAAACAAACAAAAAGAACAAGTATTAAGGCGAAGCACTGATTCTTACTCATACTTCCAAATGCTTCACAATTTCCCAAAAGCCTGTAGTATACAATTTAGAATAGCATACACCTACCCTTTTCTGATCATTCCTTCCCTGCAAACACTCTCTATTGGCCACCGAAAAGGAAGTGCTTGGGTGACATATCTTTGAATTATACAGGACAGCTTGGCAGCTACCAAAAATTTTCTCCTCACAGATTGATTGTCTCAGACAATTCTAAAAACACATCTGTCCCCAGTGATTTAATTTGCTTGATAGTAAATCCATTGTAATCTACTCGGATAACAGCTTGCTATTTATATCAAACTAGTATCCAATTCTGAGATGTTAAATATAGGATTCTCCACATTTCCTGACACTCATTTCTAATAAACCATGGCATACGCAAGAATGAACATTTAACTTTATAGAGCCTCAGCTGCAAGGCAAAAGGGTTTAAAGCACCAGGTCATAAGAAAGCCACAAGAAAGGCCTCTATTTCTAAACTAAAGAGAGCATTAAAAAAATTTTCAAAGCTAGGAAAGACCTTAGAGATCACGCATTGCAATCCTTTTTATTTTAGAAATGAGGGAGCTGACACAATCTGAGAACTCCGATAACTCATTCAAAGTCCCATAGCCAGCCAGGGGGAGAATCAAGCTAGAATCTCAGGTTTCTCACGTTAGCCCACAGATCAGAGCTCATTCTGCCCTGCCATACCTGAAACAGCACCAGAGCATCCACTATAGACACCAGGGGTTTCATCCATTTTCTCAAGGCAAACTTATTACTTTTAGAAGCTCAGAAAAATAGCCTGTACTCTATCCACTATATAGCCAGCCCTGAATGATGATGAGCACTTTTGTATGTGAAAGCACGTCAGTGGAGGGGTGGACAGAATGACCACTGCAAAGAACCTGAGGACTGGACTTTAGAATATGAGGAGGAAAGTGTCTTTGTTTTATCAAAAGAAAAGTCATTCCAGCAAAGTTTCTAAATCCAGTGTTAATGGATAAGTAGCCTAAGTTGGGAGTGTTACAAAAGCTAAATAGCCCATGGTCTTCTTGTTGATTTTTCTATTCATCTCAAGAGTCTTTGCAAAGAGACATGTTTCACTCTGAACAGGTGTCAGTGACATTAATTAAGAAAAACTAGTGGAAGAAGAAAACTACAATGGTATGTTGTCACTGGTTCTGTAATATCTTAAGCATTTTATCTGGTGAGCTCCTTTACCTTCTAACTTAGATCAAAGTTTACAGTCTAAGAACAGATGGGGATTGCCGACATAAAGAAACAAAATTACGTTATGGAGACAATCGGTAAAAACCCATGACTGTTGTTATGTTTAACATTTGACTAAACTTCGACCACACGTAGCATAGACTACTCTTCAGATGCCTCCGTATACTACTGTTTCACTTATTATGAACAACCATTGAATGTGGCCTCACACATGTAACAGTAAGGAGAGAAATCACAGTGTTATAATTTCCATAATAAAATGTCATCTGAGTAATTTTATAACTATAGCAGTTAGCTTTATGTCTTAAGAAATGATGTGGTTCATTAACTTATTAACTATTCATTGAAAAATTAAGCACATTTATAGACAGAAATACCAGGTACAAAAAACAATGTAATATAAGTCACACTTCACTAAAATGATAGAATGCAGTAAAATGTTTTATGTTACATATTATCCCTCAGTTATTATACTGTATCAGCCTAATAAAATTAGTGAAGAAAACCCTACTTTTGTCTTTTTAAGTTTCAGAGTCTGAAGTTATTCAAGTTTTTTAACCATTTTTTGGAAAATACTGAGTGAGGATCTGATATATGCCTAACAATGTGCCTGGCTCTGGGGAAAAATCAAGGCATTAGTGCAGTGTCTGCGTTCAGGAACAGTTAATTCTTTCTGCACACTGTAACCATCCATGGTCTCTTTAAGACTGGTTTCAGCTGGCCTAAGCCTCTGTTGAAGGCTTGATGGCAGGGTAGAGTGTCTGACCGAGAGGTATGTGAAGTCACACTGTGCAGTCAGTCTCCCTCACTGTACAGAGGAGGAATTTTCCATCTAAGTGAGCCATTAGCTCACTTCTCAATAAAGTAGATCTTACTTTCACAGCTCTGCATTTCTCTATGAATTATAGGCTGTCTTCCTACTTTTGAGAGTGAAGGACGTGCATATAAACTAAGACTGTCCCTGGAAAACCTGGACATACACCCATCCTAGTTCTTCCCCCAGGGTCTGCCATTTATAAACTATTCATGGGTGAATAATCAGATCAAGATACTCTACTTTTTAAAATGCTCCTCTGACTTTCCTTCACCATTTGAATAGAATTTCAAGTTCTTTCCAAGGCCTGCATGGCCCTAGAGTGGATCAGCCCCCAGCCGCCTCTCTCCTCTTCACTCCCTGTTCTCCCCGCTGCTCTTCAGCCTGTGGGATATGTTCAGGCTCAGAGTAACTGACGTCTCCATGGCCTTAAACACACGTCCCAGAGGGCTTCAGGGCTCCTTCTCTTCATTCAGGTCTCTTTCAAATGCGACCTCTCAGAGGCGCCTTTCCTAACATCCTGTATAAAACAGCAACTCTCCACACATACATACTTCTGGTACTGTTTTGTTTTTCTTCTTAATAATCTACTACTTGGCTTATGTTGCCTATTTGTTAATTGGTTGACTCTACTCTAGGGTGTTAGATATGTGAAATCAGGGACTTCTACTTGTTCAATATTTCATTATGTCTCCAGGACCTACAAGAGTATCTGGCGTTTTAGCGGCACTTGATAAATATTCCTTAAATAAATGTTGACTGGATGAAAATGTTCACAGCACTGACCTTAACTCCTTATGTTATATAATAAGGAAACTGAAATACATGTTATTTAATTTCTAGTCTGTGAATCTTTGCATAAATGTTGGCATTGAATTAAGCACAGTGTTTACAGGAGCCTTAAGAGCCTCTCAAGTGTTACCTGTTTTCCGATGCTTTTCTCTGCTTCTGCATGCACCGATTCTGTACTCTCATAGCTAATACAGACCTCAATTATAGCTCTTCTCACACGAGCCATTACCAGTCGGAAAAGGATCAAGACATGAGAGAACAAAGTGCACTTTGGGAACTAACTAGTAAGTCTGGTATGGGCAGAATGGGGGTAAATTGACAGTGGAGATGCAGGCAGAAGTCAGATCTTTTCTAAGACAAATTAGCAATTTGTAGTTTATCCTAAGGCAATGGGTGGTCATTCAAGAATTTTAAACTGAGGAGTGATGGGATCAGAGGTGCATTTGCAAAGGGTAAATCTGGCCAGCTTGTGAAAGATGTAGGGTACCAAGATTAGCCTCGCAGAAGTCCTCAAGCATTCATTACAGTTGTCCCATCTTAAATGATCCTGGCCTGACTAAGGGTGGTGGCCATGGGATAAAGGCCCCTGGGTGGATTATCGCTTTGCATCCCTCACCCTTTTCTTTTAATGTATTGCTTCTTTAGATTCAGTTATATTGCTACAAAAGGAAGGAAAATGCCTAGCAGTTCTCTGTAGTAGATATGCCCAAAGCATAGCAACTGAGTAACTGGATTAGTTAATCGAAATTCATGCTTTCTTTCCAGATTGTACCAAATTACCCCTTTTTAAAAATGAAATTCCTAGTGAAGAAGATGAATATATTTAAGGTAGAAGATAAGACAATGTTGTAATAGTTTCAAGTCATTAGTTAACATCATTTTAGTATTTTATGAACATTCTGGTGCCCCATGGACCTATTAAAGGGTCCAAAGAACCTCTACCCCAAAAGAGTGGTGGTGATTGAATGCCTGGTTCTAGGCAGGTGTGTTTCAGTCAAGACTGTCATGATAGGAATCATAGAGGACATGTACTCAATGTTTATCTGAGCAGTACTTGTTTTCTCACCCTCTCTAGTGCCAAGTTTATAGCCAGTGAATCTCAGGGTGAATTACCCTGTCTCCTTCCTCTGTCTCCCCTTCTGTGTCTCCCATTGTGTGTGTATGTGTGTGTGTGTGTGTGTGTGTGTGTGATAAATGCATGATTTATGTATGTAATTGTGTGTATATACACACATTTTGAGAGAGAAATGGGGGGGGGGGGGTAGAGAATATGCTCTCTCCTGAGTAGAAAGATGGCCTATGACATGAAATGATTTAGAGATGTGAGGGTTATTCTGTATCCTGACAGTACCTGGTGTGTGCATGCATGTTCACTTCAGTCGTGTCTGACTCTTTGCAACCCTCTGGACTGTAGCCTGCCAGGCTTCTCTGTCCATGGCATTCTCCAGGGAAGAATACTAGGATGGGTTGCCATTTCCTCCTCCAGGGAATGTTCCCAACCAAGGGATCTAACATGTATCTACTGCATTGCAGACAGACTGTTTACCCACTGAGCCACTTGGGAAGCTTGAAAGTACCTGGTAAGTCCACCATTTTCAGAGTGTCTTCTTTTGCAAGACAAAATTACCAGTTAAAATGCAAAAGATGCTGGAGGGCTAATCCACTAGTCTTTTACTTCAAGTTGTTGATTATATTAGTTCTGTCTTCTGTGGTTAGGGGGACTTTCAGGATAAGTGATATAAAGGAAGTAATCTGTTAGAACAATATAATAGTGCGTATTCACTAGAGAA
Source organism: Cervus elaphus (assembly GCF_910594005.1). Classification (NCBI taxonomy): domain Eukaryota; kingdom Metazoa; phylum Chordata; class Mammalia; order Artiodactyla; family Cervidae; genus Cervus; species Cervus elaphus. The sequence continues at coordinate 39,233,168 of NC_057827.1, read as the reverse complement.
TATTTAGAAAACTCAAGTAAAAAGAGGAAAACTTAAGTCATTTACGGTTTCATCAGTCAAGACATAAGCACTTTTTACTTTAATGTACTCTATATTTCATATTTGGTCTTTAAAAATTTCTTTGAATGGCTACAGAATATTCCACTTTCTAGACATACCACAAGTATGTAAAAAATCCCCATACAAAACTTTATATTGCTTTCAGTTTTTAATTATCATAAACAGAATAGCAATACTTTTGTCATTAAATATAAATGCGTTGCTGTGTGAAAGAATTTATTCACAACAAGATCTTTGATATGTATTACAAAATAGGTGATGTCTCCTTAGAACTCACCAGCAGTGTGTGAACAGGCCCATTTGGTCAAATCTTTGTTAAGTTTGGGAATTTTCATTTTAAAACAATGCTTGCCAAGGTGGTAATACAAGTGGTGTGCTGTATTTTTTTTAATTCAGTTTCTTTGATTGCTAATGAGACTGACATATTTTTAAATAAGATGCCGTGATGGTGAAGTAGCAGAATGACTGCTTCCCTCCTTCAAAACTAAGTTGAGGGACACACATACCCCTCTGTGAGAAACCCATGGGTGAAGGGGCTGTTTTGGCTGGTGTTGGAGGAATACAGCTTTGACCTGAGGCAAGAGGCAGCAAGGCAAAGCTGTGGGGGGTTACTAAGAAAAGAATTGTTAGAAGTCACCCTTGCTTCTTCTCCTTCATCCTTACTTTAGGACAAAAAAAAAGTGCTTGTTGATCTCTACCATGACAAGTAAGATCAGGGCAAAGTGTAAGGTGTTGACAGAATCTACTGTGGATTGGCCAACTCAGGCATTCACACCCAAAAGGCTGGTTAAATGTTATATAAACTACAATAAATATCAGTGAATTAAACTTACCTGATACAGCTGCGCAGATGAAGCATATATAAAACCTAAAGATAAAAATGGAGAGAACACATCATATCAGTCAAATGCTAACCTAAAGAAACTGCTGCAACCTAATATCAGATGAAGTAAGTTTAACAGAAAAATTACACCTGCAAAGGAGCATGGCATCGTGGTAATATTTCAATTTACCAAAAAGATATGGCAATTTTAAATATCTTTACAGCCAACAAAATAGCCTTAAATATTTTTTTAAAAATGGATGTTTGCAGAGTGTTTATAAATACTATCATAGTGATATCAGCATACTTCTTTTGATTATTGATAGACTAAACAGGCATGAAATGATTACAGATATAGAAGATCTGAACATCACAATTTAAAACTTGATCTAATTGACATATCAAAGGTTCTGTGCAAAATATATCATATATATGACACATATGGACACATACATATCATACATATAATGGGTATGTAGGAAAGAGATCTAATCTATATAGTCTTAACAATTGTTTAAAGTTAATACGAAAACAATAAATAGAAACAAAAACAACAATTTTATATGTTCCATGCATCAATCTGTAGAATCTAATAAAAGATATTTTAAGGGAAATGTATAGTCATAATAAGTATTATACTCCAAATTGAGATGCTGACTGCCATAACTACAGATAAAGTGGGCATTATAGAGTGTTGTCAACAGTCATAGTCCAATGTTTTTAAAACTTATATTTAAAGAAATCTAAGCATCATTAAATTGTAGTTGATAAATAATGAAGTTACTCTACCTCAATCAAGTGGCGTGTGTCCCAGACATGCAAGCCTGGGTTAATATTAGAAAAAAACATATGATCATGTTATAGATGCAGAACAGGCATTCTGTTTTATTTTTTATTAAACTTTTTATTTTGTATTGGAGTAGAGCTGATTAAAAACTGTGAGAGTTTCAGGTGGACAGGGAAGCAACTCAGTCATACATACACATGTATCCATTCTCCCCCAGACTCTCTCCTATCCAGGCTTCCACATAACATTGAGCAGAGTTTCATGTGCTATACAGTAGGTCCTTATTGGTTATCCATTTGAACTGTAGTGGTATGTACATGTCCATCCCAAATTTCCTGCCTATACCCTCCCCACCCCTGCGGGCAACCCTAACATCTTTCTCTAGTCTGTGAGTCTGTTTCTGTTTTGTAAATGAGTCTGTTTGTATCATATCTTTTTAGATTCTGCACATAAGGGATGTCGTACAACGTTTCTGCTTATCTAGGACAGGTATTTCACATCATTAAACACTTAACCTCTTAGTAAATTAAAAGAAATTCCTTGAACCTGATAGAGAAGTCTTGTCTTTTTAAAGAGATACTCTTCAAGCATCATCTTACATAAGGAAATGTCAGAAGTATTCCCTTTACAATCAGGAAAAAGACAAAGAAGCCCACTATCCCCATTTTTATTCAAGATAATAAGCTCCATTTTGAACTTATTTATTCAGCAAACATTAAGTTTGATAATTCCATGATAGAGAGATTGTGGATGCACACAATCTCTTATACATTGATCATTGACTTGTAAATTAGTGAAAGCACTTTGGAAAATAGAATGTTCTATCTCAAAGTTGAATATTCATGTACCTTAGAACCTAGCAGGTCTACTCCTAGGCATGCAGATGATGCCTTGCTCAAACATCACAGGAGAGATGCACAAGAGTATTCACAGTAGCACTGTTTACAGTAGCAAGAACCTGGAAAAAATACAAATGCATATGAAGGGTTCCCTTGTGGTCCAGTGGCTAAGACTCCAGGCTCTCAATGCAGGGGGCCAGGGTTTGATCCTTGGTCTGGGAACTAGATCCCGCATGCTGCAACTCAGAGTTTGCATGCTACAACTAAGGCCTGGTACAGCCAAATTTTAAAAAATACAAATCAATAGGAGCCAAAAGAATGACCTATTGCAATAAAGCATGGTATCCTTTGTAGGAAAATAACAACAGTAAAATTCTGTTTTTTAGAAATCAAGTAAATGCAATGAAATAAAACACTACATAAAAGGAAACAAGGAAATGACAAAGACAAGATTCAGGATGATAAAATTCAGGTGGTGGTAGAGATTGGAGAACTTCCAAAACAAGGTTGGAGAGCTATGTGTTAAACATGTATGTTATTGTCATTTCCTACCGTTTTTATGTGGTGGGTTCATGGATGCTTATTACATTATTGAAAATAATTATTGCAGCTAAATAACTGAAAACATAGCATATATGGGTCAATGATGAGGGTATATAATAAATTTATGATTGATCTAATTCTGTATAACTGATATTCAAGGAGAAAAATGTAAGATTTTTAGCTATTTGTGTGCCAGAAAATGGTGAGGTAGCAAAAGGAAACAGATAATGGGAGGGACATTGGAAACAAACTTTTCTTATTGTGTTCGCCTAGTATTTACCCTACATAGAGCACTCAGGACACTGATGACCACAGCAGGCGTAAGTGTGCTGACCATCAATGCTATGGGAAATAGCTAGCCGAATCTCTCTAACCCTTAGTGCTTATCTCAAACAGTATATAAAGAAAGTACATGAAGCATTTTAGAAGGACAAATATTAGAGACTTTGCAAGGTACTATAAATAATTATGAATTTGCTTCAGTTCAGTTCAGTCACTCAGTCGTGTCCAACTCTTTGCAAACCCACGGACTGCAGCACGCCAGGCTTCCCTCTCCATCATCAACTCCCAGAGCTTGCACAAACTCATGTCAATCGAGTTAGAAAAGACCCTGATGCTGGAAAAGATTGAAGGCAGGAGGAGAAGGGGACGACAGAGGATGAGATGGTTGGTTGGCATCACCGACTTAATGAACATGTGTTTGAGTAAACTACGGGAGTTGGAGATGGACAGGGAGGCATGACGTGCTGTAGTCCATAGGGTCACAAAGAGTCAGACATGACTGAGCAACTGAACTGAACTGATGCCATCCAACCATCTCATATTCTGTCATCCCCTTCTCCTCCTGCCTTCAATCTTTACCAGCAGCAAGGTCTTTTCCAATGAGTCAGGTCTTCACATGAGATGGCCAAAGTATTGGAGTTTCAGGTTCAGCATCAGTCCTTCCAATGAATATTTAGGACTTATTTCCTTAGGATTGGATGGTTTGATCTCCTTGAAGTCCAAGGGACTCTCAAGAATCTTCTCCAACACCACAGTTCAAAAGCATCAATTCTTCAGCTCTCAGCTTTCTTTATGGTCCAACTCTCACATCCATACATGACTATGAGAAAAACCATAGCTTTGACTAGATGGACCTTCGTTCGCAAAGTAATGTCTGCTTTTTAATATGCTGTCTAGGTTGGTCATAGCTTTTCTTCCAAGTAGCAAGTGTCTTTTAATTTCATGGCTGCAGTCACCATCTGCAATGATTTTGGAGCCCAAAAATAGTCTGTCACTGTTTCCATTGCATCCCCATCAATTTGCCATGAAGTGATGGGATCGGATGCCATGATCTTTGTTTTTTTGAATGTTGAGTTTTAAGCCCACATTTTCACTCTCCTCTTTCATCAATAGGCACTTTAGTTCTTCCTCGCTTTCTGCCATAAGGGTAGTGTCATCTGCATATCTGAGGTTATTGGTGTTTCTCCTGAAAATCTTGATTCCAGCTTGTACTTCATCCAGCCCAGCATTTCTCATGATGTACTCTGCATAGAAGTTAAATAAGCAGGGTGACAATATACAGCCTTGATGTACTCCTTTCTCAATTTGGAACCAGTCTGTTGTTCCATGTCTGGTTCGAAGTGTTGCTCCTTGACATGTATACAGATTTCTCAGGAGGTAGGTTAAGGTGGTCTTGTATTCCCATCTCTTTAAGAATTTTCCATAGATTGTTGTGATCCACATAGTCAAAGGCTTTGACATAGTAAATAAAGCTGAAATAAATGTTTTTCTGGAACTCTCTTGCATTTGCCTATTCACTAATATATCCAACAAACATATATTAAGCCAGAACTCCGTATCCAGATATATTTGAGGCACTAATGATGAAAAGGTGGAGAGTTATATCCCATATTCCAGAGAGGCCCCACTGTGCACAGGTTTTTGGTTATAAAACTAAAAGCCATAATTTCTGGGGTCAAATATTTAAAATTAGAACACTTTGAGAAAATTTAGAGGTAGACATCATCATTGTAGTTATACTAGAGGCAACTATAATGGAATATAAGGAAAGACAACTGGGATAGTCAGAGAGGGCTTCATTATGGAAGTGACCATGATTCTTTGTAGTTATCTTATTAAATGACCTAAAATGTACTGCAAAGAATAAATAGTTGACCAACCAAATTAGAGAAGGCACAATACATAGAAAACCATGGAAATGTGAGAGCATGTGGTATATCCTGGGAGTTTTTATACTCTGCAGTGCTAAAGCCCAGATATTATTGGGGGGAGACTAATAGTGGAAGTAAGTTATGTTAGCCCTTTGATGGTCTGGTCCAGCCTACCACCTTATTTCAAAGTAGCATCCCCATTAGTAATATGAAGATAGATAGTATTATATACAGGCCTACTCTTAGCTTGGTCCCTGCTACTAAAATGCTGTCTTTCCCCAGTTAAACTATTATTGATCGTCTAAATCACAGTTTGCCTTAGGAACTTGAATACTATGGTTGAAGTTTCCTACCCTTTCTCCATGCTGACTTCTCAAGCTTTTCCATGTTTTTTTAGAATACATCTTAACTGTTTGATAAATGAAAAATGATTTCTCATAACAGCTTTAAATCTAGAACTCAGTTTCATCCAGTAAAAGACATTGTGTCAAAACAACTTTTGATGCCCTCCAAACCAGCTCATATTTGAAAGTATGGGTGAGTGTAATCAAGTGGGGACCTCTAACAAACCTATTCCACTCACCTATGTAGTAACAGACCCGTGGCTGCTGAAATACACTCCATAGGCCACGGGGAGCTGTACATCATTCATTGCCATGCCTCTGTGACTGGAGGCTGCTCATTTACTCCCAGAGCTGACCTGAACTTGCCTAGCAACAGGATGTTGTTGCTAGTGGTAACCATTCCATGGGGAAATGTTTGTTCTGGGTGTTTGGGGTCTTTGTCTTTATAGATACATAGCACTTTGATAGACTTTATGAGTGGCAATGTCTCATCACCTAACATACCCCATTCTTTTGCCTCCTGTGCATGTACAAACTTAGAAATTTGTCATTTAGAAATAGAAGCACAGTTTGTTTTAGGATTGGCCTCCCCCTTGATTTGAATAAGTTATTTCTTCACCTAGACCAAAAACAGATGTCTCACCAAGTCTTATTGGAATTGACTGCCCTCCCACATGAGCCCCACCTGTGAGTTCTCAGGTGTGGCCAACATAAGCCATGGGGAACGAGCTGTAAACAAAATTTTTTAAATAATAATTCAGAAAGCAGAAAAATTCATTTGAAAATATGCTGTCGAGGCATTTAAGTTATCAGCATGTTAAATTGAGGTTCAAAGATCTTCAGTTTGAAACAATTTGCTTTAGAGCAAGATTTCTTAATCTCAACTCTCCACATTTTGGCTGGATAGCTCTTCATTGTGGAGGGCTTGTCCTGGGCACTGAAGAATATTTAGCCATCTCTCTTATGTCTACCCACTAGAAGCAAGGAGGAGCCTACCTCCTTGTTATGACAACCAAAAATGTCTTTAGACATTGACAAATGTTTGTGAACACTTGGGGACAAGATTGACCTTGGTTGAAAACAACTAATAGATTCAATTAAAAAAAAAAAAATTTAGATGTAGAATTATTAGCCAAACAAGCGAACAAGGCATAATTGATGGAAAGGTGAATGAGAATTTAAATTTATTTTTTCCAAGTTAGTGTTTTATTTTCTTTAAATAAATACATAGAAACAGGATTGCTAGATCATAAGATAGCTCTATTTATAATTTTTTTCAGGAACCTCCATACTGTTTTCCATTGTTGCCATACCAATTTACTTTCTAATTTTTAGATGTAGAGTCATTAGCCAAACATGCAAACCAAGCATGCTTGATGGAAAGATGAATGAGAATGTAAATTTTTTTAAGTCTTAGAAAATAGCCCAAAATACCAACACTCAATTAAAACTTCTATTGTGCTCATAGAGGACTTAAAAAAAAAAAAGACCAATGTGTGACAAGCCAGTGCCTAAAATCATGTTGACAATTAAATAAAATATTTAGACGAATTTATTTTCCACTAGTTCATGTGGAATCAGTTTTGTCCTTTGCCTAAGCTTTTTTTGTTATTCCAGTTATGATGAATTCTGTTGATTATTACCAACTGGTCAGTAGCTTTCTGCTATACTGTAGGTTTCAACCAGGAGTTAATTGACCATATGGGGAAACTGAGATACACTCAATTAACTGAAGTATGATACTCACATAATTTTTTAATATTGGTGGTCACATTATGGTTATATAGCAGAATGCCTTGTTTGATGGATACATGCCAAAGTATTAGGATGATGAGGTTTGCTTATCATGATTATATGGGCAACTTCTCTAATCACTGAGGAAAAAATTCTTTACATTTTGTATATATTGTATTTATATATTGTAACATCTCTGTAACTTTGAGGTTATTTTGAGTATTTTAAAAATATAAAAATTTTACTCTGTAAATAGAAAGAAAAAGGTAGAGGAAGATGATGTATATAATGTAGGTGCTGACCTAGATGTCCATCAGCAGACGAATGGATGAGAAAACCTGTGGTACATATACACAATGGAATATTACTCAGCCATTAAAAAGAATGCATTTGAATCAGTTCTAATGAGGTGGATGAAACTGGAGCCTATTATACAGAGTGAAGTAAATCAGAAAGAAAAACACCAATACAGTATAGTAATGCATATATATAGGATTTAGAAAGATGGTGATGATGACCCTGTATGCGAGAGAGCAAAAGAGACACAGATGTATAGAACAATATTTTGGACTCTGTGGGAGAAGGCAAGGGTCAGATGATTTGAGTGAATAGCATTGAAACGTGTATATTATCAAATGTGAAAAAGATCTCTAGTCCAGGTTCGATGCATGAGACAGGGTGCTCAGGGCTGGTGCACTGGGATGACCCTGAGGGATGGGATGGGGAGGGAGGTGGGAAGGAGGGTCAGGATGGGGAACACTTGTACACCCATGGCTGATTCATGTCAATGTATGGCAAAAACCATTACAATATTGTAAAGTAATTAGCCTCCAATTAAAATAAATTAATTAAATTATTTTTAAAAAGGAGAAAAATATGTAAGGTGAAAAAAAGAAAAGAAATACACATCTGTAATATTTAGGGGTAAAGAAGCACAATGTCTCCAAATAACTGTCAAACGATTCAGAAAATATATATTCAGAGAGAGCGAGAAAGGGATGGAGGCACAAAGGAACAGAGGGAGAGACACAGAGAGAAAATGTGGGTGAAGGAATACTGGAGTAATTGGCATTTTGCGGGGGAAACATTTCTGTAAATTTGAAATTATTTCAAAATTAAAAGTTAAAAAAAGACAAAAAAGAAATAATGTGGGTGCTGTCACTAAGTCGACTAAATCTTAACCAAGCAAGAGAGAGGAAACCTGAATACATTATTCTCTCAGTAGGTTTCAATCCCTATATGACTCTTACAATGTGAACATCTTGACACATTTACATTTCACTGGCAATTTCAGTAATTATCAAGGGTGATTTTATTTTTTAACTATATGAAAGTTTTTCTTTACATATTGCCTTCAAAAGTTATTCTCATAATGAGATGCAGCCAGCAAAGAATGAAGAAAACTGTCAATGGAAATTTAAGGACTCTTAAGAGGATGAGTGTGTACTAAGGGGGCTTCTCTAGTGGCTCAGACGGTAAAGCGTCTGTCTGCAATGCAGGAAACCTGGGTTCGATCCCTGGGTTGGGAAGATGCCCTGGAGAAGGAAATGGCAGCCCACTCCAGTATTCTTGCCTGGAAAATCCCATGGACCCAGAGCCTCGTAGGCTGCCGTCCATAGGGTTGCAAAGAGTCAGACACGACTGAGGATGAGTGTGTACTAAGGAGGCTAAAGGCAGCCTGGGGCAATGAGACACAGCAGTACCTTGGAGCTGTGCTGATCTGAAACCTGGGCTAGCTCATTCTTGAGCTCCTTAGGAAAGGTCATCTATAAAGGGGAGAAACTTCCAGTGGTTCCACTATGTCTAGTCATGTTTCCTTTTATTAAGGACTGCTAGCTACTTCCATGTCATGGGTTTCCCAGGTGGCCCAGTGGTAAAAACAAAAAATTCTCCTGCCAATGCAGGAAACGTGGGTTCAATCCCTGGATTGGGAAGATGCCCTGGAGGAGGAAATGACAACGAACTCCAGAAATCTTGCCTGGAAAAATTCCACGGACAGAGGAGCCTAGTAGGCTACAGTTCATGGGTTGCAAAGAGTCAGATATGACTGAGTGACTAAGCATGCACGCAACCACCTCCATGGAGAGTGAGGAGATTGGGTAAATGCAGCAGCAGATTAGGTATTTGGAATTAACATATACACACTACTATATATAAAATAGATAATCAACCAGGAACTATTGTATAAGGAATTCTACTTAGTATTATGTAATATCCTATATGGGAAAAAAATCTGAAAAAGTATCAATAAATGAATATATATAGCTGAGTCACTTTGCTGTAGACCTGAAACTAACACAATGCTATAAATCAACTATACTTCAACAGAAAAAAGTTTTTTAAATGCACCAGCAGAACCATCAATGGAATGCAAAAGCCTTTCAGATTAGTACCTTTTAGACTAGTCAAAAAAGGGTATCAGTGTCTCTGACCAGAACAATTCCAGTGAGGTCATGGCAGTGGGTTAAAGAGGTAACCATGCGGAGACCTTGCATGACACCAGGTTGGGGAGAGGGAAAAGGGTAGATAACAGCAGTGGAGAAGCATAAGATTAACAGAAGAATTTGTTTTTTTGTTTTTTATGAGAGAAGCTGGCATGCATGCTCAGTAACTTCAGTCATGTCTGACTCTTTGCGAGTTATGGGCTATAGCCCACCAGGCTCCTCTGTCCATGGGATTCTCCAGGCAAGAATACTGGAGTGGGTTACTGTGGCCTCCTATAGGGGATCTTCCTGACCCAGGAATCGAACCCGTATCTCCTGCATCTCCTGCATTACAGGCAGGTTCTTTACCCACCAAGCCACCTGGGAAGCCCGAGAGAAGCTTAAGTGTGTTTAAATGTGGTGAGAGAAAAACCCACAGAGAGTGAGTAGTAACTTTGCCAGCAAGTAGTTTGGAAGAACAATCTAGAATGGAGGAAACAGAGTTCTTGATGAGTCTGAAGCTTAATCCCAGTAAGAAGTAAGAGGTTCCTAAGCTGAAAGAGAAATGGGAGTCAGTGGTTTCAAGGATGAAGCAGATCTAGCTCTGTGGAATTCTATGTCAAGATAGAAGAAGGATTCATGGTATAGCCAAGACAGTGAGGGGTGTGGGTCTGAAAATACGAGGGATAGAATGGGTCACCTACAAAGCCATTGTTTATAACTTCTGAGTGTGAATTCTGTGCCTGAGGTAGTGAAGAAAAACCTATGACCATAATTCAGCTTTCCCGTGGGAATCCTCTGTACAGAGTCCCTGCCGTACTCTGCTCCCTGTCTGCAAAACGTTGGCTACCTTTTTGTTTGTTTCCGATACAGTGGTTTTCTATGTTAATTTTTCTTGGCTCAGGAGAGGTCTCTAAACTGACCTAGTAGACATTTCTTAAAGCTTGTTCAGTACAACTTACAGGTTCTGACCGTCACCACCACCATCAGAACTGTAGACCAGCTTTGAGAATTCACTTATTAATAGTGATAGCAGTTTGGAAAGCCATGTTTCAAGCCATAATATAACCTTGTTCCCATATTTCTGGAAAGTATTAAATATTCATTTTCAAACAACCACCTTTATTTTATATCTTACACTTTCACTTGTTTATGGAATTCCCTTTTAATTTTCATGGGTGGAGCCTTAGTCAAGTGACTTGCAAAGCCCAGAGCATAACTTTCCAAACTGGTGATCCTTGAGAAGGGGCTATTTTGAGGAAATTGCTTTTAAAATGGGATTTTTGAAATGCTGCTGACTCTGGTGTTTTAAAGTTTGTACTTATGCCCTTTGGCAAAGAGTGTTTAGGATGTCCATTTATTGATCTAAATAATAAATATGAGGAGTCAGTTTGCTTTGCATTAAATAAATGTGCCATTTCTGCTTAAACATATATCTCAAATTCAAGCAGATAAATCAAATGTGAAGGGAGAATCAAGACAAACAACAGTAAAAATTCCCAGAGTGTCTAATGAGGAGCAAGGAGTAGATGACCTTTGAATCTTTTCAAGATGATTAAACACCCACTTTCTTACAATGAGACTCCTCCATCCACACACTTCAGTGAGGTTGGGTGTTGTGCCATTATCTGGGGAAGTCAAATTGGACTGGCCTTGAATTAAATTTGTTCTTTGGGTCCTGACATTTATCGATACAGAATGTGTTCCCTAGAAAACCAATGTCAGCACTTCCAGACCCAGCAGCATTGAATAGTGCCACTCTGCTCTGGAGCACTTGTTCATTATGGCTGATGTACTCAGAGTGAGGTTGGGGGTGCGTGCACGCACCGCAAAGGTGACTGATGGAGGCTGGAAAGAGAATAGTCAGAAAAATCCAAGGGCTCATGGAGAAAAGAGGAATCGGCACCCTTAACTTGTGTAAGTGGGAGCCAGTCCCCTCCTCCCATTTCTCATTGTGTTGTCTTATGTACATTGCAACCCACTGGGTAGAGATTGTAGCTGCTTAATATTCCATTCAGAACCTGCTTCACAGTTGGCATTCAATACAGTTAAATAACAATAATAACACCATATAGAGCCTCTAATTTCAGAAAGTGAGGTAGAAATTGCTGTTTTGAATCTCCATATTAATGGCACTGGCTTTGGATGCCTTTTTCCTCTCCCAACACTGTCTGTCTCCTGCTGGCTGTTACACATTGCACACTCACAAAGCCGCCACTACTAGCCAATCATCCTGATCCGCTGCCACAAGGGTCAGAAAGCATCTGCTCTCCCCACGTGCCTGCACACACACTCCTCCGTGCCCAGGAAGACAAAAAGAAGCCACTGCCCTCAAAAGAGCGGCTCTGATCCAGCTGCTCACTGCACACCATCACCTCTGACTTGTGTGCCCTCTACCTGAGCACAGACATGTCCAGGAGGGCGTTGGAATGGAGAAATCATGATTTCTTTCCTAGTTCTTTCTGGTCACCAACAGTGTCCAGCAAGCTAGGCAGGAGTTCTGCCTACTGATCAGCATTTGCTTAAAATGGTTGGGTTGAATTGGATTTGGTGGAATGCCTTTTTTTTTTTTTTTCTGTAAAGTTGGTCATTTTATTTCATAAGAAAGATTTCTTCTTATTCGAAGTGCTGCTTGGCAACTGAGAGAGAGCAGTTTAGCTTCACATGAAAATAGTTGCTGTCAATCAAAAGCTAACTACAAGGCTAGTGGACAGTCTTTTTTTTTTAATTGAAGATATTAATAGATTTTCTTTAGCTAGATATAAGAAAGGGAAATGCATCCGTAGGAGGGAGGCAATGAAGGAGTCTAGGGAGGGGGCAAAGGAGGAAGGGAAGGAAGGGTAGGATGTGACGGGTTTAAGGAGAAGTATTCAGAGGGCAGGGTGAGGGAGGGGAAAAGACTTTTCTTTTTTTTTTTTTTGGTTGCTTCTTTGTCTATTTTACCAGCTCTGCTTAAATTGACTTAGTGTGTGGAAGAATATAATTCATCCCAGAAGGTTTTTCTAATGGGCAAAACACTATCTTTGTTTATGTTAAATGTGGTAGAGATAGATAAATGTTCTAATTTATATTTATAATTGACTCTTTACAATGGCAAATTTTAATTTCAGGAACATGGGGTGACCGTCTCAACAGTGTGGGAGCTCCATCAGGCTATGCCTTAACTCCGAGGAGGGGTCAGAAGATGGGCATGGGCTAGGACTACATAATAAGTAATACTAAAAGCACCAAGTGCTTACTACATTCCAAGTTGCTGGTCTCTAAATGCTTTGCATGAAATCATTTCTGTAAATTATCACAACAAATCAGTGAGAAGGGGGACTGTTCTTTCTCTCTTACAGAGGAGAAAATTGAGACACAGAAAGACTAAGTAACTTATCCAAGGTCACGCTAAGAAAGTCATGATCCCAAAATTTTAGCTCAGTCATTTTAAATTCCAGGAGCTGTGGTCCCAACTGAGCGTTCAACATTTTAAAAAGGACAGACATGTTACATACTTGGTGTAATTCTATTAGCTGCAATGACTCCAGTCACATAAGTAGAACATCATGTGGCTTTTTATTACCTGCAAGATAAATTCCTGACTCTTTAGCAGGCACACTACTGAACGCTGTGTGTTGAAGGTCCGTTATGGTCCAGACGCAGCCTCATTTCTAGCCTCAGTTTCCATCACTGTTCATAAATGGCCTCCAACCAAGCCATCTCAGTTTACTTGTAGCTGGCTTTTTCTTTTCCCCTGCACCTCCTCATATCTGCAAATACTCATTCCTTGCTTCTGTTTCCCAGAGTCCTCACTTTCTCTCTTCTTTATCTGAGAGATTTGCCTTTCAAATGGCAGCTCAGACTTTGCCTCTTCTGAGATGGCATATCTGAATTCTCCATCAGGTTTAAGGATCCCTTCATCTGTAATCCCACAACACCTAGATACTCTTGCTTTGGAGCACTTACTGCATTTCCCTGTCACTATTCTTTTACATATTTTACTCTGTCATTTTAATATAACCATTCAGAGATAAATACAATACTTTATTCATGCTTTTATGTCTGGTGTCTTTAAAAGTACCTTATGAGTGAGTGTTAGTTGCTCAGTCGTATTGACTCTGCCACCCCATGGGGTCTCGCCCGCCAGGCTCCTCTGGTCATGAAATTTTCCAGGCAAGAATATTGGAGTGGGTAGCCATTCCCTTCTCCAGGGGATCTTCCTGACCCATGGATCAAACATAGGTCTCCTGCATTGCAGGCAGACTCTTTACTGTCTGAGCCCCACCTTGTGAGTGAGAGGCATTTAGTAACTATTGGTGAATGGGCTCCCTTTCACCCACGAGGTCTCAACCTAAATGTCAGTTCCTCCGTGTGTTCTTTTATGACCGTTCCCTTCATTTGCCCTCTGAGGTAAATTAAAGATTGCTAAATTATTTGTCATCCTTTCCATTAAGAAGTGGATGCAAACCTTTTCCCTTGAGTCTGAGCAGACTCATGACTGCTTAACCAATGGAACACAGCCTAAATGATGCTTCTCTGGGTGTCCAGCTCAGGCTATCAGAGACTGGCAGCTACTTCTTCCTGTCTGCTGGGGTGGTTGTTTTTCAGTTGCTAAATTGTATATGATTCTTTATAACCTCATGGACTGCAGCACTTCAGGCTTTCCTGTCCTTCACTATCTTTTGGAGTTTGTGCAAACTCATGTCCATTGATGCCATCCAACCATCTCATCCTTTGTCACCCCCTTCTCCCTGCCCTCAATCTTTACCAGCATTAGAGTCTTTTCCAATGAATCTTCTGGGGTATGTGCTTATGGATCCCAGCTTCCATGCTGTGAGGAAGTACTATGAAGAGGCCCACATGGAGAACAGCCCACAGCCAGTGCTAAATTGAATCCATGCAAGTAAAGTCAGCTACTACCATTAAGAGTAGGAATGAAAAAAAAAAAAAAAGAGTAGGAATGAACTATCCTAGCTAAGACCTGACCAAACTTAAGTTGGTTGGCAAAATAAAAGGTTGTGCTCTCCCACTAAGTATAGGTTGATTTTTTGATGTTGTTCATCAGTACAGAGCTGGAATACTCTCTAACACATCATCCTGTTGATTTTTGCTTGTTATAATACAGATCAATCTGAAAGGGTCATATTTATCACCTCTCTGCTCCCAGTTACCACGCGTGCGTGTGTGCTAAGTCACTTCAGTCATGTCCAACTCTTTGCAACCCTATGGACCCACCAAGGGTTGGACCCACCCAACCCTATAGCCCACCAAGTTCCTCTGTCGTGGGATTCTCCAGGCAAGAATACTGGAGTGGGTTGCCCTGCCTTCCTCCAGGGGATCTTCCAGACCCAGGGATAAAACCTGTATCTCCTGCAGCTACTGCATTGAAGGCAGGTTCTTTACCACTGAGCCAACAGGGAAGCTCTCCCTGAGAGTGGTAACTCTCAGTTAAAAGTGAATCCACATCTATCCTATCCACTTCTACAAACGGTACCTAATATGGAACACACACTTGGTAAATCCTTCTTGAATGTTCTTCTTGGAGTTATGTTAGAAGAAAGGTGCCCATAAATGAAGCCAGGGTCTTGGACATTTTGAGGAAATTATCTCTCTTATGTTGAAAGTTACAGCATACTTTCAAAGATAACTGTATTTCAAGTTTCATATTACAGGCAATGACAATTACTACCTTAGACTGACTTTACTAAGGTAAGGTATACATTTCTTATTTATTTGATAGACTATTGTTTATCTTAAACCAGATATGTTCTAGTAAGGTAAGGATGGGAGAATAGAGAATGGTGATGTCATGGTAGAAAAGAATGTCTGTGTTTATAGGCAAAATAATTTACAAAAGAAAAAAAATATTGGAAACTTAAAAACTCATTTTTTATTGGACAATCCTTCTAGAGAACCCAGCATTAATCCATGTTCTCTAAAATATGATTTTTTAAACAATTGACCCTAATAAGCTATGTTCTTTAAAAAATCCTGTCATGTTTTAATTTAGTCTTAAATAATTACACACAGCTCTTCAAACTACAGATCATAAAACTTAAGAAGAAAAACTCACTTTCACAGAGGTTATTTAAATAAAAGAACAAAAAGATGTGAAAGTTTTAATGGCATTTTTTCCCAGTAACTGGGCACTTTCTTCTAATGATAAGAGGGGAATCTTGGTCTTGATATACTCATCCCCAGCTCCATGAGCAAGTGGGGCACTTTAAGTCCATGTGGGAAATAAAGTATCAAATGATCAGCAAGAAGCTGAACTTTAAATCTACAAGTGCACTTTTCATTCCTATGGAAATTGCACATTCTGTGGAAATGTACTTAGATTGTCATTGTCTAGTCAAATATGGTGAAAATGCAAGTTGAAGGAGCATAATTAAGGTTAAAAAAAAAAGATACAATGAGAATGGCTGTCTTTCATGAAGCCTAATCAGCACCTTGGATGTGTCCATGGGCACAAGAATGGTCAGACACATTCTTCTGAACCACTGGTCCTCAATTATCATCATCTGTGGCTTGTTATGTAAGTGTGTGCACTATCTCAGTATCCTTGCTTAGGTAATCTGGATGCTCTGTTGAATAGAAATTTTCTTGGAGTGGGCTCCTTCAAATCCCATTGCCTAGGTCTATTTCTTTGATTTCATGCAGCTTGTCAAGTTATCAATAAAGCAGAAATACTACTTTTTTGAAAGAGAGGGAGCTTTTTTTTGGAAATACAGTCGGTGAATTCTAATGTTAGCTTTAAAGAAGACTTGTAAAAATACCAAGTATGCTGTTATATTTTTGTGCATCCACAGAGATAGGAATAATAGAAATGCACTGATAGAAGAATTAGCTTTACACAGCTAAGTCTCCCAATGTCAAATCTCTCCTACAGAATGACATGAAATATAATTAAACTTGAATCCGCCAGTATTTATTATTTATTGAACATCTAAGATGCTCAAGGCAATGGCATATGTTCTGTAAAGGGCACAGTGCAATCAACCTATAGTCTTAATCAACAAGTAGATTTCATTGTGTGTTAATATCTCACCACTTAAGAAAATGAATATGATTTTATATAAGTGGATTCAAAGATTGTAAAGATGTCCCCAGAAACAGATGGGGAATACAGTTAGATCCTCAAATTCAACTTCCCTGGTGCCTTACTATTTAGCTAAGCAGAATTGGTTAGGTAGCAGTCCCTTGAGAAACACTAGGTATAGGCCTGTGAAAATAGACTCAGAAATGAATTTATTTTCCTAGTACTTTTCACGAGAATATTGCTAACATCACCTAATGGCCAAGAATTTTAATGATATTTTAATAATGTAAAATGGTTGCAAACTTCCAATTTCCTGTCTACCTGCCTTGCCTACAGGACATGTGACTGGCTCACTTATTTTTCCTACTTAAAGCTATTCCATAAACTTAAGAGGCAGAACACATCCCTGAGGAGGAGATAATATTCAAAAGAAGATATTTTGGATTTCAAGATTCATCCAGGCCATAAAGAGGACCAGGGGAATGCCTCAATCATATCTTCCTACTCCTCCCTACTGTCGTTGTTTTTTTTAACTGCAGAAGTGAGTGTCTCTTTTCGTTTGTAAAAATGATTTGAAAGGTTTTTGCTTTCTTATTTATAGAATCAAGTTCACAAAATCAAATTTCAGGAGATGGGTAGGTTTGCAGTCATTGTGCTGCATTTCGTCTCCTGTTCCTAGAATGCAATTCTGATTATTTCAGAAGCTCATTGACCATAGGATATAAACGTTCTGTACACTTTTCACATTTGTTTCAAGGGCAAATTTTCTTGCACACAAATGAAAACAGTTCATTATCTTGAAAAACTCCTGGCAGAACGCAGATATACCTCAATAAAAACCTGTTTTACATCATCACAGTCAAACCCAAATGTGTACAATGTTACTGTTATTGGAGCTAAGTGTAAAAGCATCAGGGTTGAGATGATAAAGAATTATGCAGGCAATGCCAGGGAACATGGATGTTTTGCTTAGGTAATGGGAACTTTTCAAACAGTTTCAAGCAGGGGCATAGCACAATCATATTTTCAGTTTAAAAGATCACCAGAAGTAGTATGGAGAAAGAATTGGAGGAAAGAAGACTGAAGACCAAGACAATATTTTCAATAATCTTGTTCAGCGAAGAAAAGAGTCTGCATTGAGGTATAACCATAAGAATGGGAAAGAGAAATAGAGACAGAACTTCAAGAAAGATATACAAAGCAGAATCATTAGGACTTAGTGAGTGACTAAGTGTGAGAGGAAAGGAGAGGGCATAGTTGTTATTTTCATGGCTTCTGGCTTTGAGAGTTGGATAAGGGTTTGTACCATCTCAGAATAAAAGAGTAACGACAAAGAAGTTGTGGTTTGGAGGCGACAATAATGAGTTAGAGAACCTTGGAAGCATTCTTCAAACTAGATGCTTGAAATAGTGGTTTGAGATAACTAGTTCTGGGAAATCAGGAAGAAAGGTTCTGGAAGTTTTTTGTGTTAAATTTTAAATAGCCATTAGTTCCAAACTGTTGCAGGGAAGTGTTAATGAGTGTATACAGGACTTGCAAAATACTGATGGTATATCGGTGGCAGTTGACAAGGTCACTCAAGAAGGGTAGGTAGAGGAGAAAAATAGAAGGCTGAGAAGGAAACCATCATATAGAGAAGAGTAGATAGAATGGAAGACTGCATCGGGATATGAAGAAAATGGGAAAATTATTTAGGAGGAAAGCTGTCCTAGAAGCCTAGCAAAGAAAATGTTTCAAGTGTGACAGTTACCAGCGGTGGTGGTGGTGGTCTAGTCGCTCAGTTGTGTCCGACTCTTGTGATCCTGTGGACTGTAGCCTACCAGGTTCCTCTGTTCATGGGATTTTCCAGGCAAGAATACTGGAGTGGGTTGCCATTTCCTTCGCCAGGAGATCTTCCCGACTCAGGGATTGAACCCCGGTCCCCCGCATTGTTGGCAGACGCTTTACCGTCTGAGCCACCAAGGAAGTCACAGTTACCAGTAGTATCAAATGTGACCTGAAAGAGAAATATGATCAAAGCTTGCAAATATACAAATATATTATTGTGCATTTGATAATTAGTAAAATGGTTTTCCACGGGGAAGAATGCCCTATTCACCCATTTGGTCTCTAATACTCCATGTAAGACTCAACCCCTTGCATGAACACTCTGCTCATCCTGCTTGGGTTCTACCTCCTTGTGCCAAGTCATCACCCCAGAAGACCTTCCCCCATCTCCCCCTCCTTCGGTTCTGACACCCCACACTATTGCTTTCATAGGACAACATCCTCCTCACCTTGATCGGATCCCAGTACTGCACTCTGGTCCAATACAACTGTTCCCTGCCTTGAGCAAGGAGACCTGAAATGCTTTACCCCACTTTAATGCCTTTAGGAATGAACTGTCCATGAAAGGGAAGGAAAAAGGAAGAGAAAGAATAAATTTACATAATTTGAATGTGTCTGTGTTAAAACCCTATTTGCCATATACTCCAATAAGCAGCAGCTATTTCTCCTTAGAGGGGAACTCTGGGTGCATCCGGAGGTAGAAAGTGTGATATGCCAATTTGGCCAGCCAAAAACTGCAAAATGTGTGTTAGATTTGTCACCGGGAGAGTGTCTATGGTCTTGGTTAGAACCATTTTACTGTCTTCATCTGCATTTTGAAATGTTTCAGATTTCAACCTTGGTTTTTATTTCTTCTCTGTTATATATTTTTTTCTCTGGATCTTTTACAAACTATGTTCTTTAAATTGATAGCTATAATTTTCCAGTTAAAATCTTTCATAATTACCAGATCCTTATTTCTAAATAATTTATAATCCCCATTAAATGCTCCACAGGTGACCAATAATGTTTGAAATTTAACTACTGTCTTTCCCCCCAACCCTGACTAATCCTACCATTTTTCACTTTTCTATGAATGGTATCTCTCTTCTCCTGGCCATCCAAGTTAAAAAATCTTACGCTACTCCATACTCTTTCCTCTCTCTGATTCCTCAAACCCAATGTCTAAGACCTGTCATTTTGACTTCGTAAGTAAATCTCAAATATATCCTCTCCTTTTCATTTTCACTATTATTGCCTTAATTAAATATTGTGATTCACATCTCTGATCCACATTCAGACTTAAGGAACTCATTCCTTTCGGTAGCTAGGATGTTGCCTGCTGATGGCTCACTGATAAAAAATCTCTTCCAATCAGGAATTTTTCGGAAAGGGAGTTAGCTGCCTTACCTAAGGTTACATCCCCTTCCCAGGAGCAACTTACATCCACTGACTACTGGTTGGTGCAGAAGTACAAAGACCTTGACCCTCCTTCCACAATCTGCAACAACTTTGAACAGCCATCCCAGTGACTGAGTTTCCCTATGGGATAACCAATAATTTGTTGTAATTCCATTGCAGTTGAATGTCTCCCAATCCTGAGTCCTTCAAGTCCTCACAGGTGTTGCCAAAAGCATACCCAAACTCTCTGTGTAACTCTTCATCTCACAGTTTGTTTCCTAGGAAATCTGATTGTAGACATAAGGATAACTGATATTTAGAGCAGACCAAAGAGACAGAATTTGCAAACCAGATTACCTATCAGTCCACTGGCAAGTTTGAAAGTAGGCTTATCTCTGACATAATGTACTGATTCAATTGTTCAGATTATCCAGTGGGAAGTTCAAATTTTATGGTTCTGGAAGGGAATGCAGTAGATAATGCAGTGCCTCAGGTATTTGCGAGATTGAGAGTGAATAATCATAAGGACATTGGCGTTGGGTAACTGTTGCTGGTGCCATGTCTTCATTGGAGAAAACAAAGTTTGGGGATGGTTAACAAAGTGTTAAAACCAGTCTCCTTGATAGCTGATAAAGGAATTCATACATTTTGTAGCTTCAGTTCAGTTCAGTTGCTCAGTCATGTCTGATTCTTTGCAACCCTATTGACTACAGCATGCCATGCTTTCCTGTCCATCACCAGCTCCCAGAACTTACTCAGACTCATGCCCATCAAGTTGGTGATGCCATGCAACCATCTCACCCTCTGTTGTCCCCTTCTCCTCCTGCCTTCAATCTTTCCCAGCATTAGGTTCTTTTCTAAGGAATTAGTTCTTCGCATCAGATGGCCAAAGTATTGGAGTTTCAGCTTCAGCATCAGTCCTTCCAATGAATATTCAGGACTGATTTCCTTTTAGGATTGACCGATTGGATCTCCGTGCTGTCCAAGAGATTCTCAAGAGTCTTCTCCACACCACAATTCAAAAGCATCAGTTCTTCAGTGTCCAGCTTTCTTTATAGTCCAACTCTCACATCCATACATGACTACTGGAAAAACCATAGCTTTGACTAGATGGACCTTTGTTGGCAAAGTAATGTCTCTGTTTTTTAGTGTGCTATCTAGGTTGATCATAGCTTTTCTTCCAAGGAGCAAGCATCTTTGAATTTCATTACAGCAGTCACCATCTGCAATGATTTTGGAGCCCAAAAAAAATAAAGCCTGTCACTGTTTCCATTGTCTCCCCATCTATTTCCCATGAAGTGATGGGACCGGATGCCATGATCTAAGTTCCCTGAATGTGGAGTTTTAAGCCAGCTTTTTCACTCTCTCCTTTCACTTTCATCAAGAGGCTCTTTAGTTCTTCTTCGCTTTCTGCCATAAGGGTGGTGTCATCTGCATGTCTGAGATTATTGATATTTCTCCTGCAATCTTGATTCCAGCTTGTGCTTCATCCAGCCCAGCATTTTGCATTATATACTCTGCATAGAAGTTAAATAAGCTGGGTGACAATATACAGCTTTGATGTACTCCTTTCCTGATTTGGAACCAGTCTGTTGTTCCATGTCTGGTTCTAACTATTGCTTCTTGACATGCATACAGATTTCTCAGGTGGCAGGTAAAGTGGTCTGGTATTCCCATC
The DNA here is from genome assembly GCF_910594005.1 of Cervus elaphus. NCBI lineage: Eukaryota > Metazoa > Chordata > Mammalia > Artiodactyla > Cervidae > Cervus > Cervus elaphus. Next base: position 39,211,556 of record NC_057827.1, on the reverse strand, counting down.
TCTTGAAGAATTGTCCACAGTTTGTTTTAATCCACACTGTCAAAGGCTTTGGCATAGTCAAGCAGAAGTAGATGTTTTTCTGGAACTCTCTTGCTTTTTCGATGATCCAACAGATGTTGGCAATTTGATCTCTGGTTTCTCTGCCTTTTCTAAACCCAGCTTGAACATCTGGAAGTTCATGGTTCACATACTGTTGAAGTCTAGCTTGGAGAATTTTGAGCATTACTTTACTAGCGTGTGAGATGAGTGCAATTGTGCGGTAGTTTGAGCATTCTTTGCCATTGCCTTTCTTAGAGATTAGAATGAAAACTGACCTTTTCTAGTCCTGTGGCTACTGCTGAGCTTTCCAAATTTGCTGGCATATTGAGTATAACACTTTCACAGCATCATCTTTTAGGATTTGAAATAGCTCAACTGGAATCCCATCACCTCCACTAGCTTTGTTCGTAATGATACTTCCCAAGGCCCACTTGACTTTGCATTCCAGGATGTCTGGCTCTGGGTGAGTGACAGGATCGTGGTTATCTGAGTCATGAAGATCTTTTCTGTATAGTTCTTCTGTATATTCTTGCCACCTCTTCTTAATATCTTCTTCTTCTGTTAAGTCCATACCATTTCTGTCCTTTATTGTGCCCACCTTTGCTTGAAATACCACCCTTGGTATCTCTAATTTTCTTGAGATCTCTAGTCTTTCCCATTCTCTTGTTTTCCTCTATTTCTTTTCATTGATCGCTGAGGAAGGCTTTCTTATCTCTCCTTGCTATTCTTTAGAACTCGGCATTTAAATAGGTATATCTTTCCTTTTCTCCTTTGCCTTTAGCTTCTCTCCTTTTCTCAGCTATTTGTAAAGCCTCCTCAGACAACCATTTTGCCTTTTTGCATTTCTTTTTCTTGGGGATGGTCTTGATCACTGCCTCCTGTACAATGTCAGAAGCCTCCATCCATAGTTCTTCAGGTACTCTGTCTATCAGATCTAATCCTCTGAATCAATTTGTCATTTCTACTGTATAATCATAAGGGATTTGTTTTATGTCATACCTGAATTCTCTATTGGTTTTCCCTACTCCCCTCAGTTTAAGTCTGAATTTTGAAATAAGGAGTTCATGATCTGAGCTACAGTTAGCTCCCACTCTTGTTTTTGCTGACTGTATAGAGCTTCTTCATCTTTGGCTGTGAAGAATATAATCAATCTGATTTCAGTAAAGGCAGATAATCTTTGGATCAGATTAGAATCAGTTATAAAGATAGTGGTGCTTTGGTAAAGTTGAATTCCTACCCATTGTAAGTCTGCTATGCAGGTTTCAAGGCACTGGTTGGGAAGCTCTGAGGCCTTGAGACTTGGGATAGGCATATCTAGTCAATGCACTCAAATCTTTAATCCCCCGGATTCTCTGAATCCTTTGAGGCTGCAGTGGCCCCATCCTCTCCCCTGCAGGCTAGCATTCTCCTTCTCTTCTTTGAAAATGATGCATAGACATCTGTTTTTAATGAAAAAATATATATACACCCTCAACCCAGGATCTCTCTCTCCATATCTTCTTGCCACCAAATCAGTAACTAGAATTAAGTCCCAAGGATGCTTAGCCAGGGAAACACTGGGCTGGCTCAGGTAAGAAAGAGACTGTAATTGAAGAAGTTTCAGCACCTAAGCAACATGTGCCAACACAAGCTAAGGAAACATATAATGGGACTGAATCCTGAGATTGATATATCAACAAGGGCAGAATATAAAATTGGAGAGAAGGGAGTTTATCAATAGTAAACCACTCTTCCATTGTGTAGAATTTAATACCATCATGGAAGAGGCACTAAACAGCCAAGAAGTCAAAAGATTGGCTTGACCAGTTGGTGTCAGCCAGACTCTATTAGCCATTCCAGTGCTAAAAAAATTGGATGTATGAATGGAGGTGCCATGGGCCAGCCAGCAAGGGCTGCCACTAACCAAGGATGACTTAGCTGTTGCCACTGTTAAATATCCAACATTATAGCAATAGATTCTGACAGTGATATCCCAGCATGCCACCATACACTGAGGAGGTCAACCAGCCACTTGTACTCTGAAAGAGGCAATGATACATATTGAATGGAATTGACACATATTCCAGGTATGAGTTTACATTTCCTACCCACAACACCATATGGGTAACACCAGATTGGAAAAATGCCTAGCTTCACAGAGCTCACATCCTAGCAATATAGGAAGACAAATGTTAGTAAATGGTCTGTAATTCATCCTTCTTACCCTGGAGGCAAGTTGAGGGTCAGTGGGGAGAATGGAGGAAGGAAAAGAAAGAAGTAATATGGTCAAGATTTTTTTTTGCAAATATGCTAATCAGATTTTCTGACAGTGTTTACTAATGGGGACTCTCTATCATTAGTATGTGGTAAGTAACACATGCCAGGTGTGTCTAGGTTCGCTAATAGTAATCTGGTCAGAAATCATGGCCACAGAGAAGGCAATGACAACCCACTCCAGTATTCTTGCTTGTAGAATCACAGGGACAGCGAAGCCTGGTGGGCTGCCGTCTATGGGGTCGCACAGAATCGGACATGACTGAAGCGACTTAGCAGCAGCAGAAATCATGGCCAAGTTCTGCCAAGTCCTTACTCTTCCATGTGAACAACCATCCTTACTCTCTTCCACATCTCTCTACTGCCATAGAACTGAGTAGTTGCTGTAGAGGCTATCTGGCCTGCAAAGCTGAAATGCTTACTGTTTGACCTTTCAGAGAGAAAAGTTTGCTAATTCCTAGGATAGACAATGCCCCACACGCATCATTTAGAAATCTCATATCTTAAATATATGCCATGGCTCATTCTCATGTAGCAAGAATAAGTGCCAAGATGGTATAATTCCTGTAAATCAAAGGAAGAAAGTGTTTCTAGATGGAAACAGGTTTGTTTGAGAAGATTTCTTTGTATTAACAGAGCTATACCTCACACCCTCCTACGATTTCATCTAGGTAAAAGTTCCTCTTGCTCCCTCAATCAGAAGGTAATGGGATTCTGGCAAACTAGGAGACCTTATCTCTTGCCTTCTTACTGTTCCTTGACTGAAGTGGGCAAGTGGGGCTTGGTATTTTAATGTTGAACCATGTTTGACATGCACTGCAGAGCCCCTCAGGGTCTTCTATTGCTCCTGATACAGTAATGCATTTTCTAATTTTCTTCATAGTTAGCTTGGCATTCTTCAATGGAGGTCTTTCAAATTCCTTTTAAAAGACATATCCCTGTTTAGAAGAGATATTCTTAAAGTTGACTTTGGAACAGCTTTACTTAAAACAGAGGGTTAAGGGGCCTAGCACCCCATCCATTCCTTCTCTGGGGTCTCCCAGAATGAGTTTCCTGGAGACCCTACAGCTCAGTAGATCAGATTGAAGTGTCACTAAAATAGGTCAACAGTAAGGTCTCCTTCAGTTGTAATTTATTACAACTTTTAAGTCTTATATCTTGGGCTCAAAGGATTATTTTCCCTTGCTCTATCAACTCCTCTATGCTCTTTGAGAGAAATACGTATTGCATGTTCAAATGTGTCAAGGGTTTTATCATGTTCATGTTTCAAGTCAAAATCCTGTCTGTCCACTATGTAAGACACAAGGCTCCTCATTCCTCTACTTTTTCATCTTAGCATACAGAGGAGGAAACTTATGCTAATAGTCTAGCCCTTACAGGCACCTTCCCATAGAAGGAGCAACTGGTCTAACTGATCAAAGTCCGGGATATTCTCTGAACCATATTTCACGAGTGCTCATGGCCCTCACTTTAAAGACCAATGGGAGTACTTGCCTGCTCTTTTACCTCCTGTGCCCAAGTTCTTGTGGCCACTTTCTGTCCTCCTGAGTCCACATGCCCAAACAGGGCCCAGGGTTTGCCTTCTGGAGATCTGTGGTGTATATTATTGCATATTCTAAACCTGTAAATCCTAAAGAAATCAACCCTTAATATTCATTGGAAATGAACGCTGAAGCTCCAGTATTTTGGCCACCTGACGGGAAGAGCTGACTCACTGGAAAAGACCCTGATACTGGGAAAGATAAAAGACAAAAGGAGAATAAGTCAGCAGAGGATGAGATGGTTAGATAGAATCACCGACTCAATAGAAGTGAATCTAAGCAAACTCCGGGGGATGGTAGAGTCCAGAGGAGTCTGGCATGCTTCAGTCCATGGGGTTGCAAAGGGTTGGGTCGGACAAGACTATCTGACTGAACAACAAACAACAATGTTAAATTGACTCATAGATTCAAAATAATAAGGGTAAGGCCTCATAATAACCTTAGGATTAAGCATCTTGGTCCAGCAAAATTTAACAGAAGCACAACAGTTAGGGAGTTACAGGGCATTCACCTGCTTATTAATAAAAATTTTGAAACCCTACTGGTCAGAGCTCTAGAAGGGAGGAGAAATGAAAGATATCCTCAAATCTTACATCCTTACGAACCAGCATTTATGAACCAAGTGACTCCAGGGAGCAAGATCCCTAAAGCCAATGTGGTAATAGGTGCCTGCTGGTGCTTAAGTGTATTTAGTAGGTATAATCTGCGATAGTTAGATATCAAAGCATCTATGGCTGGGTCTCTAGATCCTGGGTTACTGATGTGCTTAGCAAAAATGAAAATAAATAAATGGCAGTCATTATAGGCGTAGGGAACCAAGTTTGCTTGTCAGAATCACAGACAAAGAGAAAGGATTAAATGTCTTGAACAGAGGTAGAGACTTCTTTCCTAGGAATATGAAATCAGAAGGAAAATGAAATTTCTCTTCTCCAGAATGCACTACAAACATATTTTTCATAAACGTGGCTATAAGACACAAGACCCAAAGTAGTTTTCTCAACTCCAGGGCACATTAGAATCATATTGGAGGTTTTTAAAAAATAAATGTCTGATTTCTAAGCCCTACAACAGACTGATTGATAGCAAAGTCTCTAATGAAAGGGGTCCAAACATCTGTAGTTTTTAAAGTTTCCCATATGACTCTATAATGTCTAGCCAGATTTGGGATTCACTAGACAGCGTAAGTGGCTGCCGAGATGACGCAGCAGTAAAGAATCTGCCTGCCAATGCAGGAGAAACAGGAGACAAGGGTTCAATCCTTGGATCAGAAAGATTCCTGGAGAAGAAAATGACAACTCACTCCATTTTTTCTTGCCTGGAAAATCCTAAGGACACAGAAGTCTGGTGGGCTACAGCCCATGGGGTTGCAAAGAGTCAGACACAACTTAGATGGCCTTGCTGTTATTGTTCAATCACTAAGTACTGCAGAAATGTAGAAGGAAAGATTTTTGTGTGCTCAATGTTGTAAGGCAGAAATCTAACAGGTTTTACTGTTTGTTTTTATTCTCACTCATTATATGTTTCAGCCAGGGCTGAGGGACAAGAGGAGGAAAGATCATTTTGGTTGCACAAGGAAAAGGAGGAAATAGATTCCTGATGGAAGGGTGAACGTTTAAACTTAAAAAGCAGAGGAGAAGCAAGGTTTTGGAGAGAGGGGCTCATGTAGAGATCTCATTTGGGTTTTGAAGAACTGGAATTTGTTTTGAAGGTTAAAATGACACCAGAGAGGCTAACAAGAATTTTGTTAACCCTCGTATTTATTTAGATTCCCCTTATGACTAGCATTTACAAAGGTGTGCTGATGAGATAAAGAATATTCCCAAACCCTCCCCGCTTTTTTCCTTTGTTCACTTCACATAGTACAGGGTACCACAAGGAAAAGTCAATTTTTAAATTTCAGGTCCAGCCAAATCATTAAAATAGCTGGGGTGGCTTAGTGGCTTCATAAAAATTAAATCAGGCACACATTTTGAGTAAGCTCATTATGGAAATAAGGAATCCACAGAGCCATTTTAAAGTTGATGCTAGATCCAAAATCTTTCCATTATCTTATATGTGTGTGTCTATATGTGCTGGAATGTCCAGTACGTGGTTATATAAAAATGCCGGATGGCAGCCCCTCTGCTTTCCCCAATGGATATTTTGATTTATACCGCTTCCAGCTTTATTCGACTTCCACTGATTAGTTTGCATTTACATTTTCATAGCATCCAGCTGCTCGGCATTCATGATTTACATTCATCCAATGTAATTAAAGTATTTGTTGTGGGTTTATAAGCTTTTTAATGGTCTATATTTCTGCATTTTGTGTCTCTCCTTCTCCAAATTTATTTTATTCATCAAGCTGTGTCCTAAAAAGCAGTAGAAACAATTACCTCTAAAGTATGTTAGTATACAGCATGAATAACGCTCACACTGGATTTAAAACTACCCTCACCCGAATTACCAATTCAGTTCTGAAAATAAATGTCTCTCTCTCCAGAAATTAGAATCTAATTATGTACAATAAACCACATTAAATAATATCAAGGGTCTAGCCTAAACCAACAAAGACTCAAACATCCCCACAGAAAGGGGAACTGTTCGTGCTCACGTTTGTTCTTTGGGGCCAAGGTTATTTTTGGAGGTCACAGGCACTGTTGAGAGCCTGTCCAGGTGTCAAGGAGATAGAACTGAAGTGCACGCTAAAGAAGAAGTAGCCTCTTCTCTTGCCTGCTACTCTCCACAAACCAATTTGGTAAATACTTTCATTTCAGTCCCCTGTAATTAATAGGTAATTAGCTGTGACTCTGGGAAGAAACAGCAAAATGACAACAAAGCCATTTAGACTTTTAGTACAAATGAAATCGCCCAATGCAGTCAATACCTCAATATGATTTCAGAAGCTGAAATAATCTCTAGGTTTTAAATTCCCATTGACCTCTAAATCAATCCTGACTTCTAACTTTTAAGTCTCTTTTGGCATTAATCCCACCCCATATTTGCTTTTATCTTTGGATATACTCCTGTAAAACCCTAGAATCAGCTAACCTTATCTTCTCCTAAACTCAATTCTTTCAGCCACCTCTCAGCATTTTTCCAAGCCTATATAAAATTCACCAATTTACCCTCTTATTAGATGCTAAACCACACTCTTAATCTGTTTCAAGTCATAGGTCAAAGCTAACATTTTTTAAAAACCCTGTCCAGTTAATACTGAGAATTTGCTCCCAACTTCTGAGTCATTATACATTTTTAACATATTGAAACAATTATTGTACCCTTGTGTCTGTTTATCTCTTTAGTATTCACCTGTGCAATTTGATTATCTCATCTCCCCTGTTTGGTTGAAAAGAGAGGGTAAGAAATTGTTGTTTGTTTTAATTGGTGCTGAAAAGAACAGCTTTGATTAAAAAAAAAAAAAAGGTTTGGTTGCGAGAAGAAAGAGAAATTGGTAATGGTAAATGGAACTTTATCCCAAGTGGTTTCTCTTTTGAAAGAAATAGAAAACATATAATAAGATGGTTATAAATACCTCTGATAACGCTAATTAGAATGGCAGTATTCATCGTCCATAATCTTAGCATGCTGGTTTATATTAAAATAAATTAAAAATAGTTGCAAAACATGCTTAATGCTACATGTCAATGTAGACTTTTACTAACTAGCCTACTGAGATTCTGGTGTAATTAACTTTTAGTTTTTATGGCTATTCTATGACTTTTAACTCAAATTCCACCTCTGAATGTTTAGACCAAAACAGCTAAAAGATTACACTCTCTTTAAGAAATACATGCCATTAGCTTTTAAAAAACTTATTTTGAGATAAGTTCAGACTTATGGAAAAGTTATAAGAGTAGTGTATTCATTTCCTACAAAAAAAAAAACCACACATATTTTGTCTCAGGGTGAAGCCCAAGGTGTCAGCAGGGCTACATTCCTTCTGGAGAACCTAAAGGAGAAGCTGTCTTTTTCCAACTTCTGGAAGCCACTGTATTACTTGGCTCATGGCCCCCTCCTACATCTTCAAAGCCTGCATTGCAGCATTTTCCAATCTGTCTTTAACTCTGTCTGGCCTCTGAAATCCCTCTTTTGCTTGTGGATGTTTGTCATTATATTGGACCCATCTGGATAATTCAGGATAATCTTCCTATCTCAAGATCTTAACTTATTTACATCTACATCGTCCCCTTTGCCAAGTTAAGATGTGGACATCTTTTGGGAGGAGAGGGCATTATTCTGCTACCACATATGGAATAAAAAATTCTTGTATATTCTTTTTCTAGAGTCCCCAGATGTTAAAATTTTACCACATAGGTCTCTATATTTCTCTTTCTTTCTCTCTTTCCATATACATATTATTTTTTCCTGAACCTTTAGAGAATATGTTGCAGACATGATACCACATTACCCATGAATACTCATGTATATTTCCTAAAAACAAGTTTATTCCCTTATGCAATTACCAAATTTATGTTAAATCATAAAATTAACATTGATAAAATACTACTAGCTAGTCTAAAGGTCTGTTTCAGATTTTGCCAGTTATCATAATAATGTCTTTTACAATAAAAGATGCCAGATCATAGGCTCAGATCATACTGTCTAACTTGTCTCTTTAGGTTCCTTTGATCTGAAATGGTTCCTTATTCTTTCTTTTATGATGTGGATGACTTTAAGAGTATAGGTCAGTTATTTTGGAAAATGTCTCTTAACTTGGGTATGTTTGTTTTCTCATGATTATATTCAGATTATACATTTTTGGCAGAGATATCAAAGACATAAAACTGTGTTCTTTACAGTGCATCATATCAGGAAACACCAGAAATGTTCTATATCTAAATTCAGCCTCATTTTAATAATTTCTCACATTTAATGAATTCCTGCTGTATGTCTGCATCTGAGCTAAACACTCTACATATATTTACACTCTACATATATTATCTAATTTAATTTTCCATATTTGTTTTCACTGTAACTGAATGGGGATTCACACAACTAGTGAGATAAAAGTCTGGAATTTGATCCCCTTGTCGTTTTTGTTCCAAATGCCATGTTTTTTCACTTTATTTACAATAAAGGGAGTTTTTAAGTACTGAAAACAAGCCTTGACCAAGACAGCCTTGATGTTCCCCTCAGTTTTACTAAATTTCAGATAGATTCTTCCTGACTTTAGGCCTCACCTTCCTTTTCTTCCAGTATTTACTTTAGAAAACTTAAAATTATGAATTCTTTTTATGACCTCTTGAGATGTAATTCTTGTTTCAGCCTCGTGCCAGTTTTACAATCCAGAAATGGCTTTCTCAAGGACTGGGAACCATCTCTTTAAAATGTCATCAAGAAAGATAGTGCCCCCTCCCACTCTTTGTGGGAGGTTAGGAGCCTAAGTTCAATAAGTGTCAGTTAGCAAACACCGGGACCAACTTCGCTGTCAACTTCCCTTAGTAGTTGTCCACTAACTCACCCTTACTCTTAAAAACTCCTCTTGACTGGGGTCTCAACTTTGTTGGTGGCTCAATCGGTAAAGAATCCGCCTGCAGTGCAGGAGACTCGGGTTAGATCTGTGGGTCGGGAAGATCCCGGGGAGAAGGAAGTGGCTACCCGCCCCAGTATTCTTGCCTGGGAAATAATACTGACAGAGGAGCCTGGCAGGCTACAGTGCCTGGAGTCTCAAGAGTCAGACGTGACTTAGTGACTAAACCACCATCTGCCTTGTTCAGTGGAGTTTAGTCCAGTCTCTCCCTTGTAACGTTGATCTCTCTCCCCTGTTGCAACAGTCTTGAATAAAGTCATCTTATCCAGGGCAATATATATATATTTTTTTACAAGTTTATATGGAAAAACAATTATTTTAATTGACTGAATCAAGTTTTCCCCAACAAGTATAAAGTAATTTGGCAAAGACCAGTATAGCAGTTTTAGTTCTTATTTTTTTCATGACACCTCTACCACATGCTATGATGTGATAACTCTCACTTTGACACAGCCATGGTCTTGTTTTAAACAGAGAAGTACGCCTTCCTGTTTTGTCACGGAAATAAACACTTAAGATTGCCTGCTACCCATTTTCTAGGGACAGCTATTCCCATGGGCTGATAGGAGCTGCCAGGTTCATACCAGCAATATCTCCTTACTTTATCCCTAAAATAGTCCTCTCTTAAAAAGTCAGTCCTCTCTTAAAACTCCTTTGCAAAGGAAGGAGTTCTACTAATGTTTTCATTACTTAAAATGTATTTTTACCCCTGCCTTAGGATGTAAATTCTTTGTTTGGAGGTACACATAAGAGTATTTTTGGCTCTCCAGAAACTTTAGGACAGATGTTGTGATTTATATCTCTGCATGCTCACTGTTTTGGCTGCATGCATTGGGGTTAGGGAGAAGGAGAGGTTATGCATTTTGTTAACAGTGATTTTGGTATCCCAGTGGAAGTGCCAGCTGAATATATTCACTACTAATCCTCAGATTCTAATTCCATAATTGCCTTGTTTTGTGTTTAGCTTTATTTTTGCCTTCCACGTACCAAATTGTCAGTTACTATTTCATAAATGAAATATCTTTTCTCATCATTCTGAGACTATGTATACTTTCCCAAAGGTTTTTCTTACTCCTTTCATTGGTTCTATTTCATCCAAGTTTCTTTACTATGGTTGTCTCATAGTTAGTAGACTTATTCTTCAACTACCTGGTAAAACCTAGTTCCCCATTTACTTGAAAGTGGAGTACTCAAAAGCTAATTGGAAGGTGTGTGTCAGTCCCTAGAGCTTTCTACCAACAGAACTTGCCCATTTCATTGGAGGCCTTCTTGACAGCATTATCTTCAATTTCATTTTGTGAGTGAGGGATCCTATAACTTCCCACTTGTGGGTATAAGCCTGGGAGCAGAACTGTGGATGATGAAGGTAAGGTTGTGTATAAGGAGCTAGGAAGATCAGGATTCAATATGTAGACTGATCTGATCCCCGTTTTCAGTCCTCATTTCACCTGCCTTGCAGTATGTTAGATGTGCTAAGTCCATGGCTTCTCTGGTTCTATTTCTGGCTTTTTCTGCTTCTGGTGTGTGTGTGTGTGTGTCTTAGAGGAGAAAATAGGAAAAAGCTGGTCACCTGTTTTCAAGTATCGGAGAAGAAAAAGAGGGGATCCTGTTATTCCTTATATACACTTTTAGCCTTTCTTGTATTCCTGGTTTTCTCAACTTTGGAATTTTTCTGGAGTTCTGCAGCATTAGCTGGCTTGCTCTTGTTGGTTTCTACTTACACAAATACCTTGCCTCTTCTTCCATTTCTCTTTGTCCTTGTTGATTAATATTTTTTAGAAATACTTTACACTCCTTTCAATGAATTTTTGGGAGGGTACAAAAATAAATACAGGAGTTCGGCCTGCCATCTCTATCTGTTGTTCATTTTTAAATTTAGATCTCTTTTAATGCCTGTGTCTTTATAGCATCTCTTTTTAAAATTGATTTAACCTCTGTAAAATGGATGTACTGTCCTGAATGCTCTTGTGTGTGGCATGTATGTAGGTGTGTATGCTATTTGCAGTGAGATTATAATAATATGAGCACTTACATATGCCAGGCACTGAGATAAACACATCACATGGGTTAACTTATTTATGCGTAACACTCTCATCTCATAGATGATATTATTGTGTCTGATTTACAGATGAAGAAATCGAGATGCTTAAAGGTTAAATAACTTGCCAAAAGATCACAAAGCTGTGGAGCTGTGATTCAAATGCAGGCAGTTGTCTCAAGGACGTGCTATCAGACACTGTTCTATATATCCTTCTAGTTATGTGGCTTTTATGTATGTGGTGGTGTGTGTGTGTGTATACACTTCTTACAAGTGTACTACCTGCTGTATTTCTGTTTATTTGTATAGCCATTGTAGTAACTGGGAACAGCATTTGCCTTAGAACAAACTTGTCTCATTAGAGGATGAATGTTGCTGACCCTGTACATGCCAGCAGCATGTTCCGTCTATAGAAAAATCTCCGTCTATAGAAAAATCTCAGTAAATATTGATTATTTCACTTTATTCTGATACCCATACACAGGTCAGTGTATCAATAATTCGAACTTTATGAAAGTTCTTCAATTTGCAAATATCCTTGCATCTAAAATGTAAGCAGTTTTTCTTGGGGTGGGGGGCAGTTCAGGGGATGGCTCTCACAGAGCTGATATTTACATAGGAGTTGTTTACTTCTAGGTTGAAATGAAGAATCTATTATACAACCCAGCTGTTCTCTTCCCATAACCATTCTGCATTTAGATGTGTGCTATTTAGAGTCCACTGTATGTGATTTAAGTCATTTAGGTTGAGATGGGCCCTGGACTGTATCTGATAGGGAAGGAAAAATAAAACCGCCTTTTTAAAATAGAGAGCTAAACTTCTGCACGTGCTGTGTGAACGAAATTGTTGTGGCTTTCTTTCCATGAAAGACAGGACCCTAAGCCCTTGGCTCAGAAAGATGTGTATGTATACCCCCTCCTCTGCCCTCTCCAAACACACTACCACACACTACCACACACTACCACACACACACACACACACACACACAGAGTTTTCAGGTTCAAGGTCACAGTGAAGGCTATCTTTCAGCTTGATGAATGATAACAATGAGAATGAATTCCTTTTCATTACTGGGTCAAATACTCCAGATATTCTTCCTCCTTACCTTGCTAGGAGAGAGTCACTGTTTTTAAATAAGAAAGCAGTGAGATTCTTAACTGTAAATTTTGACTAGAGACTCAATTAGTACTAGATTTTTCAATGACTGATGATCTGCCTTCACTTCAAAATAGCCCGGAGCCACGAACTTCTTTCAAAAAGCATACCTGAGGCTTGGCAACAGGCAGCAGCTTTGCCATCATTACTGATCTTTCGATAATTCTAAATAGAAATTGTACTTGGTATCCTATTTCCCATCCACTCTGTTCAAAAAAAAAACAAAAACAAGTTTTCTAGTAAATGGTTTGGAACTGTCTATGGGCATTCTACAAGAGAAGGTTAGAAAAATTAGAACCAATGACCTTCTGGGTAAAGGGTACAAAAACAGACTTAGTTTACTTTTTATCTGGACATTGAGGGTCCATTTGTGCATGTGTGTTGTATATGTTGTTTTCTGCACAGATGGTTTGTTGTAATTAGATGATATAAAGCAAACATAGAACAGATTCTCCTTAAATTCAAGAGATGATTTCCGGTATTTCAAAGCAGTATTCAGAATAAGTGGTCATAGGCACAGTTAAATTCTGCTTCTGTTTTATTCTCTTTCTTGTCTTCTCTCATCTATATATGTAACAGTTCTCCTTTCTCTATTTTCTCAGTACGTTGGTATCATCTCCTCTGTGTCCCTCTTGGTTCCTTTTTTTTAAATTTTTCTTCTGGTGTATATAATTAAATTTCATGAAATAAATATGGATTCATCCTGCTGAATGGTAATATGTTGAACTCTGCTATTAGCTCAGACCATTTGGGGAATGTTGTTAAAGTCTTGTGGAATTTTCCCAGAACTAATAGGATTTGAAAAGAAAAGTCCACCCATTTACTTCCCAGGTTTGTTCGTTGTTGGTTTCTTGATGAAAGAAAGTGACCTGTTCTTGATGAACTTGACATTGATTAGACTCAGAGTTGAGGGGCCTTCCCAGAAAGTCAGGGGCCACACGACAAACAGATCTGAAGCAAGAATCTAGTTTTCATTTTCAGAATCCGTTGCAGTGTTTTTATTCTGCAAGGTTCGACTTCACCTTCTTGTCCTCTCTTGTCATTTAGGAAGGGAACTGCCTCAACACCTGTGAGATCTGTGGCACTAGAAAACTGTACTTTTAAAACAGCAGTGTCATTTACATAATTCCCCTTCCCACTTAGGAAGTTTTCTGTTCACTCTCAGTGAAATTTGCATCTCAATCTCTCTTCCTTGTAAGAGCTTCCAAAAACCCTTAAGTCACAGTATTTTTGAAAACATGAAAGTTATGATTTGACTTTTCCATTGCCTGTTTATCCATTGGATTAGTGATTTTCATTAACCTCGGGAATTTAAGGAGGCAAAGCTCCTGACTGAGAATAGATCTTTATCGTGAAATCAAATTATCAGATGAAACCTTAATTAGGATTTGCGCTGCTGATCAAAGGAACAGCCAAGGGATTATGTGGCAAAAAAAAAAAAAGTCAACTCATAAGCTACCCAGTGCCAATGGATGGATTTTCTCCATGATGCTTTTATGTGTACCAAAGTCAGATTTTGGATATATGGTCCACTAATAAACTAAAAATACCAATCTGTTATATTTAAGTGAGCCTACTAATTTATTATTTGAGAATCAATCTGAAGAGAATAATAAAAGTTGTCCAAATAAAATAAATCCTGTGAGGTCGGTAAGTGAAGTGAAAATCACTCAGTCGTGTCTGACTTTTTACAGCCCCATAGACTATACATTCCATGGAATTCTCCAGGCCTTGTTTCATTCCCAAGGATAAGAGAGCCAAAGGAAGGTAGTCCAAAGAAGCTTGTTAGATTCCGCACAGATCAGGGCCCCGAGAAGGGGCAAGATTCTGTATTCATCTTCCTAAGGAAAAACACAAAGGATAAAAGTCTGAAGTTAGGTCAGAGATTCCAGCTTTGAGCCTAAAATCAGCTGTGCCTGCCTGGGCATCTTTGGCCAGCTACTGGTATTGCATATCGTCTAGCTACAGATTTAGTCTAAGGTCCAGAGCCAGGGAAAACCGTGTCTGTCATTAGACTTATTATCCTCCCACCAACAGTGACTTTACTATTCACTCAGGAGATAAAATTTAAACAGTTCTAATAAAATATAGCAGGTGCTATGTTAGAGGTAAATGTGACAAAGAATGCTGTAGGAATATGAAGGATACCCAACCAAGTTGTGGGGGGGTGGGACGGGAGGAATGGTCAGGGAAGACTTTCAAGGACTTAAAAATATTTTACTGAAGCATCATGAGTATGGCTGAACTCTGTGATTGGGAAGCAAGCTGTAAGGTGAGAAGGTTTGCAGAGACCAAACCAGAAAAGCCTTTATACCCCACACTAAAGTGGTCAGACTTCACACTAAAGTAGAGCAACAGATGGGAGTGCTAGGAATAACGCTGAGTTCACTGTGGAGCATGGTGTGGAAATGAGCAAGGCTGAAGGCAATCATCTAGTCTACCAAAAGCCCAAGTCTTGGGAGTAGTAGAAGGGACGGGACAGTTTCAGGGGCTATTAAAGAGACAGAATTGTAAGATTAAGGGATTGATCAGATAAAGGCGAGGGAAAATTAATGAGCTGTATAAGTAAAAAACACCAAGTTTCTTTCCTGGGCAAATAGGTAAATGGTGCTATGTTTTACTGAAATATATATTATATGAACAGTAGGTTTAATGAAGACAATATATGGTAAGTTCAGTTTGGGGACATTTAGCATTGAAGTGTCTGCAGGCATCCCAAGTGGAGCTGTCCATCAGGTAGTGGTTCTAGGAGTCTGAACTATGACATTTGGAGGTTGTCAACATAGAGATGGTAAATGAAGTCATGAGGATGGAGAATAAAGGTAGAAGGAATCTTGAAGCCTGTGCAGAGAGAGATAAGTGTATCTTGGGGAGTACATGCTCCTCCACTCTTCCTTAATGTCTTGGCAGAATGGTTTGTCTCCTGTCCTGGTTCCCATTTCCCATTCCAGTTCCCTGCTTGAATAGTTGCCCTGCTTGAAGCCCTGAGATTACCTTGTTGGTACCCAAAAAGTCAGTAAGCCCATACCAAACAAGCCCCTTTTTAGAAAACTGGACACTTTTCCTTTATCATTAGCTGGTGACTGGAGTCCTGTTGCAATCCAGTCATTTGCTCCTGGGATGAAGCTACCTTCAAGTTCTTTCTGAAAACTCCTAGAGCTGAGTCCCTTCCACAAACCATGGCTGTGAATATCATTCCAGATTGAACTCAAGACTCTCAGGCTTCCTTGCCCACTGGCTAGACCCTTTTTGCATTAAGCATGTTTGAATTTGGGGGTTAGACAAATCTCAGGTTAAAATTTGACTTTACTGCTTAATAATTTTGAGACCTTTAATAAGTTGTCCATTCTGACTTCATTTTCTAGATCTGTAAAATGGATTAATAATTCCTATCTGCCAGGGCTATTTTGAGGATTGTGCTAGAATATATGCATAAAGCTTGTGACACTGCTCTGTAAATTAATACACATTGCTTTTTTCTATATTTTCCCAGCTTGATTGTAACTAATGTGAGAACAGTATGATACAGTGGGAATAACAAATGCATGTAGTAAAGGCTTAAATGTTCATATTTTTAGAGTCTTAAAATAGGTTTCAAATTACCTTACTTCAGTGTGAGTGATTTTATATATGGCAGTTCTTTCTGAGCTTCAGTTTTCTCATTTGTAAAATGAGGATAATACCTGTGTTATTTACTTCACAGTTGTCATATGCCTCAAAGATAATGCATGTTACAGCACTTTGATAACTAGAAAGTTCTTTAAAAATGTAAAATATTAAGCACTTTATTTCACTCATAGGAGATATTAACAAACTTACTTTTGACATCAGGATACGAACACTCTGGACATCCCAAAATTTTGACCAGAAAATGTTAATTTATTGCTATTAAATTATGTGAATTGCCTACAAAAATCTCACTTGAAGGTGACTCAAGATTACATTTTTTATTGCTATAGATCTTAGTTAGTCAACAAACATTTATTGAGCACTTATCAGTGAAAGACACTGAGCTTGGTCCTAAGAAACAGAGAGGAAATATCTACTACCTGAGTTTCAGAGGTTTACATCCTAGGTCATGCTATTGGTAAAGAACCTGCCTGACAATGTAGGAGATTCAAGAGACCCAGGTTTGATCCCTGGGTCCAGAAGATCCCCTGGAGGAGGGCATGGCGATCCACTCCAGTATTCTTGCCTGGAGAATCCCATGGACAATGGAGCCTGGTGGGCTAGAGTCCAAAGTGTAGCAAAGAGTCGAACACGACTGAAGTGACAGCATGCATGCACGCATCCTAGAAAGAGGATGGTCAAATAATTACCATATGGACTTAGAAGGCTTGAAGATTTAGTAGATGTACCTGGTGGAAGCTGAAGGGATCAGGGATATCTTCTTAAAGGAACTAATCGCATGCAGAGTTTTGAATGATGAGTAAGAGCAGTTAGGTGATCATTTATGAGTAGAAATGGAAGTTCTCGAGGGTATTCCAGACAGGAACAGCAGCAATGACAAAGGTAAGAGTATCGACCCACTTGATAAGTCACCAGAATTTTAACACAATTGATTTGCATTCGTTCAGGGGTGGAGAATGGTGGGTGAGAGAGAGGAAGAAACAAGAGTAAGTCCGAAATTGAGCCATAGATGGAAATCTTGCCATGGAAATATATTGAGTACTAGGTTCCACATGATGAGGATAAAATTTACTTTGTATATCCTTTGGAATAGAACAATTCTGGGGGCAGAGAGAATACTGGGGAGGGGAAATTATTGCAGTGAGACCTAACAAGGGCGTAATCTAAAGTAATGATGATGGGAAAGGAGAGGTATACCAAGTAAAGCGTCATTAAAGGAGAAGACTTGATTACTGGGGATGACATGGCAAGTGAAGGGGAAGAAAAAATTAGTATATTCTGATTTTTCTGACTTGTACAGGAGGAAGGTGTTAGGCTATACAAAAAGCTAAAGGGTAGAGAAAGGCAGTACTGCTGGACAGGAGAAGAGGCGAAGAGAAGAGCATGGAATATTTGCTGTCACAGCTAAATATGGGTAGGTAGTCAAGCCCAGAAGACAATCTTTATCATTAGTAGAAAACGCCAAGGATAGGATGTATGCTATGCTAAGTCACTTAAGTCGTGTCTGACTCTTTGTGACCCCATGGACTGTAGGCTGACAGGCTCCTCTGTCCATGGGATTCTCCAGGCAATGATACTGGAGTGGGTTGCCATGCCCTCCTCAATAGGCTGTATACCTTCCCATTATATACACTATCATCCCTTCTCTCCCTTGTCTCCTAACTCATACTATCTCTTTGCCTAGCTGTAGAGAATCTGAAATTCCCTTTAAATATACTTGATAAAAATCTAGGAAAATTCCCTGAAAATATACTGATTCGACTCAATTGTTTGATGTTTTAAATTCTGGTAGAGGGAAGGGACTCAAGACTCTTAAAAAAATGATAATTCTTACCCCCCCCCCAAAAAATCCCATGAATAAGCTTTTGATTCTAACTTTATTGAATTAAGTCTGCCTCCTTCTTTCATAATCTTTCAGATTACCAGCCATGGAACATTGTTTAATTCTCTCATATTCCTATTGTTATTGCTTTAGAGGTCTTAGCATAGTCAACCAAGGCTTCTAAAAACCATCCTAATCTGAAATCTTAAAAAAATAATAATAGTAAAAATAATAATACAAAGTATGCATCATTTGCTATGTGTCAGGTTCAACTGCTTTAAACATAAACTCATTTAATGATCACAAAGATTATTTCTATGACAAAGATTATTAGCACTATCTCTATTTTAATATAAAGGAACTAAGGCAAGAGGAAATTTAACTTTCCCAGTATATAGAGAGTAAGTAGAAGAGCAAGAATTCAAATTTAGGCAGTTGGGAATCAGAAGGCTTGTACTTCATCACCCCACTATTTTTTTTTTCATTTATTTTTATTAGTTGGAGGCTAATTACTTCACAACATTGCAGTGGGTTTTGTCATACATTGACATGAATCAGCCATGGAGTTACATGCATTCCCCATCCCAATCCCCCCTCCCCCACCTCCCTCTCCACCCAATCCCTCTGGGTCTTCCCAGTGCACCAGGCCCGAGCACTTGTCTCATGCATCCCACCTGGGCTGGTGATCTCTTTCACCATAGATAGTATACATGCTGTTCTCTCGAAACATCCCACCCTCACCTTCTCCCACAGAGTCCAAAAGTCTGTTCTGTACTTCTGTGTCTCTTTTTCTGTTTTGCATATAGGGTTATCATTACCATGTTTCTAAATTCCATATATATGTGTTAGTATGCTGTAATGATCTTTATCTTTCTGGCTTACTTCACTCTGTATAATGGGCTCCAGTTTCATCCATCTCATTAGGACTGATTCAAATGAATTCTTTTTAATGGCTGAGTAATATTCCATGGTGTATATGTACCACAGCTTCCTTATCCATTCGTCTGCTGATGGGCATCTAGGTTGCTTCCATGTCCTAGCTATTATAAACAGTGCTGCGATGAACATTGGGGCATCACCCCACTATTAAAGGTGTAGATAATTTGACAGGGGAGTCTGTACATTTAGTAAAGTTGGCACTCTCGCCCTCTATGGGGTCAGAATACAGTATCATATATGTACATATCAAATCATATATGAATACATTAACATATTGATACTGGGCATATTAAAACCATAAAGGCAAAATTCTCCTCAACCAAGAATATAAAGAATAAAATCACACATCACACAGCCTGGGTTCATATCCCAGTCTGGCTTAGTACCTCAACTTACCAATGTTTGAATTATTACAAGTTGAGTGATTATGGTTGTTGTTCAGTCGCCCAGTCATGTCCAGCTCTTCGTGGCCCCATGGACTACAACACATCAGGCCTCTCTGTCCCTCACCACCTCCCGAAGTTTGCCCAAGTTCATGTCCATTTCATCAGTGATGCCATCCAGCCATCTCATCCTCTATTGCCCCCTTCTCCACCTGCCCTCAATCTTTCCCAGCATCAGTGTCTGTTCCAACGAGTGGGCTCTTCGCATCAGGTGACCAAAATACTGGAGTTTCAGCTTCAGCATCAGTCCTTCCAAAGAGTATTCAGGGATGATTTCCCTTAAGATTGACTGGTTTGATCTCCTTGTAGTCCAAGGGACTCTCGGGAGTCTTCTCAAGCACTACAGTTTGAAGGTACCTATTCTTTGGTGCTCTGTCTTCTTTCTGGTCCAGCTCTCACAACCATACATGACCAGGGGGAAGACCATAGCCTTGACTATGTGGACCTTTGTTGGCAGAGGAATGTTTCTGCTTCTCAACACACTCTCTAGGTTTGTCATAGCTTTCCTGTCAAGAAGCAATCATCTGATTTCATGGCTGCAGTCACCACCTGCAGTGATTTTAGAGCTCAAGAAAAGGAAATCTGTCACTACTTCCACCTTTCCCCATTCTATTTGCCATGAAGTAATGGGACTGGATGCCACAATCTCAATTTTTTTAATATTTAGTTTTAAGCTGGCTCTTTCTCTCTCCTTCTTCACCTTCATCAAGAGGCTCTTTAGTTCCTCTTCACTTTCTGCCATTAGAGTGGTATCATCCACATATCTGGGGTTGTTGATATTTCTCTTGCCTATCCTGATTACAGGTTGTGAGTCATCCAGCCCAGCATTTCTCATGATGTGTTCTGTGTATAGGTTAAATAAACAAGGTGACAGTAGACAGCCCTGTCATACTCCTTTCTTAATCCTGAACCAATCTTTTGTTCCGTACAGGGTTCTTACTGTTGCTTCTTGACCCACAAACAGGTTTCTCAGGAGACAGGTAAGATGGTCTGGCATTCCCTTCTCTCTAAGAACTTTCCACAGTTTGTTATAATCCACACAGTCAAAGGCTGTAGTGCAGTCGATGAAACAGAGGTGGATGTTTTTCTGGAATTCCGTTGCTTTCTCTATGATCCAGAGAATGTTGACAATTTAATCTCTAGTTTCTCTGCCTTTTCTAAACCCAGCTTGGATGTCTGGAAGTTCTTGGTTCACATAATGCTGAAGCCTAGCATGCAAGATTTTAAGCGTGACCTTACTATCATGGGAGATGAGTGTAATTGTCCAATGGTTTGAACATTCTTTAGTACTGCCCTTCTTGGGAATTGGGATGAAGATTGACCTTTTCCAGTCCTGTGGCCACCGCTGGGTCTTCCAGATTTGCTGACATACTGAGTGCAGCATTTTGATAGCAGCATCTTTTAGGGTTTTGAAAAGCTCTACTGGAATTCCATCACATCCACTAGCTTTATTGACAGCAATGCTTCCTAAGGCACACTTGACTACACTTCAGAGTGTCTGGCTCTGGATGACTGGCCACACCATCATCCTTATCTGGTTCATTAATATCTTTTTTGTACAGTTCTTCTGTGTATTCTTTCCATCTCTTCTTGATCTCTTTTGCACCTATGAGGTCTCTACCATTTCTGTCCTTTACTGTGCCCATCTTTGGGTGAAATATTCCCTTGATATTTCCAGTATTTTTGAAGAAATCTCTAGTCTTTCACCTTATGTTGTTTTCCTCTATTTCTTTGCATTGTTCACTGAAGAATGCCTTCTTGTCTCTCCTCGCTATTCTCTGGAACTCTGCATTTAATTGGGTGTAACTTTTTCTTTCTTCCTTGCTTTTTGCTTCTCTTCTCTCTTTAGCTATTTGTAGAGCCTCCTCAGAAAACCCCTTTGCCTTCTTGCATTTCTTTTTCTTTGGGATGATTTTGTTCATTGCCTCCAATACAATATTACAGACCTCCATCCATAGTTCATCAGGCACACTGTTTACTAGGTCTAATCCCTTGAATCTATTCATCACCTCCACTGCATATTCATGCGGGATTTGATTTAAGTCATACCTGGCTGGCCTAGTGGTTTTCCCTACTTTCTTTAGTTTAAGCCTGAATTTTGCTATGTGAAGCCGATGATCTGAGCCACAGTCAGCCTCACAGCTTGTTTTCTTTCTTTCTTTCTTTTTTTTTTTTTTTTTTGGCTGACTGTGTGTAGCTTCTTCATCTTTGGCTACAAAGAATGTAATCAATTTGATCTCAGTATTGACCGTTTGGTAATGTCCATGTGGAAAGTTGTCTCTTGTATTGTTGAAAAACGGTGTTTGCTATGACCAATGCATTCTCTTGGCAGAATTCAGTTAGCCTTTGCCTATCCATAGAGCTTGTAGCTCAGCTGGTAAAGAATCCTCCTGCAATGCAGGAGACCTGGGTTCTATCCCTGCATTGGGAAGATGCCCTGGAGAAGTGAACAGCTGCCTACTCTAGTATTCTGGCCTAGAGAATTCCATGGACTATATAGTCCATGGGGTCACAAAGAGTCAGACAAGACTGAGTGACTTTCACTTTCACATCCATAGAGCAACTGTGAATCTGTTAGTTGATCTCTATTAGACTCATTTACTAATGTGTAAAATAAATGTAATATAACCTTATTACAGGGATATGGTAAAGGTTAAATGAAGAGAACGTGCCTGAAATACTTTGCCCATATTTATATCCTACTTACTCTGACATTGTGCTATATGCCTTCAATGCTCTCATTTCTTTACATGTGTGAACTCATTTAATCCTCCCAACAAACTTATGATGTAGACCCTATTTTTGTCATCAGTCATTGTACAGGTGAAGACACTGAGGCACAAGGAGATTAAATAGCTTGTAAAATTCATACATGTATGTAACTGGCGGCCGTGGCTGGTCTGCCTCTTAAGTCTTCTGTCAGCGGCCATGCTATGCTGCCACCCTAAGCATGGCACACAGGTGTGTTAAGGCTGCCACCTTGCCATCCAAGTGGGTCTTGTCCTTTCTGTGGGCCAAATTATTTCATCTCCCTTTCTCATATGCAAGGGATAGCCCCTGAAACACTACAGGTAACTGTTAGCTTAATAAGTAAGAAAAAATTTTGTGAGATGGAAGAATAAAACATTTTAAAGGGCAGCTATGGCAGGAAGGATCTCCCCTCCTCAACAATTGGTTGGAAGCCATCCCCTCTCCAAGCACACACAGGGGTCGTGTTTATGATTGAAACTGGATGTTACCCAATGATCGACCAATGATCTTAGGCAGTTATTATTTCAAAGAGCCCTTAAACCAAAATAAACTTGTTTCTGCCTATCAATATGGTAGCATCTAGCTCATGTGATAAAATTCTTTACAAGAAAGAAACCTCAAGCTTGCTTTCTTTTTTTTTTTTTTTTTTGGTGCCAGGTTGGATAGTATATTGATGTATAACCACTTAGGAATGAAGTCTGACCACCAGTGTCTGACCATGTGCTTTTGGCCAACCAGTTGTTTACCTCACAGTTTCTCCACTGTCCATGGCTGTTGGATAATGTTATTAATATTCCCAAACCAGGTCTGTTCCAGAATTAGCAGTCAGGAAATGGTAGCTATTATCAACGTGATTTCAAAAAGCCACTAAACTTTCTTAGAAAAATCTAATCCCTAAGACTTCTTTTCCTGTCTATATTTAGCATTGATTTTTCTATTTTAAAGCCAAAGATCATATTCCATTTTGAAGTCTAACAAATTCTAATCTCTTGGAAGGTTCAAACAATATTATCATTCACTATGAGTTTGAGCAGTCTTTCTTTCTACTTTGCTGACATTTGGGGTTGAATTAATTCCATTACAGCTGTGCATCTTTCCTCTCACAGCAGTTATCCACGCAATTGAGAATTATGGACCACACAAATCAGGTCAATGAAAAGTTCTAATTGTGCTCAGCTGTCTTCTTTCTATACCTTCCTTTATAATGCGGTAACAACAGATGTGATTGCAGCCACCATCCCAGAACAGTGGGGTGACCCCGACTCTTAACTATTCACATGGTTAAAGGGTAAAGCTTCCCAGAATGTCCTTTGTCTCTTAAAATGAAGTTGCTTTAGAGCTTTCCTAAATAAAAGCCCACAGTGCATTATGTACTGTGTATTTCAGGCAAATAAAAATGTTTAAATCCACAGACTGAAAATGATCTTCACACATAAAATGAAATCTGATCAGTTTACAGCCCGACATGAACAGAACTCCCAAATTAGGCACTTCCAAATTCAGCACAGCAAACACTGCCAGCCACCAAAGGAATGGGAGAAATCAAAGCCCTTCTAAATCTCCCTTCCATGACATATAAAAGATTCAGCAGAGTAGAGGTCAAAGAATATGAGGGGGGGAAGGTATAAAGGAAAAGAAAGATAGCTGATTTTTTTTTTTAGTATGAAGGGATAGAACCTAATTATTCTTTTATGCAGAAAATCCCTTTGGCTGTACACATGAATAAGAGCACTCAAGACAGCAACATTTTTCTTATAATTAGAAGAAATTATGATGTCTCTCTTGAAAGGCAGAATTTTCCTTATCATGAAAAACAGTGTTCTTTATCATCCTTACTTTTTATTAGAGCCTTCAAAATGAGGTTTTCTTGAGCCTCTTGAAATAAATCCATTCCACTTTGAACTGCCGGAACTAACTATTAAAATGTGGCCTGATTCATCCTGAGAAACGGCCATATGCACACTTGCCTGCGATCATAATGACTGCTAGGTGAATTATAAAGAACACTGAATTCCTTTCTCCCACAACCTGAACCGTGCCGAGTTGGAAAATGTATGGATTACCTCTTTAAATAGGCTGGGTGTCTCATCTTTGCATTCATTTATTTATTTTTTTCAACAAGTATTTCTTAAATGGCACTATGAGCAATGCATTCGGCATGGGGCTGAATTTGCTGTGGCTGCTTGGAAATTAGCCTAAACAAAACACCGCACATGAAAGATGATAATCATCAAGCTATGAAGGGAACTTTTTTTTGGGGGGGGGGGGGGGTGGGGGATACAGTTTGAAGGCATTGGGAAGGTAACAGCGCTCTTTAATTTCATACCAAACCTTCATGGGGAATAGACACACAGCTCCAAGTTGTTATCAGCAACCAAAGGAAATATTGATACCAGGGATGCAAAATCACAGAGCAGTAGCTGCTCTGCTTAGCTGTTCTTGCTGAGTTCTCGGGGGTGAGCCTCTTCCTAGGATGGCTTCCACACAGTCTGACTTAGAGGCTTGGCTTCTGACACTTGGGCTCACTCTCTCCCTCATGAGCACACTTAGTGTGTGCAGGTCTCCCGAGGGCTGTTTTTGCCTACTCATCCTTTTATTATTCCCTTTATTATTTTTTCTTATATTTTTCATAATTCTCTTCCACTCTGTTTTTTACAAGCCTGAAGCACCTTTAGAGGGTTTGAAAAGGAGAGGAGAATAAATTAAAACCAATTCCAGTAGATGTGCCCCTATGAGTTGCAGTAAAGAACTGAGTTTGTCCCCAGCATCTTAATATTAGCATTGAATTGTAGTTGCCTAGAATTATCAGCATGCCGCCTCCTATTAGATAGCCTCCTTCCATCAGGAACTGACTATATTCTATGTACTCCTGTACCTTTAACCATCTGATCACCATAGTAGGTCTTTGGAAAGTAACTTAAACTTGAAGAACTGATGTCTCTGGTGTCCTCTACAAAAACTGTATTTGATTTATTTAAACTAAATATTTCCAATCATGTACAAGACACTGTGCTACACGCTCCAGGAAAAAAAAAAGAAAAAAGAAAACTGTCTTTAGAAAGGTCTAAAGGGAAAAATAAGGTGAATGTGCACTAACTGTAATAAGGATGAAAGTTTTGGCTTGGGGGCAGAGTTAGAACAAGAATTAGACTCAAGAATATTATGAGTCATTCTTCACTTTCCTGTGTGTGTAATTATGGGCACATATGTAAAAGACAACATTAGTCAACTCCAAAGAAAACAAACATCTACTGTGACTGCTCCACAGTCCCACACACATGAGCTGTAAGTATATAGTGAATAGTTTGTAGAGTTCAGAGGGAGGATGGAGTGCATTTGGCTGAGGGGAGGGCTTTTTGTTTTGTTTGTTTTGGCCACACTGTGTGGCGTCTTAGCTCCCAACTAAGGGATCGAACCTGTACCCCACCTCCCACCACCCCCGTCCCCACCACGCATTGCTAACAAGGAGTCTTAATCACTTGAGTATCAGGGAATTCCTTTAAGGAGGTATTATTTTAAATGATCCTGCAAGGATGAATGGAATGTTATTAAGACAGAAATGTAATCTCGCATGTGGGAAAAAAAACAACAACAACAACCTAGGACCATCAAAAGTTTTGACATGCAGGGGAATGTAAGGAAGGGCTTAGTCCTTTGAGTCATTAGCTTGACCAGGAGACTGGAGTGGAAAATTAATAGGACTCTATCAAAGCTAGAATCCCAGAAGCTGTGCCACCACTGAACCTCAAGAAACGAATACTTCTTCCTAGACTTTCTGTAGAAGCCCCTGTATGACACCAGCTGGTGGTTAAAACCTCAAACAGGTTTCTTTAGGAGGAAGGAGTTTGAGTCAGTTGTATCCTGTGTTTTGCATTCTTCATAAATTGAGAAGTTTACGTTATATACCAAGTGCTCAATAATTATTTATTGACAGACTAGTGAGCCTTATAAATTATACTAAATATCAGCTACAAACTAAAAATAAGTTCAGAGCCTTCTCTGATATTTGCACAGTAGCTCACAGAAACCAGAGCTTTGAAACTCCTTAGCAACCATACCAGACAGGAGCCTGATCAAAAATAAATTAGGTTCTTGGATCCAGTTCCAACATGTGTATGTTGGAGAGCTTCTTCACACCATAAGCAATTCTTGGACACTGGCAGAATGTCCGAGAATTCAACTCCAATTGCAACATTATCTACCTGGAAATAGCATCAGATTTCACAGGTTAAGGGCTCAGCCCTTACAAGACTGCCACCTCCCTCTCACCCAGCCTCCCATCAGGTGGCAGTAAAAAGCCCAAATTTTACCTGTGCTTCTGACCAACTGGCTATAAATCAGAAGTTCCCATGACCCCCTTCTCAAATTAGATTAATTTGCTAGAGCAGCTCACATAACTCAAATATTTTCCTTACTAGATCACCAGTTTATTATAAAAGGATATAACTCAGGCACAGTCAGATGGAAGAGATGCAGAGGGCAAGGCCTGGCAAAAAGGCAGGGAGCTTCCATGCCCTCTTGAAGCATACCATTATTCCTATATCTCCTTGTGTTCATCAGCACAGAAGCTCTTTGAACAGTGTCAACCCAAAGCAACAGTTTGGGTTGTTACAGATGCCTCCTTACATAGGTAGGATTGATTAAGTTGTTGGCAATTGACAATCAGCTCAACCTCCAGCCCCTCTCTCCTCCCCAGATGACAGAGGGTGGAACGAAAGTTCTAACCCTCAAATCACATGATTGACTCCATTGGCAGCCAACCCCCAACTACTTTGGAAAGTAGGTGCTTTCCAAAAGCCTGTTCATTGATATAACAAAAGATACTTTTATCACTCCCAACACTTAGAAAATCCCAAGCGTTTGGAGAGTTCTGTGCCAGAAATGGGACAAAGGTCAAATATATATTTCATATTATAAATCACAATATCACAATATAGTCTTAGAAAAGTTTAATATTTTTCCCAAGTTGCTTTTTATATGAGATCTCTAGAAATGTGTTATTGTATTGTACAATTTTAAAAAACTGGCATAATTTAAGAATACATAGTATATTATCCTAGCAATTAACTACTTATACTTTTATTTATGTATGTATTTATTCAAAACAGGCATATTGAATACCAAATATGAGTCAGGCTCTAAACAAGGTTGAGGTGATTATGAAGATAACTGAGATAGGATTCCCACTTATAAAGCTTCACAATTTAGGATTCGGGGGGAAAGAAAAAACAATGGAAGGTTTTTTACTAAGGAGACATCAATTTTTTCAACAAATATTGCCACTAACAGCGTTGAAACTGAGTAATCCCTTATTTTTAACAATTGAAGGATCTGAGAATTCAAATTTTCTTTTAGACAAATATATTTGCCATTTAGTATTTTATCAAAACATTTATTGATTTTATAATAAGAAAAATAACAGCTGCATTTTTAAATTATAACATAATCACTGGACCTAAAGGATAAAAATTAACAATTTAGAAAGAAATATTTTAATAAAATGATCAATGAGAATACATGAAGAGACAAATGATTTTGTTAAAAAAAATTGTTTCAATAAATGTCATAATTGAACACAAATGTATTATTGTTAAATCATAGAAATAATTAAGAAAAAAGACTAATTTATGTTGTGCTTCTTTTATAACAATTTGAAATAAATCCAGCCTATAATTGGTCTGATAATTTACTTTTAGAGCTAGGTCAGAGGATTTAGAGATCACTCTGGTGGGCTATATCCTCATGACTGCCAAGAATCAAAGTATCTTTAGAATCACCAAATGATCATTTCATACAGCTTCTTCCCATTTTTAATGATCTGAGTTCTTTATGTAGCCATATATGTAAACTACATATGTACTTCATTTCTTTAATATTTTTTTTCAAAAATGTTTTTCAGATCTGATGCAAAATAAAAGGTATTTAACCCACAGTGTGAATTTCTTTTCTGTCACAATTTCAGTGCAGGTAGGAAGAATGTTTGAAAATGCCAGTGTTTCTTGCTATCATTTCACATCCACAAGTTAGAGGTTTCAACAAAGGGTCTTTATAGTTCACCCTTTTGGACAAATGGCTGGATCATAAGGAGTTAACATAGTTTAAGACTTGAAAGAGAAAAATGTTCCTAGCAAAAAAAGGCTTACAGCAAAATAATGAGTGCCAAGGTTGAAGCTGCTCTTTCTTGCTTTAGTGCTAGAGCTGCATTATTCACAACTGCCAATCAGCTAATCTGAAAAGAATTTGTTCTTTACTGCATTTCTCCTTTATTGCTCCCACCCCACTGGTCTGGTGTACATTGCCTCCAGCTAGGAGGGTTGAGAAATGGCTACTAAACAGACAACAAATGCTGTTCTCTGCATCAAAGGGCAGTGGACACTGTGGAGAGAAAGGGCTTTTGCTCACCCCCATTTCCTTTTCACATTTAGCCTTTGCCACTGCAATCCTGAAAACCTCAGGCCATTGCAAAAGGAGAAATTGCCTGTCAATTTCTGAAAAATTCAATACTGAGCTTTTACTGAAGATTTGGGGTGCTGGACTGGTTGCAGCTTCCTGAAATACTAGCAGCAAAAAAATAAAAAATTTAAGTCTACAGTAAACAAATTTTAACAAATGCTGTGGCCACTGCCTAACCTGATCACCATTATATATAAAGTGAGGAAATTAAACATCATGATTTACAGCTGAAAACAAGGAGTCTTAGATGAAGGTGACAGCCAGGTTCTGCAATTACCCCTGCGTTGACGTTTGGAGCATCCTTACAAATGCTGACCATGTTGTCACGACAAATGAGCGTGTGAGTGCATGCATGAGCAACGTTAGTGGATATATAAAAATAGATTTATGTATAAATATTGCAGATGTATCTTTTAACCAGCATGGAGTAGTATCTTGGCAAATTTGATTAATGCCCCAGGGTTTTTTTTTCCCTTTGGTGTACTCATGAAGCACCAGTTAAGAAGGTTGGAATTTATGTAGGTCTACTGGGGAGTAATTATCACTCAATGCATTAGCAGTGAAAAATCAGAGATCGTTGCCAGTTTTCCTCACTTCCAAGGCAAGGCTAAACATTCCCTCAGATTGAGTCAAATGGTCTTTGTTAATTTCTTGCACTAATTCACCAAGTGGCAATGTAGGAGTGACATTGGCTTCTGTTGCAGATATTTCCATTCTGAGGAAAACACAGTTCTGAGAAGCTGTATTTTTGAACCATTCTAAACCAGAAATGTCTGTGTGCTCCAGAAGGGCACACCCCCCGCAAGGGATGTCTAGCTCACAGGCTCTTTTTTTTTTTTTTTTTTTAATTTATTTATTTTTTTAATTTTTTTATTAGTTGGAGGCTAATTGCTTCACAACATTTCAGTGGGTTTTGTCATACATTGATATGAATCAGCCATAGATTTACACTTATTCCCCATCCCGATCCCCCCTCCCATCTCCCTCTCCACCCGATTCCTCTGGGTCTTCCCAGTGCACCAGGCTGGAGCACTTGTCTCATGCATCCCACCTGGGCTGGTGATCTGTTTCACCATAGATAGTATACATGCTGTTCTTTTGAAACATCCCACCCTCACCTTCTCCCACAGAGTTCAAAAGTCTGTTCTGTATTTCTGTGTCTCTTTTTCTGTTTTGCATATAGGGTTATCGTTACCATCTTTCTAAATTCCATATATATGTGTTAGTATGCTGTAATGTTCTTTATCTTTCTGGCTTACTTCACTCTGTATAAGGGGCTCCAGTTTCATCCATCTCATTAGGACTGGTTCAAATGAATTCTTTTTGACGGCTGAGTAAAATTCCATGGTGTATATGTACCACAGCTTCCTTATCCATTCATCTGCTGATGGGCATCTAGGTTGCTTCCATGTCCTGGCTATTATAAACAGTGCTGCGATGAACATTGGGGTGCATATGTCTCTTTCAGATCTGGTTTCCTCAGTGTGTATGCCCAGAAGTGGTATTGCTGGGTCATATGGCAGTTCTATTTCCAGTTTTTTAAGGAATCTCCACACTGTTTTCCATAGTGGCTGTACTAGTTTGCATTCCCACCAACAGTGTAAGAGGGTTCCCTTTTCTCCACACCCTCTCCAGCATTTATTGCTTGTAGACTTTTGGATAGCAGCCATCCTGACTGGTGTGTAATGGTACCTCATTGTGGTTTTGATTTGCATTTCTCTGATAATGAGTGATGTTGAGCACCTTTTCATGTGTTTGTTAGCCATCTGTATGTCTTCTTTGGAGAAATGTCTGTTTAGTTCTCTGGCCCATTTTTTGATTGGGTCATTTATTTTTCTGGAATTGAGCTGCAGGAGTTGCTTGTATATTTTTGAGATTAATCCTTTGTCTGTTTCTTCATTTGCTATTATTTTCTCCCAATCTGACGGCTGTCTTTTCACCTTACTTATAGTTTCTTTTGTAGTGCAAAAGCTTTTAAGTTTCATTAGATCCCATTTGTTTAGTTTTGCTTTTATTTCCAACATTCTGGGAGGTGGGTCATAGAGGATCTTGCTGTGATTTATGTCGGAGAGTGTTTTGCCTATGTTCTCCTCTAGGAGTTTTATAGTTTCTGGTCTTACATTTAGATCTTTAATCCATTTTGAGTTTATTTTTGTGTATGGTGTTAGAAAGTGTTCTAGTTTCATTCTTTTGCAAGTGGTTGACCAGTTTTCCCAGCACCACTTGTTAAAGAGGTTGTCTTTTTTCCATTGTATATCCTTGCCTCCTTTGTCAAAGATAAGGTGTCCATAGGTTCGTGGATTTATCTCTGGGCTTTCTATTCTGTTCCATTGGTCTATATTTCTGTCTTTGTGCCAGTACCACACTGTCTTGATGACTGTGGCTTTGTAGTAGAGTCTGAAGTCAGGCAGGTTGATTCCTCCAGTTCCATTCTTCTTTTTCAAGATTACTTTGGCTATTCGAGGTTTTTTGTATTTCCATACAAATTGTGAAATTCTTTGGTCTAGTTCTGTGAAAAATACCGTTGGTAGCTTGATAGGGATTGCATTGAATCTATAGATTGCTTTGGGTAGAATAGCCATTTTGACAATATTGATTCTTCCAATCCATGAACACGGTATGTTTCTCCATCTGTTTGTGTCCTCTTTGATTTCTTTCATCAGTGTTTTATAGTTTTCTATGTATAGGTCTTTTGTTTCTTTAGGTAGATATACTCCTAAGTATTTTATTCTTTTTGTTGCAATGGTGAATGGTATTGTTTCCTTAATTTCTCTTTCTGTTTTTTCATTGTTAGTATATAGGAATGCAAGGGATTTCTGTGTGTTAATTTTATATCCTGCAACTTTACTATATTCATTGATTAGTTCTAGTAATTTTCTGGTAGAGTCTTTAGGGTTTTCTATATAGAGGATTATGTCATCTGCAAACAGTGAGAGTTTCACTTCTTCTTTTCCTATCTGGATTCCTTTTACTTCTTTTTCTGCTCTGATTGCTGTGGCCAGAACTTCCAACACTATGTTGAACAGTAGTGGTGAGAGTGGGCACCCTTGTCTTGTTCCTGATTTCAGGGGAAATGCTTTCAATTTTTCACCATTGAGGGTGATGCTTGCTGTGGGTTTGTCATATATAGCTTTTATTATGTTGAGGTATGTTCCTTCTATTCCTGCTTTTTGGAGAGTTTTAATCATAAATGAGTGTTGAATTTTGTCAAAGGCTTTCTCTGCATCTATTGAGATAATCATATGGTTTTTATCTTTCAATTTGTTAATGTGGTGTATTACATTGATTGATTTGCAGATGTTAAAGAATCCTTGCATTCCTGGGATAAAGCCCACTTGGTCGTGGTGTATGATTTTTTTAATATGTTGTTGGATTCTGTTTGCTAGAATTTTGTTAAGGATTTTTGCATCTATGTTCATCAGTGATATTGGCCTGTAGTTTTCTTTTTTTGTGGCATCTTTGTCAGGTTTTGGGATTAGGGTGATGGTGGCCTCATAAAATGAGTTTGGAAGTTTACCTTCTTCTGGGTGAAGGAAGTGTAAATTGGACTTGAGATGGGTTTGGTTTGCTGTTGTTGTTACTTCTGAGCTGAAGTGCACAGATCCGATTAGATTATCGAGGTAGGCTGGAGGGAGTGACGTCACCCCAGATGAACTCAGATGCATTGCTTAATTCTACCTCTAATCCCATACCAGTTCAGTTAGACACCGGAGCTTCTTTGCCAGCTGCAGTATCGCCATCATCCCCTAGTGACAGGCCCAGCACTCCATCTTCCAGCAGAGCCACTGAGCTGCCAACCCAACTGCCCTTTCACTGGTTTCCTGCCACATTTCCCCCAGGTCCCCACACCCGCTACTGCAAACCCACCAATCTGCTCCCTGCCTCTCCACTAATCCCACTGCTCCATATTAATTCAGTCTCCTAGGGAGTAGCAGGAGTGTGGGTCCTTTAGATGGTCAGAGGCACCACAGACCACAGGCCATAGTGCAAAGAGTCAGATACCACTGAGGTTCAAGCCAGCCAAGCCTCAGGATATCCACCAACAATGGGGCAAGAGTCTACCTGGGTGCAGCATCCAGTGTTTCTAATAAGAAAATACATGTATGTATGTGTGTGTGTATTATATGTATATATGTGTATATATATATATATATATAGGCATATATATAGATAAGCATATATATATATATAGAGAGAGAGGCATATATATATATATGTATATACATAGGTGGCTCAGATGGTAAAGCATCTGTCTACAATGCGGGAGACCGGGGTTCGATCCCTGGGTCAGGAAGATCCCCTGGAGAAGGAAATGGCAACCCACTCCAGTACTATTGCCTGGAAAATCCCATGGATTGGAGGAGCCTGGTAGGCTACAGTCCATGGGGTTGCAAAGAGTCGGACATGACTGAGCGACTTCACTCACTCATATATATATAATCACTTAACAGACCCAATAGCCCCTAAAGGTTATGTCATTTTATTTTGGAGTTAGAGACCCTTCGTTTGTTAAGATACAGCATTGAGAAATCCAACGAATACATCATTTTATGCTCCTGAAAGAATTTTCCTCTCCTGCCACC
The DNA here is from genome assembly GCF_910594005.1 of Cervus elaphus. Taxonomy (NCBI): domain Eukaryota; kingdom Metazoa; phylum Chordata; class Mammalia; order Artiodactyla; family Cervidae; genus Cervus; species Cervus elaphus. Next base: position 39,178,397 of record NC_057827.1, on the reverse strand, counting down.
GTGAGGAGTATGTATAATGCCATTCAAATGTGGTTTTGTCACAAATGAACTGTATCCACGTGACTTACGTGAACATGCACACGTGTATATACCTAGAGAGATAAGAGAGAAGAGAAGGGGTAATGGGGGTGGGGCGCTGGAGAGGGCAGGCGCATGCGCTGTACTAAAGGGGTGGGGGGGAGCAACCAAAAGACTCACTGCAATGCAGTTTTACATACAGGCCTGTAGGAGCAACCGGAATGTTATTAGACCATAAAAGCACATCAGGCTGATTTATGGTTTCTGATCAAGGTTTCTGTGAAAATTACTCTGCATCACCGGCTCAAGGTGACTGCTACCATTAATGTGTGGAAAATAAATGAGATGGGGACGCTGATAGCAGAGGAAGGGAAGGAAGCGCGAGGCAGTTTATACAGCGCAGGTTCCCCATCTTGCTTTACAGTGCAGAGAAGCCTGTCATCAAAATGATTGCTGTGGGGCAAGAAAGGCAATTCTGGGTAATTAGATCTTATGGCGTGTAGCCGGGCTTTCTTACAGCGAATGGATCAGGATGGTCGGGCGAATGCCTGCTCTCTGCATGCCATCTTTTCTATTTTCTGCTCATATTCAGAGAGTGTAGTTTAAATTTAGGAGGAGAGGTATGGCAATACTGTTTTCCTGACTCCATTTGACACTAATAGTATTCATTCCCAGTCTAGGCTTTTCCCGACTCTATTTGTTTCTAATAGTATTCATCTCTCCCCAATAAATAATCTTCCAAATTGGAGACTTTCCAAGAGAATTGATGTCTGGGAATATTTTATATGTCATCCGATGGCAACAAAAGAGTTCCGCTGGCCTTTTCCATTCCTTCCCTGTTTATAATTCATCACTAAAACATTTTGTACATGAAATGCCCTACTGCCTGTTTCAATATAAACAAATAGCATATACCCCAAGATCTTCATATGAGATAGTTGCTGTGAAAGGTATAAAAGCTGTTTGCTTGCAAAACACCCTGCTCTTCCTCCTTTTTCGCTTTGTTCTTTTAGTCATTGTGAACTCTGCCTGCCTGAGCATTTGCTTGTATTTGGTGTCTTCATATTAGAGTTGGGAATGGCACTCTCTTCCAGGATTTTGACTCTACATGCAAGTAGACAGCCCTACCTTTTGGAATGCTTGGGTAAAACTGAATAGATGAAAAGATTTTCAAATCTTTTTTTTTTTTAACTGCACCCGTTTCTCTAGCTATCCTAAAACTTGCCCTCTGATGCTTCTGTCTAGCATCCCCCATCTGGAACACGCCAGTGTCTGCTTTCCCAGCTGCTTCTGCTGTGCTGATGGCCACTAAGAGGCATGGCTCCAAGGAAACCCACAGGCCTAGAGAACACTCAACCCATTCAGCCAAGAAAGAACAGAGACCTGCATTTCCCCCCACCCTCTGTTTTTAAGTAAGGCTTTCACTTTAGTGACACATCTCACTCTTAAGTGCCCGTGTCTATGGGATAGCTGGGCTGGATTGAGACTTTGATCCCTGTCCATACACACAGACACACACCCTGAAATACTGCCTCAGACAGACATTCAGGATTGGTGCTGCTTACCCATGTTGTCAAGGATTCTGTTTCAAAAGCTCAAACACAGCCTCTAGACTATCCCCAAAATACCCGGTACCCAAAAGGTTTAATTGAAGCAAGGGGTTCTAATACACATACAGCATTTTAAAGTCTTCAGAAAAGCTTGCTTGCACACCATGTCTTTTTATCATCACCACAGTAGCAAGAGATCACTAAGATAGTCATTATGATTTCCGTCTTCTGAATGGAAAGTGCAAGCTCAGAGAAGCCATTTGTTTTGCCTGAAATCATTTCGTTCACAGTAGTGGAGCCAACTCTCATTTTCTTTACCTTTCTCCAAGTAGGCTACTATGGTTACAAAAAACAAAAAAGAAGAAATCATCCTGGGGGAAAACAGACTGCTATTCTTGTAGTGACTCAGTTATGAACAAGAGGCAAGACACCAGACAAGACTCCTAACTTCTTTGGTTTCCTTGATTTACTCAACTATATGAAAACCCACTCCAGTATTGCCTGGAAAATTCCATGAACAGAGGAGCCCGGCAGGCTAGAGTCCCCATGGGGTCTCAAAGAGTAGGACACAAGTGAGCACACATGCCCATATGGACTAGAAATTGTCTATAGTACCTTCTAGAGCTCTTTTTTTCTATTTTCAATATCTTTCTCAGGAACCATACTATGTTGGGAAGAATATCCAGTCACTGTCAGCATCTTGGAGAAAAAGAAAAGGACTGTCTTCCCAGTTACTTTTCCCATCTCCAATGCATACCTATGCACATGCAAGCCCCATCTTCCTTCCCCACAGCTATTCTGTTTGGAAGAGGAAATTTTGAGACAAGAGAGAAGCCAGCAATTCTTAGGAGCATTCTTAGGAATATATGACTATCCTATGATACTCATTTATTTTAAGATTAATGTTTAAGATTCATTTTAAGATTAAAGTTTAGCTCTGCAAACAATTACTAAAATCCATATGGAGGAGAGGGCACATCCAGAGGCCCCAGAGGAACATGTGCCAAAGTAGAGCATCATCTGAGATGCTGCCAGATCGCTATTGCTTCATGGCGGTGGCACAAGCTGAATGAATCTAATACATCTCCCCTCATGTGGGGTCATCCCCTCATATGGGGTCATCCCCCCATTATGCAGCTTCATTTAATTTGGCTGATGCTACCTTTACTGCAAATGATTCTACAGTTTGCTAGTTTCTTTAGCTTCAAACGGATTATTTAGTTGACCTTCAAAAAGGTCCATTTGTAAACTCAAGGATAATAACAGAATATTTGGAATTCAGCCACTTATGAGTATATGGGAATATTGGGGGTGGGGAAGCCACTTTCCTGATTTAGCAAATAATTGTTTTGCTTGAGAGGTAAAGACTTGATTGATCACAGATCTCACCTTCTTCAAAAACATCTTTTTCAGAAAATCATCCCTGTGATGACTATGTTGTTTACTGGATTTCTGTGGCCTGTTCCGGCGACAAAACATGTCTGGGGTTTCAATAACTGCAGTAGGCTTGGTAGAGAGTTTTGAGTTCCAGATGTGGTAAAATCCCATTCTCAATCCTGTCTTCCCTGACCAAAGCCCAACTCCCCAAGACCAAAGGGAAACCGAAATACTCTTGAGAAAAACGACTATAAGTCCCACAGAAAATATTTAGGAAGCCCTCAGGATGTGACCACACTGACTAGCAGTCCTAAAGAGGTAGCGGGAAAATATAGCGCCACACCAGTGGCTTTAGCCAAGCGACCAGCTGCTCTGAAGTCAACCAATTACCCTCAGGTTTGCTCCAGTGGGTCAGAATCAATTGTTTTAGCTAATAATAATGAACACTGTATATCTGACTTCACACAAATCAACTGCCAGCCTGAGAGAACCACAGAAGTGTCCTAGTGACACATGTGTGTGTTTCAGAGGAACAAGTGAGTAGGAGGGAGATGGGGCCCACCTTTCTTCCACATAAAACTTGAGCTGTCTCTTCTTTGCCCCCAGACAAAAAGCAGTGCAGCTAAACTGCTTAAGTCTCAGTTCGTAATACATAAAGCAGACCTTATCTCCCTCCATTAAAAATCCTGCCTTTCCTTTCAGATAACCAGCTAGAACTAAAATGTCACATTTTCTTTCCTCTAAGGAAACACATCATGGTAGGCGTGTTTAAATTTAGGGCAATGGATGGAAACAATTTGCCTCGCAGCCCTTGAAGCCTAAATCCTCAGGCCTGCGCGCGTTTCCTGAGAGGATCGGTGCTTACATAATAGCCTTGTGTTTTGTCAGTTTTGCTGTAAAAAAATACCCAGCAATTTCTTTAAGTACTGCAATTTTGAAAATTTCCAGTAAGACATCATCTAGTAGCCAATCAGACAGTAGAAGCAGGAAGAATGACAAAGCTCTTCAATAAACAGAACAGAGAGTCTCTCCAAACTTTACATGATAAATACAGTTGACCACAAGGAAGACTTCATTGTCCTTGGGTTCCCTACTTATTCAGTAAACTCTTTGAGAAAACTTTTCTAGCTACACTCTTCTAGTTCTTATGTGTGCAAGAGAATGTATCTGAAGCACCCTTGTCCACAGGGTATGAAGTAGTTACTGCTATTAACCATTTTTAGGACAACCTATTGTGGCAGGTTATGAACATTAAAGTCCGTTCGGATTCAGAAATTAAACTTTTTCCTTCCTTCCCTTGTTGCAGCAGAAGTTTGTTTAAAATTTAGTGTTGTTTGCCTTCAAGGAGAAGGAAATTATTTTCTGATTCACTTTGGTTACAAAGTCTCAGCACAATCTGTTGCAAAGGAATGGTGAGGTATTATGGAAAAGGCAAAAAAGAAAGGATCAAAGTACTTAAACAAAACATCTTAGACAAAAGCAGAGAGGAAAGGAGCTTCCTTGTCAACCTAAAAAGAGATTCTGCCTGGCTGAGGAAAAGGAAAAGAGAGAGAATGAGGAAGGGCTGTTGTGATAGATCTAGAAAATCCAGGGTGGATACCTGTTTTACAAGCATGGCTGGTAGGAAGCATTTGTATCTTCCTGACAGACACAGTCTGGGCATCCAGAAGCTGTCTGGGAACTAGATCAACACAGCAGACCACTCAGCCATCCCATGCACCAACTGTCAGGCTGGAGGACTTTCTGCTGTTTCTGGAGAGAATTTCTCTTTACTTCTAAGCAACAACTTGCCCAGAGATAGCCCAGCTGGGGTGATGCTCATCCAGGTCCACAGATACGTTGGGTCTCCACTAGACTAAATCTTTGAGAACCAACCCCTCTCCCCATTCTCCACAGGCACCACTTGGATCCTGATCACCTGAGGTTTCAAGACTAAGAAGCATGGGGTCATGACATACAGGAAGGCAGCAATGAATGGAACCAAACAGAAATCTACTTGAGCCTAAGGCAGTGATCTCTCCTCTCAAGGAAAATAAATTCTTGGATTTCACAAATAGTTCAGCCCATTTGTGAGGATAGAAGAGCTAGTTGGGGTTTGAGAACAGGCAATGTTTATTTGTTGTACATGCCTCCATTGGAAACTCACTTACATCGAAACTTATATGACCCTACTAGGTGAAGCCATATAAAATCTTCAAATGCATCACCATTTTTAGTCTACTAAAATGACAATTTTATGTTGTCTAACACAATCATAGACTCTGGGGACTTGGGAAGCCAGTTAGCAATGGAATTTCTATAAAAGGCAACAGAATTTCTATATAAGACTTAGAAGTGTCATTTTGGTGGAGGGTGGAGACGTGTAAGAAACTTACAGGGAAGCTTCATTTGCTTAGTACACATACTGTTTTTACTTAGTTCACACATTTACTTGGAATGCTCCCCTCCTGCTCTTCTCACCAAGACATCCTTGCCACTTGATCCCAGTCACTGATCCCAGTCATTCCTTCTATCAAATGCATAACTAAAAAAAATATATATGTGCTTTTTTTTTTTTAGATTTTGCTGTAGAGGCTTTATTTTCTTTCAGTTCGCCTCTTCCTGTGCCACAATGACTTTCATTAAAACACCAAGATATGAGATTCCCAAAGTAACATATATGCTCCATGCTGCTGTTGAGTCGCTCAGTTGCGTCCGACTCTGCAACCCCACGGAATGCAGCTTGCCAGGCTTCCCTGTCCTTCACTATGTCCTGGAGTTTGCTCAGACTCATGTCCTTTGAGTCAATGGTGTCATGCAACCATCTCATCCTCTGTTGCTACCTTTTCCTCCTGCCCTCAATCGTTCCCAGTATCAGGGTAGTTTCCAGTTAGTTGGTTCTGAGCATCAAGTGGCCAAAGTATTGCGGCTTTAGCTTCAGCATCAGTCCTTCCAATGAATATCAAGGCTTTATTTCCTTTAGGATTGACTGGTTTGATCTTACTGTCCACGAGTCTTCTCCAGCACTATAGTTCAAAAGCATCAGTTCTTTGGTGCTCAGACTTCTTTATGGTGCAGCTCTCACATCCATACGTGACTACTGAAAAAACAATAGCTTTGACTAGACAGACCTTTGTTGGCAAAGTGATGTCTCTGCTTCTAATATGCAGTCTAGGTTTGTCATAGCTTTTCTTCCAAGGAACAAGCATCTTTTAATTTCATGGCTGCAGCAGTCACCATCTGCAGTAATTTTGGAGGTCATGAAAATAAAACCTATCACTGTTTCCATTGTTTCCCTATCTATTTGCCATGAAGTGATGGGACCGGATGCCACGATCTTAGTTTTTTGAATGTTGAGTTTTAAGCCAGCTTTTTCACTGTTTTCTTTCACCTTCATTAAGAGTCTCTTTAGTTCCTCTTTGCTTTCTGCCATAAGGGTGGTATCATCTGCATATCTGAGGTTGTTATTTCTCCCAGCAATCTTGATTGCATCTTGAGCTTCATCCAGCCCGGCATTTCACATGATGTACTCTGCATGTAAGTTAAATAAGCAGGGTGACAATATACAGCCTTATGTACTCCTTTCCCAATTTTGAACCAGTCCATTGTTCTATGTCCGGTTCTAGCTGGTGCTTCTTGACCTGCATTCAGGTTTCTCAGGAGGCAGGTAAGGTGATCTGGTATTCCCATCTCTTTCAGAATTTTCCACAGTTTGTTGTGATCCACACAGTCAAAGTCTAGCATAGTCAATGAAGCAGAAGTAGATGTTTTTCAGGAATTCCCTTGGTTTTTCTATGATCCAACGGATGTTGGCAATTTGATCTCTGGTTCCTCTGCCTTTTCTAAATCCAGCTTGTACATCTGAAAGTTCTCAGTTCTCTTTACTATTGGAGCCTAACTTGAATGATTTAGAGCATTACCTTGCTAGCATGTGAAATGAGCGCAATTGTGCAGTAGTTTAAACATTCTTTGGCATTGCCCTTCTTTGGGATTGAAATGAGGCCTGACCTTTCTTCCTCAAATATTCCTCCAACCTTAAATATACATACATATATATGTATATATATGTCACTAAGGTCAATACGTCCCATTCCAAACTCTCCAGTTTCTCATTTTATTCAAATAGAGAGTAGTTTAATTCAAGCTCCATTACCTGGCTCCCAAGTTCATTTTTCCTGAGCTTGGCATCTCCCACTGAGTGCTCTGACAGCTCACATCACCCTCTCCTAGTTGCCCAGGTGTGTGAACTTCATCAGCTCACTTCCTCTCCCATCAGCCCCTGCGCCTTGTTACCAAGCCCTGAACCACTCTCATTTCACGAATCTCATTTCTGTTCATTAATTCAGCAATAGTAAGTGCTTTACATGTCCCATTCTCTCTCCTGACCACTCCTTTCCATCTACTTCTTCCCCTAAATGCTATCTTAGTTCAGGCCCATATTGCCTTCCCACAGTCTTGCTTTCTACTAGACCATCCCCTACATTGCTGCCAAATTAGTATTTTTCATCATTTTTATATTTTATGAATCTAATCCAAGATGAATGACTCTTTAGCAAATAAGATGGGAAAAAAGAGATAGAAAAATGGAAACTGCCATGAGGCTGGTCACCGAAAGCAAGACAGAACCTCACAGATATGGAGAAAATTACGGTGTCCGTAGTTTTTCGAGAGGATGGCAGGCTCAGTCATGATTCGGGCATGGACAGAACCAGAGTTTCCAAGAGGGAAAATTAAATTCTCATTAGAAATAAAAATGGGAGTGATAGGTAACTCCCAGGGGTCATAGAGAGTGGCCAAGGCTAAGCTCCACTGGATTTAGGGGTAGACACCCTGACACTATTGTCATATTACTTGTTTTTTATATAGTCTGGTATGAGAACTTGAGCAGGGTTATGTTTTGAGGGAGGAAGTTACATAGGTCTAGTTTTCTGGAACAAGAAAATAATGCAGAGGCTGATAAACTTACTATTTCTCTACCCCCTAAACATTTCACTGACTTTTTATTGTCTTTGATTATCAATGAAATCCTCACTAGGTCCTTCAACCTATCTTTCTAGCCTTGCCTTTAACAGCTCTCCTAGGTATACCTAGTGATCCATCCAGTCTTTTTTTAATTTATTTTAATTGGAGGCTAATTACTTTATAAAATTGTAGTGGTTTTTGCCATACATTGACATGAATCAGCCATGGGTGTACATGTGCTCCCCATCCTGACCCTCCGCCCCACCTCCCTCCCCATCCCAACCCTCAGGGTCATCCCAGTGCACTAGCCCTGAGCACCCTGTCTCATGCACCAAACCTAGACTGGCGATATGGTTCACCTATGATAATATACATGTTTCAGTGATATTCTCTGAGATCATTGCACCCTCACCTTCTCCCACAGAGTCCAAAACACTGTTCTATACATCTGTGTCTCTGTTGCTGTCTCGCGTATAGGGTTATTGGTACCATCTTTCTAAATTCCATATATATGCGTTAGTATACTGTATTGGTGTTTCTCTTTCTGACTTACTTCACTCTGTATAATGGGCTCCAGTTTTGAAACGGCCACACTTTTCTAATTCATGGTTTCCTCTCCCTGAAATGCTCTTGCCTCCTGGTGTGTGCCATTCAAAATACTACCCACCATTCAGTGCTGGCGCAGATCCCAACGCCTCCCAAAAGTCTTTCTGAATCAGACTGATTGAATTGCTTCTTCCTTTGGACTTTGTATTTCTCATACTGAGAAATAAATTCTGAGGATTTAACTAAATGCCTGCACATAGTATCCAGAAAAAATACACTGATTCCCTTTTGTCCTGGACATCACACCATGTTCAGGTACCCTCATCTAGTGCTTTCTATGAAATTAAAGATTTTTTCAGGCAGAGGGCATTGCCTTCGCTGATTAATGCTTTAAGGGGCCTATCATGATGCTTCATACAAAACAGGCCTCAATCAAGGTTTATCTAATTTATTGAATTATCTAATTATATATTAAGTTGTGTAGATCAAGTATGGGGCATTCCCTAGACAGTGAATATAAATGTTCTGCCATTCATGTTTGCATTCAAATATCAAAGCTCCAAATACCAAAGCCTCACCTCTTGAAGGAGGTAGGAGTCTAGTTTGTAGAATTTTCTTACACCATTATTTCTGACAGTCTCCAGCAGTGCCAACAAATGTCTGTGAATCTGTCATGATGGCCATGCATACAACTGCTTCCTGGTAAATATCATGCAGCCTAGACACCACCATCCTACTAAGGAGCCCTTCAAGGCTGGAATTCTATTCCTAATTCAATTGCTGCCACTGCCATAATTGGGAGATCAGAACTCCTTCTCATTGGTTTTTGAAGTGGGAAGGAGAAACTTTTTTCTGCATGATGCTTAACTAATGGGAGTGGAGGCGGAGTGGGCATGAGCCCTTTAATTAGAATACAGAATCACAAAGTTTCATAGCAGCCATCAATAACTTTCACTCACCATCACAGCCAGTAAGACCATGGCTTAGCAGCCCAGGTTCTGTTAGTCCCACAGACATGTCACTTATATCTAGCCATCTAGTCTTGCCACTGCTTTTAGGTGCCTGATTGCCTAAGACTTAGCACCATTGCTTCCCTGGTGGCTCAGAGGGTAAAGCGTCTGCCTGCAATGCAGGAGACCCAGGTTTGATCCCTGGGTGGGAAAAGATCCCCTGGAGAAGGAAATGGCAACCCACTCCAGTACTCTTGCCTGGAAAATCCCATGGATGGAGAAGCCTGGTAGGCTATAGTCCATGGGGTCGCAAAGAGTCAGACATGACTGAGTGGCTTCACTTTCTTTCTTAGCACCATTGCCGCTATCAACTATTCCCTCCAGCATTAGTCCTCATCACAGCCACCACCACAGTGGCTGGAGCTGGCGAACCAATGACACCACCAGCATTGCTACTAGTGTTGCTGACTTCCTGTGACCACTTGAGTAAAAAAGTGCTACTTGATCAAACTGCTTATTTTACATTGTTATGTAGCTCTCCACTCATTCATTTGGGCAAAGGTGATATAGTAAGAAACCTCGTTAATATTATTTTATGTTCCCTTAAAATGTGTCCCCAGCAAAGTTGTCTGAGATCCTTTCAGCTTTTTCGATTAGTGTGTGCAGGTATCTACATTCAGGTGTTCCCCACTCCACCCCTACCTCTCACTCACCCCATGAATGGCTGGATTAGAATGAGTTCTGGTGATAGCCACATAGCTATATGAAAATAAATACTGCCTTTCTCCCTTCAGCCCACTCTGACTGGCTCACTATTTCAGATGTCTTTTGTCATGAAATCTCTCTCAGGGGTCCTATTTTCTTTCCTGAAAAGGATTCCATTAGAGTTATAGTGGTCCACTTGATATGTGAATATATCCTTGAACCTCACTGGGGGTCAGGCCCAAGTATTTTACCCACTGGGATCTCTCATCCCAATATAAATTAGTGAATGCAAGTGATATGGGGCACATGATGTGGTATTTGAGCCCTTTATCCTGACCATACCAGACATCTCTATTCACTGTATATCAAAAATTATTTTTAAAGTTTTCTAAAGTCTTTGGAGAAGACCAAAGAATTTAAAAATCTGACCATTATCATGCTTAGCTATTTAGAATAGTTCTTGTCAGTACCTTTGTATGAGATATTAATAACCACCTAAGACTCGGGGCTGCACCACCCAAAAAACAGTAAACAGTGCAGGGCACTCAGAGCTGATAAAAGTGCCTGTTCATAGCAGCCAGACTGGGCACACACTTCCAACAGCAAGTAATGTAAAATTCACAACAACTGCCTTCCAGTCAAAGCCTATGAAACATGTGAAGAAACATAAAAGTATGACCTATAGTGAAGAGGATATTCATCAAAAGAAATGGGCAGAATTGGTACATATGTTGAAATTAGCAGAGGGCATTGAAATGTTATTATAACCACAGTTCATATGTCCAGAAAGTTAAGTAGAGATATGAAAGCTATAAAAAAGGATTCAAACAAAATTCTGTAGGTGAAACCTTTAACATCTAAGGTAAAAATTACATGGGGTGGGACTAGTGGAAGTTTAGACATTGCCGAAGAGAAGACTGAAAGATCAATTATCTTGAACACATACCAATAGAACTAATTCAAAATAAAACACAATGAATTTAAAAAGAACAATGAGCTGTGGAAAACTTGAAGTTACCAACTATACGTGTGATTAGAATTCCCAAAAGGAAAAGGAAGAAATGTTGAAAGAAGTAATAGCTGACTTTTTGTCCAAATTTGAGAGAAACTATAAACCCATAGTTCTAAGCTCAGTGAATCTGCAGCAGAAGAAACATGAAGAAAACTCTACCAAGATATATAATAATCAAGTTGCCCAAGAGAACAGACATGTAGACATAGACAGCCGCAGATCTCATGTTGGAAACAATACAAGTAAGAAGAAAGTGGAGCTACATCTTTAAAGTACTGCATTATAAGCACTAACTTAGACTCCTATACCCAGCAAAAATACCTTTCAAACTGAAAGTGAAATAAAGAAACTTTCAGAAATATAAAGCCTTAGAAAATTTATGATGAGAGAACTTGGACTTTTAAGAAATCTTTAAAACTTTCTTCAGGCCAAAGTAAAGTGATACCAGACAGAAGTATGGGCCTATACAAAGTAATGAAGAGACTGGAAATAGCAGCACATGGGCAAATGCATGAGATTTTCTTCTAACTACTTATTATCTTTAACATATAATTGACTATTTAAACCCATGTATAATATGTATAAAAGTAAAATATAAGACAACAGTAGCATAGACGCTTGGAGGGGAAAAATGGAAATGGACTATTGTAAGTATCTCATACTGTAGGTGAAGTTGCATAACACCACTTGAAGGTAAACTGTAATAAATTTTAAATGTATACTATCACAATGAGGTACTATTACACGCCAGTCAGGATGGCTGCTATCCAAAAGTCTACAGCAATAAATGCTGGAGAGGGTGTGGAGAAAAGGGAACCCTCTTACACTGTTGGTGGGAATGCAAACTAGTACAGCCACTATGGAAAACAATGTGGAGATTTCTTAAAAAACTGGAAATAGAACTGCCATATGACCCAGCAATCCCACTTCTGGGCATACACACTGAGGAAATCAGATCTGAAAGAGACACGTGCACCCCAATGTTCATTGCAGCACTGTTTATAATAGCCAGGACATGGAAGCAACCTAGATGCCCATCAGCAGATGAATGGATAAGGAAGCTGTGGTACATATACACCATGGAATATTACTCAGCCATTAAAAAGAATTCATTTGAATCAATTCTAACGAGATGGATGAAACTGGAGCCAATTATACAGAGTGAAGTAAGCCAGAAAGATAAAGATCATTACAGCATACTAACACATATATATGGAATTTAGAAAGATGGTAATGATAACCCTATATGCAAAACAGAAAAAGAGACACAGAAATACAGAACAGACTTTTGAACTCTGTGGGAGAAGGTGAGGGTGGGATGTTTCGAAAGAACAGCATGTATACTATCTATGGTGAAACAGGTCACCAGCCCAGGTGGGATGCATGAGACAAGTGCTCGGGCCTGGTGCACTGGGAAGACCCAGAGGGATTGGGTGGAGAGGGAGGTGGGAGGGGGGATCGGGATGGGGAATATGTGTAAATCTATGGCTGATTCATATCAATGTATGACAAAACCCACTGAAATGTTGTGAAGTAATTAGCCTCCAACTAATAAAAAAACATAAAATAAAATAAAAAAATAAAATGTATACTATAATCCTAAGACACTAATAACAAAATATATTTTTATAGGTAATAACTCAAACAAAGAAGATAAGGTGAAATTTTAAAATATTCAATTATTCCAAAATTAAATAGAAACAGAGAAGAACAGATGGAGTAAATAGAAATAAGACAGCAAAATGGCAGCTTTAAATCTAGCTTTATCAATAACTATATTGATATAGTTATTAATCAAAAAGAGATTATCAGATTGGCTTTTTTTAATAAAGGACCAACTTTATACTCTCTAAAAATAGAAATATAAAAAATGAAGGAATATAAAAATATGCCACACAGACACCAAATAAGGCAAGAGTGGCTATATTAATAACAGACTAATTAGAATTCAGGACAAGCGATGGAATAAAAGTTAAGGAAGGACGTTTCTTAATGATGAAAAATATATATATATAAATTCATCAGACATAACAATCCTAAACTGGTGTGTAACTAATAACAGAGATGAAAAGACAAGCAAACTCACAATTATGTTTAAGTTATTTATAAAGAGACTTACTTAAAAAGAATTGGCTCACACGATCATGGAAACGGTGAGTCCAGACCTTGGAGGGCAAGCTGGAGACTCAGACAGAGGCTGATGCCTGTGCAGCCTTGATGGCAGTGGTTCACAGGGGAAGTTTTCAGGATGACAGAATATTTTATATTTTGATTAGAGTGAGATTCCCTGGGTGAAATTGTCATTAAAGAATATCAAGCTATTCACTTAAAGAGCACATTCTATTATATGTAAATTATACTCTAACAAAATTAAAATTAGAGTATTTTTTTAAACGTATTTAATTATGGCTGTGCTGGGTCTTCATTGATGCATGAGGGCTCTCTGTATTTGAGGTCTGAGGGCTTTTCATTGCAGTGGTTTCTCTTGTTTCGGAGCACAGGCTCTAGGCACCAGCTTCAGTAGTTGTGGCACGTGGGCTTAGTTGCCCTGAGGCATGTGGGATCTTCCTGGATTCACAGGGATCAAACCTGTGTCCCCTGCATTGGCAGGTGGATTATTTACCATTGGACCACCAGGGAAGTCCTAAAATTAGAGTATTTTTTAAGATACATACTCACTGTAATGAGTCATGTAGGTGAGTATTTGAAAATGAAATAAGCCACCCCACACATCCCTGGAAATAGTGATGAAGACTCATCTGTGCTGAATTCCTTGCCACCACTCTTTTCTTCTTGTTTGCCAGTCTCCTCTATGTTCCTTGCTGGAAGTTCTGATTCTGTTGGTCCCCAAAACAGTAGGGCTCCTCAGTATTCTGTACTGAATCCTTTTTCTTGAATTATTCTGTTAGATCTTCTTGATGATCTTCTGTTCATGCATTACCTCCAAACTGATGATTTCCAAATCTATTATCAGTGACCGTCTCTTTCTGTAAGTATCTCTTCCTAAATGCCCCACAGGAATCTCAGTGAACATGTCATCTTTCCCCCAAAACTGCCCCTTGCCTGTGTTCACTTCCCTGTGAGATGACTCTTTGATTTACTTAACCCTTTTGCTTGAAACTGGGAAGTCCATCTAGAAAACGATGGGCCAAGAGCAGTAAGCTTGCAGATTCGCAGCAGACCCTCCCTACCTTCACTATATGCTCTCCAGCCTCCTTCCAGTAAATATTTTTTTGACTCAAGAGATGATGACCTAATTTTACCTGCAGTAACCTCAGCATGTCTTCCACAATAGACTGTGGAAGGAGGGTCATAAAGAAAATCACCATGCCCTTGGAGGATCATCCTGGATTTCCAGTAGCTGGCCATTATAGGCTTGTTCCCTCTCACCCCACCATTTATTACCAGACTATTAAAATAATTTCCTAACTGGCTTCTTGGCTCCAGTCTCCATATATTCAATGTAGACATACCTCTCTACCCATTGCTGCTAAGTATATTTTCTAGGGAAAAAAAAAAGAACCAATGACTTAGGATGCTGTGCGAGGCCCTGCCTATAGGATGTCTCATATCTCAATCTACCCATGCCTTTGCCACACCTTATTCTCTAAACTTGATATGTTGGTTTGCCCTCCAGCTTTTGCTTCATTCATTTCTTCAGCCTAAAATGCTGCACTCTTTACCCCTTTCCTGAGCTATTCTGTTTGTTCAGATGGGAAAGAATCTGCCCGCAATGCAGGAGACCCAGGTTTGATCCCTCGGTCGGGAAGATACCCTGGAGTAGGAAATGACAACCCACTCCAGTATGCTTACCTGGAGAGTTCCATGGACAGAGGAGACTGGTGGGCTACAGTCCATGGAGTTGCAAAAAGTCGGATATTAACTGACAGACAAACACTTTCACTTTCACCCCATTTCTACACACCAAGAAAAATCCCCAGTTATTTTTCAAGTCTTAGAGAAAGCATTATCTAAAATGTTCTGATATCTCTCCCTATTCTAATCATAGTATAACTTATGTCATTTATGCCTATCTGCTATTGTTTTATGTGTGCAAGCGTGCTCAGTCATGTCTTAATTCTTTGCGACCCCATGGACTGAAGCCAGTCAGGCTCCTTTGTCCATGGGATTTCCCAGGCCAAGAATACTGGAGTGGGTTGCCATTTCCTCCTCCAGGGGATCTTCCCCAGCCAGAGATCAAACCTGAGTCTCCTGCATTAGCAGGAGGATTCTCGACCACTGAGCCACATGGGAAGCCCCATAGCACCTATAAAATGTTTTTACTTTGTATGAAGAAATGCCTTGTGGTTTACACAACTTTTATACTCCGGACCCAACACAGGGTATCTCAATCTTGGTACTACTGACATTTTAGACCAGATAATTCTGTGTTGTGGGGGCCACCCTGTGCACTGTAAGATGTTTAGTTGCATCCTTTGCCATTAAATAGCACGCCTCCACCTGGGTCATGACAATCACAAATGCTTTCAGACATGGCCAGCATCCCCTTATGGGAAAAATTACTTTGAATCAAAACAAAAACAACATTTTTGTTATTCAGTCACTAAGTCGTGTCCGACTCTTTGCAACCCCATGGGCTGCGACATGCCAGGCTTCCCTGTCCTTCACTATCTCCCAGAGTTTGCTCAGATTCATGTCCATTGAGTCGGTGAGGCTATCCAATCATCTCATTTTCTGCTGCCCTCTTCTCCTTTTGCCATCAATCTTTCCCAACATTAGGGTCTTTTTCAGTGAGTGGCTCCTCCCATCAGATGACTGAAGTCCTGGGCACATAAAGGCATGTGGAATAAGATCATATATTGCTTTTCAGGACTGGCAGACAGTAAGCAGGAAAAGGTAGAACTTAACCTATCCCACATTTAGGCTTGAGAAGACAGGGATACAGTGGGTAAAGGGGGGACCAAGAAAAAAGCTACAATATTGGAGCCTGGCATTGGGGGTTGGCAAGGAGCAGGGAGCAAGGGCTCTGTATGCAATCAAAGGAGGATCAAAACATGAATGTGTCCTCTCTTCTCTTTACAAGAGAAGTCCAAGCTAGTTAGTGCAGAGCCAACTTCAAAGTCTGGTCCTTACCGTGAATCAAAAAGAGAACTGTGTGGATTCTCCAAGATAAACATGATCAAAGCAGGCCAGTCTACATGCCTATCCAGAATCGTCAGAAATGTGCTCCAACATCCTCACCGAAATGCAAATAGATTTCACTGGTTCATGAAAGTGAGCAGTTGTTAGATATCTCCTCCATACTGATCACTGCCCTCCTAGACACCTGAGAAGCAACAATAAACATTCCATTCCAATGGAATATAAATGAGGTAGAATCTCCTCTCTTCCCACTTCTGGATTTGGTCACCAAGATTTGGGAGACACATGCAGAAATACAGAAGGATCTGGATTTAGATCAGCAGGGTTTTTTTGTTTGTTTGTTTTTGGAGAGGTCAAATATATTTTTGCACTGAAATGAAGAACATGTGAGAGTCATAATCGAAATGCAAGAATCATAAATAGCAAAGCTAATGCCAACACAGCAGCAGTGTGAGAGATCAGCTAAGAGGCATGACTGAATGTTAAAAATAAAATAGGTTCTGAACAGACATACCGAATATAGGAATTTTGTTTTGTTTTTGGAAGCCAGTGTAACAAATGATGGTAATAGTAACTTTGGCAGGCTGCTAAAAAGCTGGGCATCTCAAAAAATGATTCTCTTTTCCCTTGCAAAAATTATGAAAATGAAACTGGGATATTTATTTCCCTTTTTAACGCAGCAGGGATCACTTACAGCAAATAAGCCTGACAACACTCTAATGAGGGAAGCATTGATGCTGTTAAGAGGTGACCATCGTCATTATCCACACAATGCATCAGATACCCAAACTGTGCCTTTGTCTTCCTCCTTGGCCTTCCAAGTGCTGTTTCTTTTTCCCTATAAAATCATAAAAGATGTTATTAAAAAACAGAGTGGCAGGTCCTCAACTACCCTCTCTCTCTCATCTCATCCTATGCTGACAGTCCCAGAAAGAAAGAAACCCCAAACATGTAGTTTAAAGATTAGTACACAGGATGTGGAAGAACTTCTTGATTCAACAATTAACATATTTGTTATTCAGTATCTCCATTGTGTCAAGACTTTGTATCAGGTTCTGTGCCAGTGAAAATATATATACAAAGAATGCGAGGAAACTTTTTTTTTTTTCTGGAGCTTGAGAATTGTTAAAGAGAACAATAGGCCATGAAGCAACTGTATGTTTACAAAGCAGGCTGCTTAGATCAGAGAGCAGAGGCAAAGCAAGGCCAGGAATCTTTAAGGGACCTCAAACAATGAAGGCTTTCAAGGAGAATGTTTAATTGTTAAAGGTCCCTGACAGACACTTAAAAGTAGAACAGACCCTTATCAACCTGAGAGAAGATTAGATTTAATAGCACTTGAGATTAGAGGGGTAAATTAAAGGGCATTCGTATGGCTGCACTGGCAGCCATGACAATGTGGCTCCATCTCTCTGAGCTTCATTTTTCTCACTCGTACAATGTTACAGAAGTAATTCCTTCTACATAGGCAGGTTGTGGAGTTTAAGTGAGGTAATGGGCCTTGCTCACGCACAAGGAATGGAGTTGTTGCTACTATTATTGCAACGACTTCCACGAACTTAAAATTGTTGGACAGGAGAACAAACACCAAATTGATCAAAAGTTATTGTTTCTTGATACTAGGATGAGATGTAAATTGACTTTCCTTTCTACTTTTCTGCATTTTCTGTATTTTCTATAATGAGCATGCATTATTTTATCATCAGTAAAACATCAGCCTTTAAAACAGATTTTAAATGTAAATTTCATTGAATGAATTATTTGGTAGAATAATCAATGTTAATCCAACTCACATAATCAAGTAGCTTTTGAATGTACAAATCCTTGATTATATTGTGCCAAACATTGTCCTCAGCCTTATACAGAAATAGGAAAGCATGCTCCTGGGCTGCAGGAAGGTTAGTCTTATGAATAAACTCCTTTCTTCTGTTTCTCCATTAAAGCAAGTAAACTGCTATTACATATATAGATCTGCGTGAAGAAGTTACCAAAGCCCAACTCTTACAGGTTCAGGATTGGGAATTCAACGATGTGAATTCAAGTGCTGACAAATATCTAGCAGTATTAATTGACTGCCTACTATGTGCTGGGACATTTTCTAGGCATGAGAAAAACAGCAGTAAACAAACAAATATGTAGCTTTGGATGTGGTCTTTTAATCTTTCTTACCTGTCCAATGGAAAGAAATAAATGAAATAACATATAGTGTCCACAAGAAAGTAAGCACACAGCATCCTTCTGTATTGAATATTACCCATCAGCATTCAAACGTAGTGGTAAGTCTCCCATTTTTAAAATAATCATCCAGTTTCTTTGATTCTACACTCCCTTCCAGTTACCAATTTACTTTTTCCCTACTGTTGATTGACTACCCTGAAGATAAGTATTGTCCATACTCACTGTTTTCAACTTCTCCCCTCCCATTCTATCTTGAACACATTCCAAACAGGGGTTGGCCCAGAAACTGCTTTTGTCACCCGGGATTCAGCTTGTAAATACTATGCCTTTGTGCAAACTAGAAAACGGCACCCGCCTGCATGGGTACATTATAAATAGCTGTGCCCTCCACATGCATGGAGCAGAGGCGGGGAGAGCTTCATGACCCCTCACACACTTGAACAGACACCATTGTGCAAGACATGCCCGCCCATCCACAGTGATGCTTCTATGGCTGCTGGTGGCTAAGCCTACTGATCAGATCTCAGCCCTGATCTTGCCTACATTGCCAGCAACATAGGCCAGGGTGGATTTCTACCTACTCTTTGAAGCGCCTTCATTATAGCACATTCTTTTCTTTTCTTTTTTTTTTTTTTAACTCTTTTTCTCCTTTCTGATTTTCCTTCCCCCCACCCCCAGTTTTATTGAGATATAACTGAAATAAAACATTGTATAAGTTCAGGTTATACCATGTGATGATCTCATATACATATATACTGTGAAGTCATTACCACAATAATGTGAGTTAATACCTCCATCACTTCACATAGGTACCATTTGTGTGTGTGTGTTTATGTGCCTGTTTGGTGAGGACATTTAAGATCCTCTCTTCTAGCAACTATAATACAATATTGGGAACTATAATTAACACACTGCACATTAGCTCCCCAGAACTTATTCATCTTATAACTGGAAGTTTAACCAGCATCTCCAGCACCTTCAACCAGCATCTCCCCATTTCTCCTTCCCTCCAGCCCCTGGCAACCACCTTTCTAATCTGATTCTGTGAGTAAAATACTGCACAGTATCTTACATGTGGAATCTAAAAACAAAAAAGCAAAAATATCAAACTGATAGGAACATGGTAGAAGAGGGACTAATTGTCGGGGGGGAGATGTTGGTTAAAAGGTGCCAACTTTCAGTTATGAAATTAATAAGCTATGGGGATCTAATATAAAATATGGTGACTATAGTTGATAACACGTCATTGTGATTTTGAATTATTTTAACAACAAAAAAAAGTATTTGTCTTTCTCTGACTTTTGTTTAGTACAACGCACTCAAGGTCCATCTATTTTTTTTTTTGCATGAAAGGATTTCTTTCTTTCTCAAGGATAAATAACATTCTGTTATTTTACATATAAGTATACACACACACACACATATATAAAGGTGGTGTGTATATATATATTATACACCATCTTTTTTATCCATTCTTCTGTCAATGAACACATAAGTTGTTTTCATGTCTTGACTATTGTGAGTAATACTGAAATAAATAAGGGGGTACAGATATTTGTCAAGAAACCAGTTTCATTTCCTTTATGTATATACCCAGAAATGGAATTTCTGGATCATATGGTAGTTTTATTTTAATTTTTGAGAAACCTCCCTACTATTTTCCATAGTGGCTATACCAACAGTGTACAAGTAATCAGTTTTCTCCACATCTTGACACTTATCTCTTTTCTTTTGATAATAGCCATTCTGATACGTCTGAGGTGATGTCTCATTGTGGCTTTAATTAGTGGTGTTGAGTACCTTTTGGCTACTTGTATGTTTTGGAAAATGTTATTCACTTCCTCCGCCCATTTTTTAATTGGATTATTTGGGGTTGTTTTTGCTATTAAGTTGTCTGATTTCTTTATATATTTTGATTCCCTTTATCTTTTGTATATACTGTAGGTTTCTGTGGTTACCATGGGATGTACATAAAACATCTTATAGATTCAGTAGTCTATTTTATGCTGATATGGACTTAGCTTCAATCTCATTAAAAATCACTCTTTACTCACTGCCATTTTATGTTTTGCTGTCACAATTTACTTTTTGTATTATATATCCATTAACTATTATAGCTATAGATATTTGTATACTTTCAGTCCTTTAATTTTTATACTAGAGTTAAGTGGCTAATACATCACTATATTACAGTGGTATCAGTGTTCTAAATTTGAGCATATATTTTCCTTTACTGGTGTTTTGTATATTTTCATATGTTTTTATGTTACAAGTCAGCAACCTTTTATTTCAAACATGAATAATTCCTCTATCAGCATTGGAAGGCCCTAACCCATGAACTTCTGTATCCATCTGCATCTCAGTTATTTCCCTCTGGGTACTTAACAAACATCTCAAAGTTAACAAGGCCAAACTGAGTTGCAGTCATTTCTCTAAGCCCAACATTATCTTCTATCATCATTCTAATTATTCGGATGAAAAACTTGAGTTACAGGATTTCTTCTTTGTCTCATACCCCCACGTTCATCTATAAGCATATTCATCAGCACAGCCTTCAAGTGTAGAAGGAATTCAACAGCGTCTTACTGCCTCTACTACTCATGCTTGATCCAAAGCAAAACCATCATTGATCTATTATTTCAATTGCTTCCTAACTGTTGAATCTGCTTCTTTTCTGGTCCCCCTTCAATCTATTTTCCACATATCTCAGAATGAGCCTGTTAACCTTCAAGTCGGATTATTTCACCTGTCTCTTGAAAACCTCCCAGTGGGTTCCTGGCTAAACCAGAGAAAGTCAGTGATGGTGACGGCACGCCAGCATCCCCTGCTGACATCTGGCCTGGATTGCCTCTCTGACCTCATCTCTGATACCTCTGCCCCCAGCACACACGGTTCATTTCTCTTCTGCCACATTTACTGATTTATTTTTCCTTGGGCGTGCACTTACCTCAGGGATTTTCTGCTTACTCTGCAAGTGTTTTTTCCTCCCTCTTTAGAAAACTCCCTTATTTACTCCCTACTTTCTTCTCAGTGATGCTTCCATGACAATCATCTTCAAACTACAATACTCCATTTTCCTTTCCTGCTTTATTATTCAATAATATAAAATACATTTTACTTATATTTTGTTTTCTTTTCGTCTCCCCCCAAAATAACAAGGTCCACATGCATAAACCATTTTTTGTATTAACTCTTTTATCCCTAGAAATTCAGCTAGAGCCTAACAATAAGTCAGTGCTCAAACAATATTTGTTGAATCAATATGTTTTCATACATGTAAATTTTAAATAATTGAAAGAACGTATAATATCCATCAAGAGTGGCAAAGATTTTTCCTTGACTATTGCCAAGTGGCAGCCCCACAGAAGTTTCAGAAAGAAGAGAAGTTTCCAGTGATTCTGGAAGTGACTGACCAGATGCCGGCAGTGACATGGCAGAATGCAGGTGCTGGGGAAATAAAGGCAGTAGGAGTCGTCATTTGTGAAATTTACCAAATTTAGATTTCTTTTACTCTCAAGCACAGGTCAAACTCAGATGAATATAAAAAAGATTCCTAACGAGACAAATTAGATAGGTCAGAGAAATTTAAGGAGACTAAATTAAAAGTGTAGAGTAGTAAAATATACATGTATAGGCATGTTGACTCACCTAGAGCCAGACATCCTGGAATGTGAAGTCAAGTGGGCCTTAGGAAGCATCAGTATGAACAAAGCTAGTGGAGGTGATGGGATTCCAGTTGAGCTATTACAAATCCTAAAAGATGATGCTGTGAAAGTGCTGCACTCAATATGCCAGCAAATTTGGAAAGCTCAGCAGTGGCCATAGGACTGGAAAAGGTCAGTTTTCATTCCAATCCCTAAGAAAGGCAATGCCAAAGAATGCTCAAACTACCGCACAATTGCACTCATCTCACACGCTAGCAATGTAATGCTCAAAATTCTCCAAGCCAGGCTTCAGCAGTATGTGAACCGTGAACTTCCAGATGTTCAAGCTGGTTTTAGAAAAGGCAGAGGAACCAGAGATCAAATTGCCAACATCTGCTGGATCATCAAAAAAAGCAAGAGAGTTCCAGAAAAACATCCATTTCTGCTTTCTTGACTATGCCAAAGCCTTTGACTGTGTGGATCACAATAAACTGGAAAATTCTGAAAGAGATGGGAATACCAGACCACCTGACCTGCCTCTTGAGAAATCTGTATGCAGGTCAGGAAGCAACAGTTAGAACTGGACATGGAACAACAGACTGACTCCAAATTGGGAAAGGAGTACATCAAGGCTGTATATTGTCACCCTGCTTATTTAACTTATATGCAGAGTACATCATGAGAAATGTTGGGCTGGATGAAGCACAAGCTGGAATCAAGATTGCCTGGAGAAATATCAATAACCTCAGATATGCAGATGACACCACCCTTATGTCAGAAGGTGAAAAGGAACTAAAGAGCCTCTTGATGAAAGTGAAAGAGGAGAGTAAAAAAGTTGGCTTAAAGCTCAAAATTCAGATAACTAAGATCATGGCATCCGGTCCCATCACTTCATGGCAAATAAATGGGGAAACAGTGGAAAACTTTATTTATTTTTTTTTTTGTGCTCCAAAATCAGTGCAGGTGGTGACTGTAGCCATGAAATAAAAAGACACTTACTCCTTGGAAGGAAAGTTATGACCAACCTAGACAGCATATTAAGGTCCGTCTAGTCAAGGCTATGGTTTTTCCAGTGGTCATGTATGGATGTGAGAGTTGGGCTGTGAAGAAAGCTGAGCACTGAAGAACTCATGCCTTTGAACTGTGGTGTTGGAGAAGACTCTTGAGAGTCCCTTGGACTGCAAGGAGATCCAACCAGTCCATCCTGAAGGAGATCAGTCCTGGGTGTTCATTGGAAGGACTGATGTTGAAGCTGAAACTACAATACTTTGGCCACCTGATGGGAAGAGCTGACTCATTGGAAAAGACCCTGATGCTGGGAAAGATTAAGGGCAGGAGGAGAAGGGGACAACAGAGGATGAGATGGTTGGATGGCATCACTGACTCGATGGACATGCGTTTGAGTGGACTCCGGGAGCTGGTGATGGACAGGGAGGCCTGGCATGCTGTGGTCCATGGGGTCGCAAAGAATTGGACACAAATGAGCAACTGAACTGAGCTGAAGCATGTTGAGGTTCACTGTTGTCACCAGTATATTGTTCTCCTTTTCTTGCTTTCCTCACCCCCACATTTAAGTGTGGTTATTCGATCAGCACTGGACAATGAAACGTGAATTTTACATCCACTTGTCACTACCTGTACTTGGCAGTTTTCTTTGTATTTATCTTGTTTGTGTTCTGTTCACTGTGATTCTTGAATCTGTGGGCTGATGTATTTGATCTATTTTAGAAATGCTTAGCCATTGTCTTTTTGAATATTGATCTGTCCCATCCTCTCTCGTCTCTTTCTTATACTCCAGTTACATACATATTAAACCATGTGTCTCTCATGTCCTTTATGCATTATTTGCTGCTGTTCTTTTTAGTTGTTTTCTCTCTGTGCTTCAGTTTGAGTTTTTATCGACCTGCCCTTGAGTTCTATAAGCATGTCCTTTGCCTTGTTCAAGTAAAATTCATTTAAAATCTTAAATATTTTAGTTCCAGAATATTCATTCTTTTTTATAGTTGTCAATTATTGAATAAAATACTCTCTTCATCCTTTTTGTCAGTCTTTTATTTTTTAACCTGTTTAAGGTTTTTCATAGTCTTTGTCAATTCAACATGTGTGTGTATCTCTTCTATCAATGACTTTTTCCCCTAATTATTAGACACATTTTCTTGCTTCTTTACATGTCTTTTAAGTTTTTATTATGTACTAGACATCACATGTAAAATAAACAGAGTCTAAAATTGATCTAATTTTTTTTTCCAAGAAAAGGTTTGCCCTTTCCTGAGTTGTTCAGATGAGTTGAGAGTCTGATCAAAACAACGCTATCAGGAATTTAGTTTAGTCAAAGCCAGGTTTTAGCTTTAATTAGAATTATTCCTCATCTAGTATCATCTGTATGTAGTAGGCCCCTCCCTCTAGGGCGACTTTTCCTTCAAAGCACCATGAGACTGTGAGTGATTTATTTTTCTAGTTCAGCCCTCCAAGATCCCCATACTACCCTATCACTTAAATATCTTATGGAAAAAAACAAGCCAGGAGATCCTTCTAGATTCCAGTCTTTCACAATAGCTCATGTGGCCATCAAATGCTCTGCTGGTTTCTCTTTCATTCCAGTTGTATCCTTCTCTCTGTGGCAAGCCCATCCTCAGTCCATCTCCAGGCATGACAAATGCCACCATAGGAGAAAGTATCTTGTGAGCTAAATTCATCAAGCCTCTCCATGTCTAGAACTTCAGTTCACTTGTTTATTTTTTACAGACATGACTCCTATGTCTGTAAATATATAAATGTTATGAATATTGTTTTTTTTCTTAGTTACAGCTTGCCATTACCTCTTACATCATAATTATTAACACCAGTGGAAATCAAATTCTATATTTAGGATTTAGTTGGTAAAACCTAAACATAGCACTTCACCATTCTTAAGCTTTATGTCCACTGATCAGGCTTTGAAATATTAATTATGTTATTCAAACCATTAGAAAGTATTGCAGTTCTATCTCATCTAATACTTTGATTTGCAAAGCATCTGTATATTCAATCAGTAAATTAACTAGGACTAAGTTATTCTGGCTATGGTTAACTGCAGATTTTTCTAATGAAATATTAGAAATCTGCTTGAATTGATAGTTCCATCAATTAACAGTCTTTAAGCAAATATTCAAATAGATGTTAGATCATCCTTCACTAATGTTCATGTCACTTCTTCACCTACAAAAGAGATTATCAACGGGAGTTAAGGGGGCTAGCGTAATTATGGCAGGTTGGCTTAGTTTCCCTAAAATACGTAAAGTAGTTACAGTCAGTTGTTTTGAAGTTGATAATTTATAAGTTACAATTATAACTCTTAATAGTTGTACTAGTAGCTTAGAAGTGGCGGTACATTATTCAGAATACTTAAAATCATTGCAAGCTGAATAGATAAAACATCCATCTTAAATTTGAAAGCACAAGTCACTGAAGAAAACACAGGTTTCTGCCTGAAACATAACAGAAATTCTAATAAAGGATATCAGCGCATGAAAGTAAGGTGCTCTGGAAGTGGTATTTGTGGGAAAGTGGTAAGAAAAGAAGCACTTTTCATTTGTACAAATGTATTTCTTTTAGTTCCAGTAAGTTATACACCAGTCTTTTAAAAATTTGATTTCGTTTTATTTCAAGATAAACACATTTTTATTATGCTTTTAAATACATGTATGTAGGTTTCTCAACACTGATTGTATATTGCATTACCCACGAGTCTTTGTTTCAATGTCCATGAGGGATTGAAACATTAGTATTTTTTAAGGTACTAATATCAAAATTTCTGGGAAAGGAGCCCACAAATGTAATTTTTTAAAGACTATTTTAGTTTTAAGTCTACTATAAAATGGAGAGGAAGGTACAGAGATTTACCATAAATCCCCAACTCCCACGTCTGTATAGCCTTCATGATTATCAATATTGCTCATCAGAATGGTACATTTCTTACCGAAGATGAATTTGCATTAATGAATCATAACCACTCAAAGTCTGTAGTTTACCTTAGGGTTCACTCTTAGTGTTATACATTCTATGGGTTTGAAAAAATGTATAATGACATTATGTCCATCATTGTAATATCATACAGAGTATTTTCACTACTCTAAAAAAAAACTCTGTACTCTCCCTATTCATCTTTTTCTCATCCTACTCTTGGCAACCATGGATCTGTTTGTCTTCATAGTCTTACCTTTCCCAGGACGTCATATAGCTGGAATCATATAGTATGTAGACTTCTCAGATGGGCTTGAGCTCTCACTTAGTAAAATGCATTTAAAGTTCCCGCAGGTCGTTTCATGGCTTGATAATTCATTTCTTTTTAGCACTGAAAAATATTCCATTGAATGAATATATAACAGTTTTATCTGTTCATGTACTGAAAAACATCATGGTTGCTTCCAGTTTGGGGCAGTAATTGATAAAGCTGCTAGAAACATTTGTGTGCAGGTTTTGGTGTGGACATAAATGCTCAGCCCCTCAGAAGAAATATCGAGGAGTGAGATTGCTGAGTCAGATGGTCACAGTATGTTGAGAATTGCCGGAAACTGCCAAACTGTCTCCCAAAGTAACTGTGCCATTATGCATCAGCATTTCCCATTGTTCCATATTCATATGTATATCTAAATCTCATTCATTTTATCTGACCCCCTTGGATCTAACAATCTGGATTTTTATTGCTTGTTCATATTTGATTTTACTTTTTGACCAGCTCTGGACTTTTTGACTATATCTTGGTCACTTCCCCAGCTTAGACCCAAGTTGAAGAATTCACTATTCATCAACTTTCACTGAGCCACATAGACTGTGTAGGGGAAATCCAACCCTTACTCATGGTTGAAAAGTGCTGCTTTACAGAGTTGTGCTCTTGTATTGAAATACTAGGCATGATTTTCCAATATTATGGCCAACTTCATTCATAGGCTGGGCAAGTAGAATGAAGATCTGAAATGAAACAGCACAACTTTCCTTTATAAGTAAATATATGTTAAACACTTATAATCCAACAGCTAGAGTAGACTCAGTTTGGTTCAGTTCAGTCCCTCAGTCATGTCCAACTCTTTGCGACCCCATGGACCACAGCATGCTTCCCTGTCCATCACCAACTCCCGGAGTTTACACAAACTCATGTCCATTGAGTCGGTGAGGCCATCCAACCATCTCATCCTCTGTCGTCCCCTTCTCCTCCTGCCTTTAATCTTTCCCAGCATCAGGGTCTATTCCAATGAGTTAACTCTTCACATGAGGTGGCCAAAGTACTGGAATTTCAGCTTCAACAACAGTCCTCCCAATGAACATTCAGGACTGATCTCCTTTAGGATGGACTGGTTGGATCTCCTTGCAGTCCAAGGGACTCTCAAGAGTCTTCTCCAACACCACAGTTCAAAAGCTTCAATTCTTTGGCGCTCAGCTTTCTTCATAGTCCAACTCTCACATCCATACATGACCACTGGAAAAACCATAGCCTTGACTAGATGGACCTTTGTTGGCAAAGTCATGTCTCTGCTTTTTAATATGCTGTCTAGGTTGGTCATAACTTTCCTTCCAAGGAGTAAGTGTCTTTTTATTTCATGGCTGCAGTCACCACCTGCACTGATTTTGGAGCGCAAAAAAAAAAAAAAATAAAGTTTTCCACTGTTTCCCCATTTATTTGCCATGAAGTGATGGGACCAGATGCCATGATCTTAGTTTTCTGAATGTTAAGCTTTAAGCCAACTTTTTTACTCTCCTCTTTCAATTTCATCAAGAGGCTCTTCAGTTCTTTTTTACTTTCTGCCATAAGGGTGGTGTCATCTGCATATCTGAGTTTACTGATATTTCTCCAGGCAATCTTGATTCCAGCTTGCACTTCTTTCAGCCCAGCGTTTCTCATGATGTACTCTGCATATAAGTTAAATAAGCAGGGTGACAATATACAGCTTGACGTACTTCTTTTCTTATTTGGAACCAGTCGGTTGTTCCATGTCCAGTTCTAACTGTTGCTTCCTGACCTGCATACAGATTTCTCAAGAGGCAGGTCAGGTGGTCTTGTATTCCTATCTCTTTCAGAATTTTCCAGTTTATTGTGATCTACACAGTCAAAGGCTTTGGCATAGTCAAGAAAGCAGAAATGGATGTTTTTCTGAAACTCTCATGCTTTTTTGATGATCCAGCAGATGTTGGCAATTTGATCTCTGGTTCCTCTGCCTTTTCTAAAACCAGCTTGAACATCTGGAAGTTCATGGTTCACATACTGTTGAAGCCTGGCCTGGAGAATTTTGAGCATTACTTTACAAGCGTGTGAGATGAGTGCAATTGTGCAGTAGCTTGAGCATTCTTTGGCATTGCCTTTCTTTGGGATTGGAATGGAAACTGACCTTTTTCAGTGTGGCCACTGCTGAGTTTTCCAAATTTGCTGACTAGCAAAGGCAAAACAAGGCTGTTAAAGTGTGTGGGTGTTTAGGTAGTGAGAGGAGGTAAAATTGGTTGACTTCTGGAACCAAATTAGAATAGGACAGGAGCAAAATCCTGGTTATTGTTAAGTTAGATCACATTGCCATGTGATTATATAGATGGAGAAGATGATAGTACAAGGGTTCAAGAGTTCTGATATGAGATCTCTAAGGGAATGTTCTGTGACTCAGAGAAAGTCTAAAAACTATAGAAGTTGTTAACTGCGCAAGAACCTAGAAGTCATCACTTGAGCTGGAATTACAGATCAGACAAACAAGAAGCATGGCTCCATACTAAAGCTTAGCAAACACTTGATCAGAACTCTGTACCACTTTCTGCTCTGCCTAGAGCCCAAATTATACCAACAAGAAACACTATGTAGGTCATCGATTATATTCAATATAACCAAAAGGCCCAGTTAGATTAGAATTGAATGGGGGAGGAAGGTGATGGTAGGTAGATAGATAGCATGAAAGTGAAAGTGAAAGTCGCTCAGTCGTGTCTGACTCTTTGCAACCCCATGAACTATAAGGTCCATGGAATTCTCCAGGTCAGAATACTGGAGTGGGTAGCCTTTCCCTTTTCCAAGGGATCTTCCCAACCGAGAAATTGAACCCAGGTCTCCCACATTGCAGGCAGTTTACCAGCTGAGCCACAAGGGAAGCCCAAGAATACTGGAGTGGGTAGCCTATCGCTTCTCCAGTGGATTTTCCCAACCCAGGAATCAAACTGGGATCTCCTGCATTGCAGGCAGATTCTTTACCAGCTGAGCTGTCAGGGAATCCCAGATAGATAGCATGGACCAAGTAAATAAGTCAGGGGTTAGTGACACAGAGAGAAAACACTTTTCTGTAATGAACTGACAAGAGATTAGGTAGGTCGAAGAAAGGTTGACTGTTACCTCAAAGCTGAGAGTAGGGAAGAAAGGAGGTCCTGTACCCAGTGCTTGCTATGGGATCAAGAAGTGCTTATGAGTGAAAAGTGGGTCTGATATCACAGTGTTTTATCATCTTGAGCAGACCACTTTTCTTATCAGGCCTCTGATCATGCAATAAGTGCAAAAGGATTTTAGGAACTGAGCTAATTAACAAGTCAAAGATCACTATAGATAAGATCAAAACCAGCCTATGCAAACTGTAGGCTAATAACTTAAGGGAGCAGAACAGATGCTGACAACCTACAGAGCAGTGTCTTCCAGTCTTAGAATTCTGGATCCCCAAGGAGACCCTGAACTATGGTTAGGAATGTTTAGATCCTTCTGTGTTCCAGGCATTTTCAAATGATGAGATAATATACTATTCTTTTCAAATGTCTGCTGATACCATAAGGTTAATCAAATATAAGTTAATTAAGACATATCATTTTATTGAATCCATGGTTTATTTTCATTCTGTATTTTCTAATTGCAATCTATAATTGCAAATACTAAAATATAACTACTATCAGATATTGGTCTGAGTAAGTGTTAGTCATTCAGTCATGCCCGACTCTTTAGACCCCATGGACTGCAGCCGTGCCTGTGAGATTTTCCAGGCAAGGATACTGGAGTGGGTGGTCATTTGCTTCTCCAGGGAATATTGGTCTGAGAAAATGTTTATAGGGAATATTTTCCAACATTAGTCACATAGGCTGAGAACTACTGCTCTAAAGGAAAAGACAGAGACAGAATCATCCCAAGGAGGAAGCAGCTAGACTTGATTGGCATGGGGTGAAGGCAGTGTGACAACGCAGAGGTAACTCAGCTCAGATCCCCTCTGCATCATTTCCTAGCTGTGAGCAAATTATTTATCTTTCTATGGCTGTTTTATCAATGTTAAAATGGTCAGAGTATTATCCAAATGGAAAGTGTTGTTGCAAGAATTAATGACAATGTATGCAAAGAATCTGGCACATAATAGCTACTCAATAAATGGTAACCATTAACGCTACTGCAAAAGAGAAGATAATTGTGAGGTAAAAGTGATAAACAAGTAAAATTCAAAATAAGGAAAAGTAAAGAATGCTGAAAAATTGGTCAGAAAAATATAAATACTGAGTCAAGGTATAGAGAGATGAGAACTTTACTCCTGGATCTGCCATTTAGGAAGTGAGCATAAATTACTTAACGTGTGGACACTAGTTACTTCCTCACTGAAATAAAATATTTGGACTCAGCTTTAAAATCATATGAGTTTTCTGTGATTACTTTTAGAATAACAAATTCAACCCCAGATACATGAGTCAGTTCAGCTGTTGAGTAATTGGTGCATGCTCTCTGCAGCTTCTTAATTTCTGTTCTTCCCATCCCACCCCTCCTGGTAAAGTCTCACAGAACCTACAAGAAAGAACTAAGCCTGCAGCCAGCCAGGTTCCAACAACGTAGGGCTCTAAGAGTTTTCTCCCAAGTAAGGTATGTGGACTTAGAATGGGTTTCCCAGTCACTTAGTTTCCTGTCTTATGGTAAACACTCAACCACGACCTGTTCCATCTCCCAAATGATGCCATAAATTGGACTCTGTACACGGGTGCCAGATTCTACCTTGGAGACAGAGTCTGAGTGAAGCAGAAAGAAATGGCTTTATTGCCTTGCAAGGCAAAAGGATCCACAGAGGGCTAATGTCCTCAAAAGTGTGTGTACTGACCTGAAGGGGATGGTGAGGAGTTTTATAGTAATGGTTCAAAGGACAGGGCATGATCAACTCCTGGGCGTTCTTCTGATGGGTTAGTGGTAAGGTAAGTGGGAATCAGCATCATCAACCTTTTTGATCTGGGGTTTACATGCTTGTGGGCGGCAGTCAGGTAACTTCTCCCAACTGGCAGGGTAGGTTTCAGTCTCTGCGAAACATCTCAAAAGACATGGTTCAGAATATTTTCTGTAGTCATTGAAGAAGAACCAAAGATCCTTGAACTTTGTTTTATGGCTAAAATATCATTGTTTTGTCTTGCTTGCCTGATTTCCTTTGTTTCTGCATTTTTTCACTTCTGTGAATTAAATTTATTCTTTGACTACAATTTGTTCTACAGACAAAACGCAGGTGGAGGACTCGGGTGGCAGTTTATTCTGGAAAGGCCTCATAGCGCCCTGCTCGGTTACACAAATACTGTGAAATCCTTGTCTCTCAAACACAACCCCTGTTCATTTCCACAGTGTTTGACTGCTTCCTCCTCCATGTCCTCTCACTATTCACACTCACTTCTTGTTACCTGTTAATACATATAACTCGTCCTTACTAATAGCTGTATACAAATAATGCTGTACCATGAAAATAGTTCTGTAAAAATATGCCATGGTTTGTGCAAACTTCTACTTATGAACTTTCATCTGGCTTTCAAGTTTTATTTCTGTGAATAATGCCACCTCCCATAAAAGCAACTTACATATGTGGTTACGTATTCATACTTTAATTTCTATAGGGTAGGATCCCATAGTGTAGTATTTCTGCTTGAATAATGTAGGTTTTTAAAAAAATTATTTATTTTTGGTTGCACTGGGTTTTCATTGCTGCGGGCAGGCTTTCTCTAGTTGTGGCGAGCAGGGGCTACTCTTCGTTGCGGTGCACAGGCTTTTTTTTTAATTACAGTGGCTTCTCTCGTGGTGGAGCACAGGCCTCAGTAGCTACAGCATGTGGGCCTCGAGCACGCAGGCCTCAGCAGTTGTGGTGCGCAGGCTTAGTTTTTCTGCAGCATGTGGAATTTTCCCAGACCAGGGATCAAACCTGTGTCCCCTGCATTGGCAGGCAGATTCTCATCCACTGCACCATCGGGGGAGTCCTGAATAATGTACTTTCAATTTTAATAACTGCTGCCAAATTGATCTCCAGAAGAGCCTGCAACAATGCATATTTCTACCATTAATATCTGAAAATGTCCTTTTCTATGATTCCCATCAGTAGTAGGTGTTGTAGTTTGGTAATTTTTGCCAATACAATGAATGGAAAATAAGGTCACTATTACCTTGATTTTGCAGAAGCTTGGGTACATGGGCAGGCTCAACTTATTTTTATACAGGTATATGTGATACAAATTTTCTCTCTTCTGAAAAGTCGTTTGAAACTTTTGTTTATTTTCCTATTGGGTGGTTTGTGTCTTTCTTATCAATCTGTAAGAACTTTTTCTGGCCAATAGGTGGTCGTTGTAAACTATGAATACTGCCACATATACCTTGAAAATATTTCCCCAAATAATGTTATCTACTCAGTTTGCTTTTTGCCAGAGAATATTTCGGTTTCATATACTTAAGTGGGGTTTTATTTCTTTTGAAGCTGCAGCATTGCATTTTATTTATTTTATTTTTGGTCGCACTGGGTCCTTGTTGCTGTGCCTGGGCTTTCTCTAGTTACAGAGAGCGGGGGCCACTCTTTAGCTGGGGCGCGTGGACTGTCATTGCAGTGGCTTCTCTTGTTTCAGAGCACAGGCTCTAGCCACATAGTTTCAGTGGCTCCAGCACGCGGGCTCAGTACTGAACCTGCGGTACACAGGTTCCATTTCTCCACAGTGTGTGGAATCTTCCCAGACCAGGGATCAAACTCAGGTCCCTGAATGGGCAGATGGATTTCTATCTACTGTGCCACCAGCAAAATCCCAGCATTGTATTTTTATTTAAAAACTTCTACACCAAATCCTCTAAAATTTTGGAAATATTACAACAATTTTTTTAACATTTAAATGTATAATATTAGTAAAATTTCTTTGATTATAATGTGAAATAGGACTCAAGTGTTTCTTTTCAGATGGTTAGTTATTTTGGCCAGCCATTTATAAATTGAACCATTATATTCTTACCAAATTGTCCCAATTTCGAGTATATTAAATTTGCATGATTACTAGAAGGCTAAGCTCATATTTTTGTTCAGTTGCTCAGTTGTGTCCAACTCTTTGCAACTCCATGGACTGCAGCATGCCAGATTTCCCTGTCCTTCACTATCTTCTGGAGTTTTTTCAAACCCATGTCCCTTGAGTCGATGATGCCATCCAAACATCTCATCTTCTGTCATACCCTTCTCTTCCTGCCCTCAATCTTTCCCAGCATCAGGGTCTTTTCCAATCTATCAGCTCTTTGCATCAGGTGGCCAAAGTACTGGAGTTTCAGCTTCAACATCAGTCCTTCCAATGAACATTCAGGGTTGATTTCCTTTAGGATTGACTGGTTTGATCTTCTTGCTGTCCAACAGACTTGCAAGAGTCTTCTCCAACACCACAGTTTGAAAGCATCAATTCTTTGTAACTCAGCCTTCTTTATGTCCCAACTCTCACATCCATACTTGAATACTGGAAAAACCATAGCTTTGACTATACAGACCTTTGTTGGCAAAGTGATGTCTCTGCTATATAATATGCTGTCTAGGTTTGTCATAGCTTTTCTTCCAAGGAGCAAGCGTCTTTTAATTTCATGGCTGCAGTTACCATCCACAGTGATTTTTGAACTAATACTGTACTGTTTTATTATAGTGAGTGTGGAGGCATTTTGACTTTTGTATTCAGTTCCTCAGTCTCTCTTGTCACGTGACCCTGAAGTGCAGAGGAGTGGTAGAGTATATTTTCCAAAACCCATCGATGTTGGGGCTGGCCTTGTGACATGTTCTGGCCAACAGGATGTGGGTAGAAGTGACAGTGTGCTAGTTCAAGCCAGGGCCTTGTGGTCCTATGAGCCATGAGAGAAGAACATGTCCCATGTGATCCAAGGAGAATGTGAAGGCACACAGAACAGAACTGAAACCAGAAATGCTGGCTTCTAGCCCAGGAAATACAAAGCATGAAGCAGAGCCATCCCACCTGACCTGCAAACACAGGACAGAAAGAAAAACTTGCTGCTGTAAGCCACTGAATTCTATGCTGCTTGTTATACCTCATTCTGACAACAAAATACCAACAATACAGTATAGCTAATATGACTTAAAATCTATCAAGGGACCTCATACTTACTCATTTCCATCTATATTCACATATGTAAAGTTTCATAGGAAGTTTAATATCACATATAAAAGAAGAAAAATCATAAAATTGTTGCTATTTATAGATATGTCATGTCTTTCCATTTTATTCAGATCATTTTCCCTAAGTTCTGAAGTGTAATTTTATAGTTTTCTTGAAGTAAGTCTTTTATTAGACAGTTTGTGTCTATTTGAAATGGATTATCTCCCCAATTATTATACTAGTGCTTTTTTTTTTTTACTAGATATTGAGTTTTTTAAGTATCCAATAATATTAGTAGAATAAAAGGTAATTATAGCTATCTTATTCATGGTAATTTTGAAAGTTTCTTTTACTTTTTTGTTGTATTGTGGTCAGTATAATGCAAAGTCTTGATGGATAGCATTATAGAGAACAGCATAATTGCAACTTGGTTTGAGAGCTAAAGATATAAACAGAAGTGATATGGAGAAAATAAATACATTATTACATTGTGTGTGTGTAGTCACTTTAGTCATGTCGAACTCTATGTGACCCTGTGTACTATAGCCTGCCAGGCTCTGTCCATGGGATTCTCTAGGCAAGAATACTGGAGTGGGTTGCCATTTCTTCCTCCAGGGGATCTTCCCAACCCAGGGATCGAACCCATGTCTCCTTACATCTCCTGCTTTGGCAGGAGGGTTCTTTACCACTAGCACCACCTAGGAAGCACTCACTATTACATTAGAATTAAGTGTAAATGATTTAGCAATGCTAGGGCTAAATGACATATGTCATTATAGACTGGGCTTCCCTGGTGGCTCAGATGGTAAAGAATCCACCTGCAATGTGGAAGATCTGGGTTCGATCCCTGATTGGGGAATATCCCCTGGAGAAGGGAATGGTTACCCACTCCAATATTCTTGCCTGGAGAATCCCCATGGACAGAGGAGCCTAATGGGCTACCATCCGTGGGCTTGCAAAGAGTCAGACAAGACTGAGCTACTTTCACGTTTGAGGAGGATCATGATAGACTTAAAAAAGAAAAACTGAAAAAAAAAAAGCCACTTAAAGATATTTCATGATCTATTACTAAGTGGTCTACAAGGGAAGTCATGCTACCTACCAAAATATTCATGTGAATCTAGCTACTTCCTCTTCTTCTTCTTCTTCCTTAGGTTTTGATCTTTGATAGTACTTTTCATTAGTGGCAATTCTATTCTATACGGCAGGAAAAAAATTAACATAGGCTTGAAAAACGCTGTGCAAGAAAACAAGTATGTTTTTTAAATACCAGAGGCAGTGCTGAAAACATGAAGAAATGTCTAAAGAGGTTTGCATTGGCCAGTTACAACATCATAAGTATCAAAAAGAAAGTAAAATTCTGCTTGAATGGAACAGGTTGTGTTTAAAACAGCCATCTATAATGATACTGGAAAAGTAGGAAAATGAATGTAAAAAGAATGAATGAATTTATTTAGTTTTAATGAAAGGAGTATAGATTTGTGCCGGCCTTCTGTTTATCCCATTAAGTACATATTTGCATGTAGAAAATAGATATACATTTTCTCTATCCAGTCTAAGTAGAGTAGATAGAGAAACCTACAGAAGACTGAATAGTATCAGAAAATTTGGTCCAAAAGATGAGCATGATGTATATGAAGAAATTCTACATTGCTTCTGAAGAGTATAAAAATAAATGAATGAAAAAACATGCAATGTTATTTGAAAGAAAGACTCAGCATCCAAAAAGTTTCCCAGTTTAGTGTAAAACTTTATTGTAACCTATTAGCAATAAAGGTTGTATTGTTTTGTTGGACTGGGAAATAAATTCTAAAGTTTCTAGGAAAATTTAAAACTATTAGGTTGGTGCAAATATAATTGCAGTTTTGGACCATGAATTTTGAATCATTACAACTTGGCTCAAACACATCTTTATTAATCAAAATAGGAACCATTACAATCAACACATTTTTTGCCAATGAGAAACAAGTTTGTTTATTCTTGTAGCATAAAAATCTGTGCTTTGGGATTTGACAGACACTTAGAAAGCATTTTCTGCCTCTTGCTGGCTATGGAAGCATTTTCCCTACATAAAGTTATTGAGATCTTTGAAATGGTAGTCAGCTGGCGAGAGGTCAGGTGAATACAGCAGATGAGGCCAAACTTCACAGCCTAACTCGTTCAACTGTTTGAAGCGCTGGTTGTGCGACATGCAGTTGGGGTTCACCGTGAAGAAGAGCTGGGCCCTTTCTGTTGACCAGTGTTGGGTGCAGGTGTTGAAGTTTTCAGTGTATCTCACTGATGTGCTGAGCATACTTCTCAGATGTAATGGTTTTCCCAGGATTCAGAAAGCTGTAGTGGCTTTCAGACCAGCTGCAGACCACAAAACAGTGACCAGGACCTTTTCTGGGTGCATGTTTGGCTTAGCAAAGTGCTTTGGAGCTTCTTCTCAGTCCAAATACTGAGCTGGTTCATCACCAGTTGCAATTTAAAATCCACTTTTCATCACACGTTATAATGCGATGGAGAAATGGTTCATTATTGTTGGGTAGAATAATAGAAGATGACACTTCAAAATGGCAATTTTTTTTTTCATTTGTGGTCAGTTCATGAGGCACCCACTTATCACACATTGTCACCTTTCCAATTTGCTTCAAATGCCAAATGACCATAGGATGGTCAGTGTTGAGTTCTTTAGCAGTTTCTCACATAGCTGTAAGAGGATCAGCTTTGATGGTCCTCTCAATAGGTCCTTGTCAACTTCCAATGGCCGACCACTGTGCCCCTCATCTTCAAGGCTCTCATCTCCTTTGCAAAACTTCTTGAACCACCACCGCACTGTACATTCGTTAGCAGTTCCTGGGCCAAATGCATCACTGATGTTGCAAGTTGTCTCCACTGGTTAATGACCCATTTTGAACTCGAATAAGAAAATCACTAGAATGTGCTTTTTGTCTAACATCATTTCCCTATTATAAAATAAATATAAAATAAACAGCAAGTAATAAGTCATGAGCAAAAAACCCATAAAGCAAGAAGTGTGCATTAATATGATATATAACATAACCACATTTATTAAAGAATGTATTCTAATATCAAACAGCAAAGTTCAGCAATGCAAAACCATAATTACTTTTGTTACAACCTTATATATATATATCATATATATATATATATATATGATATATATATGAAAAGATGGGACTTCCTGGTGGTCAAGAGGCTAAGACTTCATGCTCCCAATACAGGGAACCCTGGTTGGATCCCTGGTCAGGCAATTAGATCCCACACGCTGCAACTAAAGATCCCGCATGCTGCAACTAAGACCTGGTACAGTAGAATAAAAATACTTACATATATGTATGAAAATATTCATATATATATATGAAAAGACAATAATTTTGGAAGTATGTTTCTAACAAGTAAAAAATTGTTAATAAACTTAAAAATTTAGAAAGTGCTGAAAAATCTGCAACTCATAAAGAGACTTCATATATAATAAAGATAAAATTTCTAATTACTGGGGAAAATAATTCATGAATGGCATTTAAGAACAGAGAAATGATTTAGAAAATTACAAAGTTTGATCCCAAATGTACCAATTACATTTAAATCAATGTAATAAGGTTTTAAAAATTAAAACTGAAATTATAAATTATTAGATATCTTAAAAATATGCTTTTTCAAGTTAAGAAATCCTTTTTCTGCTTGGGGGTTGGTTTGTTTTATAATGGATGCTGAATTATACTCAGAATTGTTTTGATTTTGTCAAGATCAAGGAAATTCACTTTGCTACTTGTTGTTCAGTCGCTGAGTCATGTCTGACTCTTTGTGACCTCATGGACTGTAGCACACCAGATTCCCTTGTCCTCCACTATCTCTTGCAGTTTGTTAAAATTCATCCATTGAGTTGATGATGCTATCTAACCATCTCATCCTCTGCTGCCTTCTTCTGTTGCCTTTAGTCTTTCAGCGCAAAACAGGATCTTTTCCAATGAGTCAGTCCTTCACATCAGGGGTCAAAGTATTGGAGCTTTAGCATCAGTCCTTCCAATGAATATTTAGAGTTGCTTCCATAGCTCAGTTGGTAAAGAATCTGCCTGCAATGCAGGAGATCCCGGTTTGATTCTTGGGTTGGGAAGATCCCCTGGAGAGGGGAAAGGCTACCCACTCCAGTATTCCTGATCTTCCCATATGGCTCAGCTGGTAAAGAAACTACCTGCAATGTGGAAGATCTGGGTTTGATCCCTGGGTTGGGAAGATCCCCTGGGAGAAGGGAAAGGCTACCCACTCCAGTATTCTGGCCTGGAAAATTGCATGGAGTGTATAGTCCATGGGCTCACAAGGAGTCAAACACGACTGAGCGACTTTCACTTTTTCTTTTAGGATTGACTGGTTTGATCACCTTGCAGTCCAAGGAACTCTTAGGAGTCTCCTCCAGCATCAGGATTTGAAAGCATCAATTCTTTAGTGCTCAGCCTTCTTTATGGTTCAACTCTCACATCCATACCTGACTACTGGAAAAACCACAGCTTTGACTATATGGACATTTGTTGGCAAAGTAATGTCTCTGCTTTTTAATACACTGTCTAGGTTTGTCATAGCTTTTCTTTCAAGAAGCAAGCGCCTTTTAATTTCATGACTGCAGTCACCATCTGCAATGATATTGGAGCACAAGAAAATAAAATCTGCCTATGTTTCCATTTTTTCCCCATCTATTTGCCATGAAATGATAGGACTAGATGCCATGATCTTAGTTTTTTTAATGTTGAGCTTTAAACTAGTTTTTTCACTCTCCTCTTTCACCCTTATCAAGAGGCTCTTTAATTCCTTTCACTTTCTGCCATTAGAGTGGTATCATCTGCATATCTGAGGTTGTTGATATTTCTCCTGGAAGTCTTGATTCCAGATCAGGATTCCTCCAACCTGTCATTTTGCATGATGTACTCTGTGAACAAGTTAAATAAGCAGGGTGACAATATATAGCCTTATCGTAATCTTTTCCCAATTTTGAACCAGTCAATTGTTCTGTGTTCTAACTGTTGCTTTTTGACCTGCATAAATGTTTCTCAGGAGACAGGTAAGGTGGCCTGGTATTCCTATCTCTTTAAGAAGAATTTTCCAGTTTTCTGTGATGAACACAGTCAATGGCTTTAGCATAGTGAAGCAAAAGTATATGTTTTTTCTGGAATTCTCTTGCTTCCTCTAGGATCCAACAGATGTTGGCAATTTGATCTCTGGTTCCTCTGCCTTTTCTAAACCAAGCTTGTATATCTGGAAGTTTTCCATTCCATACAAAGTCACTTCAGTCGTTTCCGACTCTTTGCAACCCTATGGACTGTAGCCCTCCAGGCTCCTCTGTCCTTGAGATTCTCGAGGCAAGAATGCTGGAATGGGTTGCCGTGCCACTCCTGTGATCCAGGGGATCTTCCTGACCCAGGAATCGAACTCACGTCCCCTGAAGCTCCCACATTGTAGGTGGTTTCTTTACCCCTGAACCACTGGGGAAGCCTGTTCTTTATTCTGTTGTTGTTCAGTCACCCAATTGTGTCTGACTCTTTGTGATCCCATGGACTGCAGCATACCAGACCTCCCTGTCTCTCACCATCTCCCAGAGTTTGCCAAAGTTCATCTTCATTGAATCACTGATGCCATCCAGCCATCTCTCATCCTCTGACACCGTCTTCTCCATCTGCCCTCAATCTTTCCCAGCATCAGGGAATTTTCCAATGAGTCATCTGTTCACATCAGATGACTAAAACACTGGAGCTTCAGCTTCAGCATTAGTCTTCCCAGTGAATATTCAGGATTCATCACCCTTAAGATTGACTGGTTTGATCTCCTTGCTGTCCAAGGGACTTTGGACTCTTCTCCAGCACCACAGTTCAAAGGCATCAATTCTTCAATGCTCAACCTTCTTTATGGTCCAGCTCTCACAACCGTACTTGAACACTGGGAAGACCATAGCCTAGACTATAAGGATCTTTGTTGGCAGAGTAATATCTCTGCTTTTCAACATACTGTCTAGGTTTGTCATCCCTTTCCTGCTAAGAAGAAATTGTCTTCTGATTTCATGACTGCAGTCACTATCCACAGTGATTTTGGAGCCCAAGAAATCTGTCATTACTTCCAACTTTCCCCTTCTATTTTCCATGCAGTAATGGGGCTGGATGCCATGATCTTAGTTTTTTTAATATTTAGTCATAAGCCAGCTCTTTCACTCTCCTCCTTCACCTTCATCAAGAGGCTCATCAAGAGTTCTCCATTCACGTACTGCTAAATCCTAGCTTGAAGGATTTTGAACATAACCTTGCTAGCATGTGAGATGAGCACAATTGCACTGTAGTTTGAACAGTCTTTGGCATTTCCCTTCTTTGGAATTGGAATGAAAACTGACCTTTTCCAGTCCTATGGCCACTTTTGAATTTTCCAAATTTGCTGATATTTTGAGTTTAGCTCTTTAATAGTATCATCTTTTAGCATGTTAAATAGCTCAGCTGGAATTCCATCACCTCCACTAGCTTTGTCCATAGTAATGCTTCCTAAGGTCCACTTGATTTCATACTCCAGGATGTCTGGCTCTAAGTGAATGACCACATCATCACAGTTATCCATGTCATTAAGATCTTTTTTGTATAGTTCTTCAGTGTATTCTCGCCACCTTTTCTTAATCTCTTCTGCTTCTATTAGGTCCTTGCCACTTCTGTCCTTTATCTTGCCCATCCTTGCATGGAGTGTCCCCTTGATATCTTCAATCTTCTTGAAGAGATCTCTACTCTTTTCTTTGCATTATTCATTTAAGAAGGCCTTTTATCACTCCTTGCTATCCTCTGGAATTCTGCATTCACTTGGGTATATCTTTCCCTTTCATGACTTTCACTTCTCTTCTTTCCTCAGCTATTTGTACACCCTTCTCAGACAACCACTTTGCCTTCTTGCATTTCTTTTTCTTTGGGATGTTTTTGGTCACCACCTCCTGTACACTTTTATGAACCTCCATTCATAGTTATTCAGGTAGTCTGTCTCAGTTCAGTTCAGTCACTCAGTCTTGTCTGACTCTTTGTGACCCCATGAATCGCAGCACTCCAGGCCTCCCTGGCCATCACCAACTCCCGGAGTTTACTCAAACTCACGCCCGTCGAGTTGGTGATGCCATCCAGCCATCTCATCCTCTGTTGTCCCCTTCTCCTCCTGCCCCCAATCCCTCCCAGCATCAGGGTCTTTTCCAATGAGTTAACTCTTCACATGAGGTGGCCAAAGTATTGGAGTTTCAGCTTCAGCATCAGTCCTTCCAATGAACACCCAGGACTGATCTTCTTTAGCATGGACTGGTTGGATCTCCTTGCAGTCCAAGGGACTCTCAAGAGTCTTCTCCAACACCACAGTTCAAAAGCATCAATTTTTCAGTGCTCAGCTTTCTTCACAGTCCAACTCTCACATCCATATATGACCACTGGAAAAACCATAGCCTTGACCAGATGGACCTTTGTTGGCAAAGTAATGTCTCTGCTTTTTAATATGCTATCTATGTTGGTCATAACTTTCCTTCCAAGGAGTAAGTGTCTTTTAATTTCTTGGCTGCAGTCACCATCCGCAGTGATTTTGGAGCCCCCAAAAATAAAGTCTGACACTGTTTCCACTGTCTACCCATCTATTTCCCATGAGGTGATGGGACCAGATGCCATGATCTTAGTTTTCTGAATGTTGAGTTTTAAGCCAACTTTTTCACTCTCCTCTTTCAATTTCATCAAGAGGCTCTTCAGTCCCTCTTCACTCTCTGCCGTAAGGGTGGTGTCATCTGCATATCTGAGGTTATTGATATTTCTCCAGGCAATCTTGATTCCAGCTTGTGCTTCTTCCAGCCCAGTGTTTCTCATGATGTACTCTGCATATAAGTTAAATAAGCAGGGTGACAATATACAGCCTTGATATACTCCTTGTCCTATTTGGAACCAGTCTGTTGTTCCATGTCCAGTTCTAACTGTTGCTTCCTGACCTGCATACAGGTTTCTCAAGAGGCAGGTCAGGTGGTCTGGTATTCCCATCTCTTTCAGAATTTTCCACAGATTGTTGTGATCCACACAGTCGAAGGCTTTGGCATAGTCAAGAAAGCAGAAATAGATGTTTTTCTGGAACTCTCTTGCTTTTTTGATGATCCAGCGAATATTGGCAATTTGATCTCTGGTTCCTCTGCGTTTCCTAAAACCAGCTTGAACATCTGGAAATTTATGGTTCATGTATTGCTGAAGCCTGGCTTGGAGAATTTTGAGCATTACTTTACTAGTGTGTGAGATGAGTGCAATTGTGCAGTAGTTTGAGCATTCTTTGGCATTGCCTTTCTTAGGGATTGGAATGAACACGGAACTTTTCCAGTCCTGTGGCCACTGCTGAGCTTTCCAAATTTGCTTGCATATTGAGTGCAGCACTTTCACAGCATCATCTTTCAGGATTTGAAATAGCTCAACTGGAATTCCATCACCTCCACTATCTTTGTTCATACTAGCCTGATCTAATTCCTTGAATCTATTCATTACCTCCACAGTATAATCCATAAGGGATTTGATTTAGGTCAAACCTGAATGACCTAGTGGGAGCTTCCCAGGTGGCACTAGTGGTAAAGAATCTGCCTGCCAATGCAAGAGATACGGATTCGATCCCTGGGCTGGGAAGATCCCCTGGAGGAGGAAATAGCCCCCACTCCAGTATTCTTTCTGGGAGAATCCCCTGGACAGAGGAGCCTGGAGAGCGATAGCCCAAGGGGTTGCAAAGAATCAGACATGACTGAGTGATGAATGGCCTAGTGGTTTTCCCTACTTTCTTCAATTTAAGTGTGAGTTTTACAATAAGGAGCTCATGATCTGAGCAACAGTCAGATCAAGGTCTTATTTTTGCTAACTGTACAGAGCTTCTCCATCTTTGACTGCAAAGAATATAATCAATCTGATTTCAGTATTGACCATCTATTGATGTCCATGTGTAGAGCTGTCTCTTGGGTTGTCACAAAAGGGTTACTATGACCAACATGTTCTCTTCACAAAACTGTTAGCCTTTGCCCTGCTTCATTTTGTATTCCAAGGGCAAACTTGTCTGTTATTTCAAGTATATCTTTAATTTCTACTTTTGCATTCCAATCCCCTCTGATTAAAATGGCATTTTTTTTTTCTTTTTTGCTGTCAGTTCTAAAAGGTCTTGTAGGTCTTCAAATAACCAGTCAACTTCAGATTCTTTGGCATCAGAGGTTGGGTCTTAGACTT
This sequence comes from Cervus elaphus, assembly GCF_910594005.1. NCBI lineage: Eukaryota > Metazoa > Chordata > Mammalia > Artiodactyla > Cervidae > Cervus > Cervus elaphus. Next base: position 39,134,810 of record NC_057827.1, on the reverse strand, counting down.
GAATTACTTTGATGCTGAATGGTTTGCCTTGGAAACAAACTGAGATCATTCTGTCATTTTTGAGGTTTCACCCAAGTACTACATTTCAGACCCTTTTGTTGACTATGAGGGCTACTCCATATCTTCTAAGGGATTCTTGCCCACAGTAGTAGATATAATGGTCATCTGAATTATATTCACCTATTCCCATCCATTTTAGTTCACTGATTCCTAAAATGTTGATTGTCAGTCTTGCCACCTCCTGATTGACCTTGATTCACAGACCTAACACTCAGGTTCCTATGCAATATTGTTCTTTATAGCATGAGATTTTACTTTCCACTAGACATATCCATAACTGAGCATCATTTCTGCTTTGGTCCAGCCATTTCATTCTTTCTGGAGGTATTAGTAATTGCCCTCTGCTCTTTTCCAGTAGCATATTGGACACCTGCCAACCTTGGCGTTTCATCTTCCAGTGTCATATTGTTTTACCTTTTCATACTGTTCATATGGATCTCATGGCAAGAATACTGGTGTGGTTGCCATTTCCTCCTCCAGTGGACCACATTTTGTCAAATCTCTTCACTATGAGCCATCCATCTTTGGCCCTGCACAGCATGGCTCATAACTTCATTGAGTTATACAAGCCCCTTTGCCATGACACGTCTGTGATCCATGAAGGGTTTTTCCACTTTAATATATATTAATATGATGAATGATATTTCTAGATTTTCTTTTCTAAAACATTATTACATTTCTGAGATAAATAAAACTTGGTCAATTTTCACTACTATTTTAATAAACTTTGTTAGTTGGTTTGCACATATTTCCTTTGAAACTGTATCAATGATCATGTGTGATACTAGTCTATGATTTTTTTTTTCATGGTGAGTTTGGCTTAGTACCAAAGTTATACTGTCTTAATAAAATAAGTAGTAAAAAATCTTTTTCTATTTTCTGGGAGAGTTTATATAAAACATGAATAATTTGTCTACTATTGGTAGAAGTCTTCTACACAACTATCTGGACTTCATTTGCTCTTTATAAGAAAATTTAAACTTCTGATTTGATTTCTTTTTTTAAGTCAATCTTTTATTATGATATAATTAGAAAATATATTTCAACGTACTCAACAATACCTTCTTCTAAATCTTTTTAAAATTTTTATTGGAGTATAGTTGATTTACAATGTTGTGTTAGTTTCAGGTATACAAGCAAAATGAATCAATTATACATATACATGCATCCACTCTTTTGTAGATTCTTTTCCCATGTAATTCATTACAGAGTATTGAGGTAGAATTCCTTGTGCTGTATAGTAAGTCCTTACTAGTTATCCATTTTATACATAGTAGTGTATATATGTCAGTCACAATGTACCAATTCATCTCTATGCTTCCCTTCCTCCAAGGAAACCATAAATTGTTTTCTACATCCATGAGTCTCTGTTTTATAAATAAGTTCATTTGCACCTTTAAAACATTTTTTTAATTTAAAATATATGATATCATATCATGTTTGCATTTCTCTGACTTACTTCACTCAGTATGACAATCTCTAGGTCCATCTCTATTGCTACAAATGGCATTATGTTTTTTTTCTTTTTATGGTTGAGTAACATTCCATGCATATGTGTACCACCTCCTCTTTGTCCAATCTTCAACTGATGGACATTTAGGTGACTTCCATGCATTGGCTACTGTAATAACTAGTCCTTCAGTGAACATTGTGGTGCATGTATCTTTTTAAATTATTGTTTTCTCTGGATATATGCTGAGGAATGGAATTTCTGAGTCATATGATAGTACTATATTTAGTTTTTTAAGGAACCTCCATACTGTTCTCCATAATGGTCTTACCAATGTACATTCCCAACAACAGTATACATAATCCAACAGGAGGCTTCCCTTTTTACCACACCACCTCCAGTGTTTATTGTTTGTAGAATTTTTTGATGATGATCATTCTGACATGTGTGAGATGATACTTCATTGTAGTTTTGATTTGCAGTTCTCTAATAATTACTGAGGTTGAGGATATTTTCATGTGCATTTTGGCCATCTGTATGTCTTCAACCCATTTTTCAAGTGGGTTGTTTGTTTTTTTTATATAGAGCTGCATGACCTATTTTGTATATTTTGCAGATTAATCCCTTGTTGGTTGCTTCCCTCCCAAATATTTTCTCCATTCTGTGGATTGTCTTTTTGTTTTGCTAATGGTTTCCTTTACTGTGCAAAAGCTTCTAAGTTTCTTTAGGTCTCTTTAAATTTTGTTCTTATTTTCTTTAGGAGGTAGATCAAAAAAGAATATTGCTGTGATTTATGTCAGAGTGTTCAGCCTATGACAACCCACTCCAGTATTCTTTCCTGGAGAATCCCATGGACAGAGGAGAGCCTAGTGGGCTACAATCCATGGGGTCACAAAGAGTTGGACATGACTAAACGACTCTCACACGCTCACTCACTGACTTCACTCTGCCTATATTTTTCTCTTAGAGTTTTATAGTATCTGGCCTTACATTTAGGTCTTTAGTCCATCTTGAGTTTATTTTAGTGTTTTGACACTCTCTAAATGTCTAATTTCAGTCTTTTACATGTAGCTGTCCTGTTTTCCCAGCACCGCTTATTGAAAGGACTGTCTTTTTTCCATTTTGTATTCCTCCCTCTTTTGTCAAAGATTAGTTGATCACAGATATGTGGTTTTATCTCTGGACTTTCTATCCTGTCCCACTGATACATATTTGTGTTTTTGTGCCATTACCAAGCAGTTTTGATTACTGTAACTTTGTAGTATAGTCTGAAGTCAGGGGGCCTGATTCCTCCAGCTCTGCTTTTCTTTCTCAAGGTTCCTTTAGCTATTCAGATCTTTTGTGTTTCCATACAAATTGTAAAAATTTTTATTCTAATTTTGTGACAAATGCCATTGGTGATTTTAAAGGGGTTGCTTGAATATGTAGATTGCTTTGGATAGTATAGGCATTTTGACAACATTCATAACTTTCAATCCAAGAACATGTTGCATCTCTCCAACTGTTTGTGTCATCTTTGATTTCTTTCATCAGCCTCCTATAGTTTTGAGAGTGCAGGTCTTTTGCCTCCTTGTGTGTGCTTAGTCACTCAGTCATGTCTGACTCTTTGCAACCCCATGGACTGTAGCCCACCAGGCTCCTCTATCCATGGGATTCTCCAGGCAAGAATACTAGAGTGGGTTGCCATTCCCTTCTCCAGAGGATCTTCCTGACCCAGGGATCAAGCCCGGGTCTCCTGCATTGCAAGCAGATTCTTTACTGTATGAGCCACAGGGAAGTTCCAGAACTTAGTTGTGGCATGTGGGATCTAGTTCTCTGACCAGGGATCAAACATGGGTCCCCTGCATTGGCAGCATGGTGTCTTAGCCATTGGACCACCCAGAAGTTTGCCTCCTTAGGTAGATTTATTCCTAGATATTTTATCCTTTTTGATGTGATGGTGAATAAGATTGTTTCCTTAATTTCCCTTTTAATCTTTTGTTGTTAGTGTATAGGAATGTAAGATATTTCTGTGTATTAATTTTGTATCCTGAAACTTCACTGAATTCACTGATGAGCTCAGTAGCTTTCTAGGAGCATCTGTAGGATTTTCTATGTATATGATCAGGTTATGTACAAACAGTGATAGTTTTACTACTACTTTTCCAATTTGGATTCCTTTTATTTCTTCTTCTTCCCTGACTCCCATGGCTAGAATTTCCAAAAAAATGTTGAATAAAAATGGCTAGAGTTGTTTTTGTATCCATGCAAAAATTGTTTTCTGGTTGGAGCATTTAATCAACTTAAATTTAAGGTCATTTCTTGTATATTCTCAGTCTGTGCCTCCATTGTTTTTCCAAGATTTTGAGTCATCTTTACTAGCATTATTCTGAATTCTTTTTCATGTTAAGTGCCTATCTCCTCTTCAGTTAGCTGTTCTTGTCAATTTTTATGCAATGTGTTTTTATGTCTCTTTTTGTCTTTTGACTTCCTGTGTTTTTGGTCTCTTCTTTCCACAGGCTGCAGGATCGTAGTTCCTCTTGCTTCTGGTCTCTGCACCTTGGTGGGTGAGGTTAGTCCAGGGACTTGTATATGTGCCCGCCCTCTGGTGTGTGGAGCTGGGTCTTATTCCTCTAGTGTGCAGGGCTATCAAAGGCTGTGTTTTGAGGTGGCTGTGAGTTCAGTATAACTTGAGGCAGCCGGTTTTCTGATGGGTGGGGCTGTGTTCCCATCTTGTTGGTTGTTTGGCCTGGGGCTTTCCAGCACTGGAGGTTGTTGGGTGGGGCCCAGCATTGGTGCCTAAATGAGAAGCTCTAGGAGAGCTCTTGCTGATCAATAGTCCCTGCTACCAGATTCTTGGACCCCACAGTAAGCTACAGTCAACCCTTTCCTCCCCAGGCGACCCTCCAAGAACCCTAGGTGGGTCTGTCTCCGGTTCCTAGGGAGGCACTGCTTCATACTCAGTCTCCGTGCACCCGAGACCTTGTGTGTGTCCTCCAAGACTGTAGTCTCTGTTTCCCCCCAGCCCTTTAGAGCCCCTGCACTCAAGCCTTGCTGGCGTTCAAAGCTAAATGCTCTGGGAGTTCTTCCTCCCGCGGCCAGTCCCTCAGACTGTCTTGTATAACTATTTTCATGTGGGATTCTCCCTGAGTAGGCTGCATGGGTTTAATACTTTTTGGTGTGAGGGCTGTTTTTAGCATAGACGCATGCCTCCTCTTTCCTCGGTGTATGCTGATCACTATCCCCTTGATAGGTGTGACTGATGTTGTGGGGACCAGAGCCTGCACTCGACACTGAGTAGGGCCTCCTCTGTGCTCTGTGGTTGGAACTGCCCTGTCAAGCATGAGGTCTGCTCTCTGGCTGTTGGATTAGAGGCACCCAGATTGGTTCTTAGCTGTGTTTCTGGTCTGTGGTGTGGGTAGGTGGGATTGGGGCTCGCCCACTGGGAAAGAAGTCACTGCGTCTTTCTCCTCCAGAGCTGTTCATCTGTGGGTGTGCTCTGTTGTGTCACCTTCCACCAACTGTGTGAACCCTCAGACTACAGTTGTTGGCTGTCAGCCTCAACTTAACTGTGGGTGTACAGTCAACTGGCCCTGGTGTCCCTCTGGCATTATTTTCATTGGGCCACCAGTAGAGATGCACTGAAGTCAGGTCCCACGATCACACTGATCATGGATCTGGACCCACTGTAGGTACTATGGGGGCAACTCAGACTCTGGCCTGACCCAAGCCACATGTGTATGTGCCCACAAAGTCCACAGTCGCTAAAGTTTGACCCTTCTTGGTCATGGAAGCACTTGTTCATTCAGATGTTCTTCAGGCTCAGAGTTTAAAAAGGCAGTTGAGGGGATATAAATCTGTAGGTTGCACAGCCACAAGGACAGAGTTCAGCTCTTCTTCCTGAGGTGGCATGGCCCCTGGGGCTCAGCTGTGGCTTCAACCCTACCTCTGCATGTGGACCACTCACAGGCACTGCTCCTGAGGTTGTCCTGAAGCACATGGGCCCAGCCCATCAGGGAGGGGGCACAAAGGGAGCTTTCTCCACAACCATTCCTGGTTGCAGAGCTCCTCACTCTTATTCCCTCTGGCATCTCCTCACAGCCAACAGCAACCCTCTCCCTGAATTTGCTCTCCAAACCCTACATTCCAGCACCCAGCCCCTGACACACATCTCAGGGTGGGGCACACAGGGCATCGCATGGACCATCTGTGTAGGTCTCACTCTGTCTTGCCTGCCACACACTGGTTGCAGAACTCTCCCCTGAGTACCCCTTCTGTCCCAGCTGATCTCCCTACCAGTGAGGGAGCTTCCACATATGTGGGAACCTCTCCTCTCCTTTAGCTGCCCTCCAGGAGCACAAGTCCCTTCCTACATCCTTTCCTCTTCCTTTTCCCTTCTTACTTTGGTCTTACCTGGTTATTCTGGGAATATTTCTTATCCTTTTAAGTGTCTGAGGTCCTCTACTAGAGTTCAACAGCTACTTTGTGAGATTTGTTCCACTTCTAGATGTATTCTTGATACATTTATGGTGAGACGTGAACTCCATATCCTCCTCCTCCTCCTGCCGTTTTACTCCTGTTGATTTGATAGTATTGGGATTATTCTGGCTTCCTACTTCATCTTGAATAACTTTTGAAAAATTCTATTTTTCTATGGAATTGTCAACTTGATCAAATTCTGTAATCTTCCATAACTGCTGTGTAACAAACCATCCCAAAACCTACTGGATTAAAATAACACAATAATTTATTGTTCTCACTAATCTGCAATTTGGGTTGAATTTAGTTAAATGCCTGCTCCACATGGCATTAGCTGGGGAGGCTAACTGAAGCTGAATGGTCCACCTCCAAGATGGCTCACTCATGTGGCTGGTAAGCTCTTTGCTGGAACCTGAGCCGGGGCCATTGGATTCAGGCCTCCATTATTCTCTGTGTGGGTACTGCCACAGAACTGCTTGGATTTAATAAAGCAGGATAGGTTGGTTCCAGGTATGAATGTTCCAAGAGACAGGAAATGGCCACTGTCAGTCTCCTAAAGCCTGAGTGCAGAAAAGTAACACACCATCGTTTCTCCATATTCTACTGGCCAAGTTATCATAGAGCCCTCCCAGAGTTAAGGACAACAGATATGGATCTCAAGTCAAGGAATTATTTGATCACTACAATTTACTTGTATAAAATTATTCATTTGGTTTTATTACCATTTAAATATCCTAACTATAGTTGCATTTCCATTTCCATTCTTACTCATATTTGTTTCTCTGTCCACCCCTTTTTTCCTATCTTTCCAGCTAATTTTTAATCTATACTCTTCATGGAATCAAATTTAAGCTTAGTTAATTCTGTTGACATTGTGTGTGTGCTCAGCCATGTCCAACTCTTTGCAACCCCATGGACTGTGGCCCTCCAGGCTCCTCTGCCCACAGTTTTACTATTAATCTTTTTTTCACTGTTTCATTCTATGTATTTTTTTAAGGATAATTCTACCATATTCTAATTTCTTCTTTTGGATGTCTTTTATTTTAAGGTAGGCATTTAAGATGATGTATTTATTCTCCAGTTAAGTAACTGAAAACAGAAAATACCAGAGCAGGCCTGACTAATGTTCCTTGAAAGGCTTTCTTATAAGGTTGGGCCTTTGCTGGTTTGTAGTGACTTGGATTTGGGGAGGGTTCCCGCTGTATTTGACAAGAGTGCCTATACTGTACAAGCAATGTGGTTTACTCTGAACACCCTCTTTCATCATGGGAGTCTGGAATCTGGAATTTGCCTGGAATACTTACCAGGCAAAGGGTAACTATGGGATCAGTTCCCAATTAAAACCTTGGTCATTGAGGCTCTAATGAGATTCCCTAGTTGGCAACATTTCTTTTGTGCTGTCAAAAGTCCTCACTGGGTGAATTAAGTGTATTCTGTGTGATTCCACTGAGAAAGGACTGTTGGAAACTTGCTCTTGGCTTCTCCCAAACTTTACCCCATGTGCTCTTTGCCTTTGTTGACTGTGCTCAGTACACTTCTGCTATAATAAGTCATCACCATGAGTACGAATATATGGTGAGTCTGCTGAGTCTTCCTAGCAAATTACTGAATTGGAGGGTTGTCTTGGTGATCCCAGCACAGTAACATTGTGGCTTCATCCTACATATTTTTACATATAGTCTATTCATACTTACTCATTAATTTACAAGTTCCATTAAGACTTTTTTTCTTGGACCTTGTATTTGGAAAGAGATTATTTGAAGTGTCTAGTTATAATCTTTTTTGATTATTTTTATTAATTTCTAACGAGGTGCATTTTGGTCAGAGAGTTCGGTTTTCATACATGGTGCAGGTATATTTGTAGAGATGTGTATGTATTATCAAATCATTTGCAGTTGTATGTTTGTAAGGACAGTTGACTGAAAAGCCACACAACATAAAAGCTGTGAGTTGAGTTTGTGTCTTGCTGAGGATGATGGCCCAGGAAGCAGCCTCTCAGATAGCTCTGAGAAGCTGTTCTGAAGAGGTAAGAGGGAGGTGAGTACCTATGTGATTTCTGGCTCAGGCAGGGGTAGGTGTGACCAAGCACACATCCTGGTAAACGGTTGTTGCTAGTCATGAGGGGAAGATATCTTAGAAAAGCACTAAAACCATTCAGTTTGGGAAGAGGTAAGAATTAGGGTTCATTAACCTTTCTCCTGAAAGTTTAAGTCTCTAAAGACCTGACAGTTTTTCTAGGGCACTGAGTATCTCATTCCTGATTTCCAATCCAAATTCCTTTCAGGGTATGCTAAAGGTTAACCACACAGTGGCTAATGACTTAATTTTTGTAGAACCAGGTGGCAAGTGACATTCATTCATTGGTAGTGCATCCTAATAGTCATAAATTCAACCAAGGTTTGGCAGGTATTTCAGGACCATTTTGTCCCATGGTGCTAGAAATGCTTATTCCTAGGCCAGAATATCATTGATATTCTGAATATCATTGATACTCAACGTGCTATTGCTGGACTAGGTCTTATAGTCCAAGACAAAAATCTCCTCTTGTTGCATCTTCTCCTACCTAGAATTACACTATAGCAATCATTGATCTCATCAGTTCAGTTCAGTTAAGTTCAGTCGCTCGGTCGTGTCTCACTCTTTGCAACCCCATGAATAGCAGCACGCCAGGCCTCCCTATCCATCACCAATTCCCGGAGTTTACACAAACTCACGTCCATCGAGTCGGTGATGCCATCCAGCCATCTCATCCTCTGTCGTCCCCTTCTCCTCCTGCCTTCAGTCTTTCCCAGCATCAAGGTCTTTTTCAATGAGTCAACTCTTCACATGAGGTGGCCAAAGTATTGGAGCTTCAACATCAGTCCTTCCAATGAACACCCAGGACATATCTCCTTTAGGATGGACTGGTTGGATCTCCTTGCAGTCCAAGGGACTCTCAAGAGTCTTCTCCAACACCACAGTTCAAAGACATCAATTCTTCTGTGCTCAGCTTTCTTCACAGTCCAACTCTCACATCCATACATGACTACTGGAAAAACCATAGCCTTGACTAGATGGACCTTTGTTGACAAAGTAATGTCTCTGCTTTTTAATATGCTATCTAGGTTGGTCATAACTTTCCTTCCAAGGAGTAAGGGTCTTTTAATTTCATGGCTACAATCACCATCTGCAGTGATTTTGGAGCCAAAATATAAAGTCTGACACTGTTCCCACTGTTTCCCCATCTATTTACCATGAAGTGATGGGACTGGATGCCATGATCTTAGTTTTCTGAATGTTGAGCTTTAAGCCAACTTTTTCACTCTCCTCTTTCACTTTCATCAAGAGGATTTTAGTTCCTCTTCACTTTCTGCCATAATGGTGATGTCATCTGCATATCTGAGGTTATTGATATTTCTCCCAGAAATCTTGATTCCAGCTTGTGCTTCTTCCAGCCCAGCGTTTCTCATGATGTGCTCTGCATATAAATTAAATAAGCAGTGGGACAATATGCAGCTTTGATGTACTCCTTGTCCTATTTGGAACCAGTCTGTTGTTCCATGTCCAGTTCTAGTGGTTGCTTCCTGACCTGTGTACAGGTTTCTCAAGAGGCAGATCAGGTGGTCTGGTATTCCCATATTTTGAAGAATTTTCCACAGTTTATTGTGATCCACAAAATCAAAGGCTTTGGCATAGTCAAGAAAGCAGAAATAGATGTTTTTCTGGAACTCTTGCTTTTTTGATGATCCAACAGATGTTGGCAATTTGATCTCTGGTTCCTCTGCCTTTTCTAAAACCAGCTTGAACATCTGGAAGTTTATGATTCACGTATTGCTAAAGCCTGGCTTGGATAATTTTGAGCATTACTTTACTAGCATGTGAGATGAGTGCAATTGTGTGGTAGTTTGAACGTTCTTTGGGATTGCCTTTCTTAGGGATTGGAATGAAAACTGACCTTTTCCAGTCCTGTGGCCACTGCTGAGTTTTCCAAATTTGCTGGCATATTGAGTGCAGCACTTTCACAGCATCATCTTTCAGGATTTGAAATAGCTCAACTGGAATTCCATCACCTCCACTAGCTTTGTTCATAGTGATGCTTCCTAAGGCCCACTTGACTTCACGTTCCAGGATGTCTGGCTCTAGGTGAGTGATCACACCATCATGATTCTCTGGATCATGAAGATCTTTTTTGTACAGTTCTTCTGTGTATTCTTGCCACATTTCTTAATATCTTCTGCTTCTGTTAGGTCCATATCATTTCTGTCCTTTATTGAGCCCATCTTTGCATGAAATGTTCCCTTGGTATCTGTAACCTTTTTGAAGAGATCTCTAGTCTTTCCCATTCTGTTCTTTTCCTCTATTTCTTTGCACTGATCACGGAGGAAGTCTTTCTTATCTCTCCTTGCTATTCTTTGGAACTCTGCATTCAGATGTTTATATCTTTCCTTTTCTCCTTTGCTTTTCACTTCTCTTCTTTTCACAGCTATTTGTAAGGCCTCCTCAGACAACCATTTTGCTTTTTTGCATTTCTTTTCCATGGGGATGGTCTTAATCCCTGTCTCCTGTACAATGCCACAAACCTCCATCCATAGGTCATCAGGCTCTCTGTCTATCTGATCTAATGCCTTGAATCTATTTCTTACTTCCACTGTATAGTCATAAGGGATTTGATTTAGGTCATACCTGAATGGTTCAGTGGTTTTCCCCACTTTCTTCAATTTAATTCTGAGTTTGGCAATAAGGAGTTCATGATCTGAGCCACAGTCGGCTCCCGGTCTTGTTTTTGCTGACTATATAGAGCTTCTCCATCTTTGGCTGCAAAGAATATAATAAATCTGATTTGGGTGTTGACCATCTGTGATGTCCATGTGTAGAGTCTTCTCTTGTGTTATTGGAAGAGGGTGTTTACTATGACCAGTGTGTTCTCTTGGCAAAACTCTATCCACCTTTGCCCTGCTTCATTCTGTACTCCAAGGCCAAATTTGCCTGTTACTCCAGGTGTTTCTTGACTTCCTACTTTTGCATTCCAGTCCCCTATAATGAAAAGGACATCTTTTTTGGGTATTAGTTCTAAAAGGTCTTGTAGGTCTTCATAGACCTGTTCAACTTCAGCTTCTTCAGCATTACTGGTTGGGGCATAGGCTTGGATTACCATGATATTGAATGGTTTACCTTGGAAACGAACAGAGATCATTCTGTCGTTTTTGGGATTGCATCCAAGTACTGCATTTCAGACTCTTTTGTTGACTATGATGGCTACTCCATTTCTTCTAAGGGATTCCTGCCCACAGTAGTAGATATAATGATCATCTGAGTTAAATTCACCCATTCCAGGACATTTTAGTTTGCTGATTCCTAGAATGTTGATGTTCGATGTTCACTCTTGTCATCTCCTGTTTGACCACTTCCGATTTGCCTTGATTCATGGACCTAACATTCCAGGTTCCTAGGCAATATTGTTCTTTACAGCATCGGACCTTGCTTCTATCACCAGTCCCATCCACAACTGTGTATTTTTTTTTTCTTTGGCTCCATCCCTTCATTCTTTCTGGAGTTATTTCTCCACTGATCTCCAGTAGCATATTGGGCACCTACCGACCTGGGGAGTTCCTCTTTCAGTATCCTGTCATTTTGCCTTTTCCTACTTGCCTTGAGAACCCCATGAACAGAATACTGAAGCGGTTTGCCATTCCCTTCTCCAGTGGACCACATTCTGTCATACCTCTCCACCATGACCCGTCCGTCTTGGGTGGCCCCACACGCCAGGGCTTAGTTTCACTGAGTTAGACAAGACTGTGGTCCTATGATCAGATCGGCTAGTATTCTGTGATTATGGTTTTAGTGTGTCTGCCCTCTGATGTCCTCTCACAACACCTACCATCTTAGTTGGGTTTCCCTTACCTTGTACATAGGGTATCTCTTCACAGCTGCTCCAGCAAAGCATAGCCGCTGCTCCTTACCTTGGACGAGGGGTATCTCCTCATGGATGCCCCTCCTGACCTTGAACGTGGAGTAGTTCCTCTCAGCTCTCCTGCAACCGTGCATCTGCTGCTCCTTGGATGGGGATTTGATCTCATAGAACTATATATTTGAATGGATCATTTCATGTCACTCAGTCATCAGTATTTTTTATTGGAGACTCAGTCACACATCTGGTAATGCAAGAAACAACAATCTTATAAAATAGGCAGAGTACAGTAATGTACCTACTAGATCTAGTAAGGTCACAAGAAAGAATTTAGTCATTAGGCCCAGTATATATCCCCAAGTTATTTAACCAAGTCTGTTCTGTACCAATTGCTATCTTAAAAGGTATTGATTTAATGGCATTGTTCATAAGGCAACCAGCCCAAGTTCCTAGCGTTATTAGACTGATTATTCTTAGCATGGCTTAACTGTTTCCACCATAAGTGCTTTTAAACTTAAATAATCATAGCCTAGTGTTAAGTCATATAAACCCATCCCATAGGTGATGGAGGTTATATTTTTTTTACTAAAATGTTTATTAGCGCATTGCTCTGATAACTTTAAATAAAATTCTTATTTACAGTCATGGTCAGAGCAAGTGTGATTGATTGACCAAGTGAGGGGACCACATCTAATAATATACTGTGGCCTGAGCACAAATACAACTTCTTTCTTCTAAAATAAATTTCCTAAGGGCCATCCAGTTAGGGCCTTGGCATGGAGAAATCTACCAAGGTAACCCAGAAGAGACAGACTTAGGTAATTGACTATAAACCCAATAATTGTATTGATTTCCAAATTATGCATAGGATCATATCCAAATTATGCATAGGATCATACTCATGACAGAAAAACATTTGATTTATGCAAAAGTCCAAGAAATCAAGAAAATACTATAAATAACCATGTGGGTCAGGCCCAGCATCTTGGGATAGCTGTCTGCCTCTGGTGCCATCATCTTCTCATCTTGATGTATGTGTAGTTTAAGGTAACTTTGAGGTCAGCAGTCCCCTCTGTAGTCTGGTCTGGCACAGGGGCCCTTTTTAAGTGGGAAGTATAAATACAAGAGTCAATTTCTCTTAGTTTTGCTACACAAGACCTAGTCAAGAGTACCTAGTAAGGGCCTTTCCATCCAGGCTTGAGTGAGTTATTTAAACAATGTCTTTCCCAGCCTACATGATTTTCTGATTGTACGTCATGAGACATCTGATCTTCATTTAAGGATAGATTATTGTGATAAGCTTGAGAAAACAAGTTGAATGTCCTTTTAATAATTCAATTAGACTTTACAATAATGCAACAGAGCAACAAGGAACTATCTGGAAAGTGAATCTTTGGCAGTAAATGCAGCACTAGAACCCAAAATCCACTGAAACATTTAAAAATGATCCTCAATTCTACCAGATGTAGCCAAATTAAGACTAATTTGTATAATTTAAGTCTGGTTGCAATAAACTTACTCAGATTATATAACTGATCATATGGGCTTTTAAAAATAGGCTTTGCTGAAACTTTCCATAAAAAATCTCAGATTAAAATTTTAAAAGGTCTCTCAAAACCAGGAAAGTGACATCAAAGAGTTGCCATCAGATTTTACCTGCAGTATCTATAGATTTGGGTGAATTCCTCTCTTCTTGAGGTCCCCAAAATCTTGAGATTCCTGCACCTATCAGGAGATGACCTTCCTTATTCACCTGATAAGGCTCCTGGGAATCTGTGATTCTTACTTTCAATTTCTAGAGGGATCAAGTAGGAGAGAAATGATAAATGTTTCAGTTTTGCTTATAAAAGTATATCTTACTAAATTGCTGTAACAATTAGCTCAAGAGACAATATTCAGGATCTCTCAACTGAACAAAATCATCCCAGTATTTTTCAACTGGGGGTAAGCTCAGTATCTTTTACCTGAGTAATATAGAGGTAGCTCTTCTTGAACCTAAGTGCAAGGACAACATACTCCTCATTGTGAAAGAGTTTATCAACCTCTGACATTACTTTGTCAACAAAGGTCCGTCTAGTCAAGGCTATGGTTTTTCCTACTAATAGTAGTCATGTATGGATGTGCTGAGCACCGAAGAATTGATGCTTTTGAACTGTGGTGTTGGAGAAGACTCTTGAGAGTCTCTTGGACTGCAAGGAGATCCAATCAGTCCATCCTAAAGGAAATTAGTCCTGGGCATTCATTGGAAGGACCGATGTTGAAGCTGAAATTCCAATATTTTGGCCACCTGATGCAAAGAGCTGGCTCATTTGAAAAGACCCTGATGTTGGGAAAGACTGATGGCAGGAGGAAAAGGGGATGACAGAGGATGAGATGGTTGCATGGCATCACCAAGTCAATGGACATGAGTTTGTGTAAACTCCAGGAGTTGGTGATGGACAGGGAGGCCTGGAGTGCTGCGGTTCATGTGGTTGCAAAGAGTTGGACATAACTGAGTGACTGGACTGAACTGAACAAACTGTGAATCTTCAACCAAAAGTAAGAGATCCAATATCAGGAGAGACTCACCAAGGAGGCTGATGGGCACAAGGGTCTCTGATGGTACCAAGGCTCCAGATCCCCATAGAGTTCAGGTGAAGAAAAGAAGTCTGCTCTGGGTCCCTTCATGGTCACTAAAACTGTTGACAAACACAAAATAAAAAACAAACATGAAAAGCAAATGTGCAAAATTAAAGTTGTGAGTCAAGTTTATTCTGTGTCTTAATGAACTATATATAGCCCAGGAGATAGCCTCTCAGAGAGCTCTGAGAAACTATTATAAGGAGGTAAGGGGAGAGGTCAAGAACTATGTGATTTTGACAATGGAAGTACATGAAACCAAGCACACATCTTGGTAGAAGATTGTTGGTTTTTTCTAGTCACGAGGAAGGTTTTTTCTAGTCACGAGGAACAGATATCTTAGTTAAAGGTTTCAGTGCTTTTCTAAGTGTGAGAAGATGCAAGAGTTGGGGTTCATTAAATTTTCTCTTAAAAATATAACATCTAAAGGTCTATTCTGCCAGTTTTCCCGGAGCACAGAGTGCCTCATTCCTGATCTCTGACCTGAATTCTTGCAGAGTGTGTTGAAGGTCAGCAAATCCAGTGGGTAGTGACTTAATCCTTGCAGATGGCCATCACTGGATTGCATGTGACATTCTTTAGTTGGCAGTACAAATTAAAACATGGGTTTCAAGGAAGACAGATTATTGTAGTGTTCCTTTCTCTGGATCGATTAAAGGAGTTGCTCCTCTTGGTATTTTCTAGGAATTCCAGGCATGAATAACTCTAATATGGAGAATTGGGTACTTCCAAAATAACTAGAAGCTTAGCAGATCAAAGGCCAAAGAAAATAGTGGCAAGTTTTTTTGAAATCAGGACACTGTAGGAATGACTGATCAGTTTTCTGCATCCCCGAGGTAGCTGATTCACAGAAGACCCAGATATCTCTTATGATATTGTAATTCTTAATAATAAATATATATTTGTTCTTTGTCCCAGTTTCTGGCACAGAGCTCCTAAAACTTTTGAAATTACCTAAGAGATATAAATGTTAAAGATGTCTTTTGTTATTCATAATAAGCTCCTTTCAACCAGACCTGAGTTTATATGTTAGTGAAGGGACTCTTGGAAAGTCTCTAAGCCAGAAGAACCAATCTCCTGTTTAGAGGGTTGGAACTTTTAGCAGCCTCAATCTCCTAGGAGGGAAAAGAGGCTGAAGATTGAGTTTAGTCACTAATGGCCAATAATTTCATCAATCAAGTCTAAGTAATGAAGACTCCATTGTTATTTAGTCACTAAGTTGTGTCTGACTCTTTTTTGCAACCCCATGGACTAGAGGCCATAAGGGTCCTCTAGTCCATGGGATTTCCCAGGCAAGAATACTGGAATGGGTTGCCAGATCTTCCAGACCCAGGCATCAAACCTTTATCTCCTGCACTGGCAAGCAGATCCTTTACCACTGAGCAACCAGGAAAGCCCATCATGAAGACTCCATATGGGCTACTATTTCCCCATACGTTGCTCTATGCATTTCTTCTCTATGGCCATTCCTAACTTACATTCTTTTATAATGAACCAGTAATCTTGTAATAGAGGAATTTTCCCAGACCAGAGTGTTTTTCCCTTTTACCTATCTGCTAAAGCCCACACACCACCATCTCCAAAGCAGTAAAGTCTTCTGCTTCAAGTATCTTCAGAATATCACAGAATGCTTCTCATGGTTGAATCTAAGCTAGAAATATTAGGACAAGGGAATTAATACACTTGCCACACTTCCTGTCCCTGAAAACCAGGAGAAAAAATAAGAGTTGGGATGAATGTTGGCTACAAATAAGCATGCAAAACACACACACACAAAAGGAAATGAAACTCCACAGTATGTAGCACAGTAGACCAACTAAACGTCTCCTACAAGATGATTCAGAGTCACAAGAGTATGTAGAGCTCAGAGAGTTGGGTTTAGCTTCCACTGAAACCTTGTCATCAAAGTTGTAAAGGATGCAATACCAGCATGTGTCAATACCCTTAGGTGAAGCTTATTAATCTTGTAGTTTATATCATCATCACTTTTACTAATTTGGGGCTCCTCTATACATCAATTAATGAAAGAAATGTTTTAATCATTTACTATGATGGTGTATTTATTGTTTTCTTGTGATTTTGTAAAATTTTTATATACCTAAGTATATACAATTTTACAGTCAGTATATCTTCCTGATGAGTGAACATTTATCTTCATAATACTTTTTTTTTTGGCCATGGAATCTACTTTATCTGAGACTACTATTACCACTTTTCTTTGAATAGTATTTGTCTCACATATATTGATTTCATCTCATCTAGTTCAATCTTTCTTGTTGTTCTGAAGTTGATCCCTTATAAATAGCATTAGCTAGATTTTGTAGGATTTTTATTCAGTCTGAAAATCATCTTTTACCTGAAAGTTTGGGCTTCCCTTGTGACTTAGCTGGTAATGAATGTGCCTGCAATGCGGGAGACCTGGGTTCAATACCTGGGTTGGGAAGATCCCCTGGAGAAAGGAAAGACCACCCTCTCCAGTATTCTGGGCTGGAGAATTCCATGGACTCTATAGTCCATGGGGTCACAAGAGTTGGACACTACTGAGCGATTTTCACTTTCACTGTTGTACATTTACCAGGATGACCTATTTGCTTGGATTAATTTCTACCATATTGTCTTATGTTTTCTATATTTTTTCTCTACTTATTCTTTTCAATAAATTAATATCTTTGTTGTTTTCATCTTAAATTTTTCCCATACTAGTTTGGAAGTTAAATATTCTGCTTCTGTCTTTTAGGTATTTGCCTTTACATTTTAACATGCCAAGTTAACAATTTCTAGATTTAAACAGTATATTGTTTGTTGTTGTTTAGTTGCTAAACATGTTGGATGCTTTTGTGACCCTATGGACTACAGGCCACCAGGCTCCTCTGTCCATGGGATTTCCCAGGCAAGAATACTGGAGTGGGTTGCCATTTCCTTCTCCACAGGATCTTCCCTACTCAAAGCTTGAACCTATGTCTTGTGCACTGGCAGGCGGATTTTTTTACCGCTGAGCTACGAGGGAAGCCAAAGAGTGTGTTACCCCTCCCAAATACTGCAACTAGATTGCACAGTTATAACAATTACTGTCTTCATAAAGTACACGCTATTTTTCTAGTATTCTAATTGTCATTTCTAAGTAGCAAAAATTAGATATTATTTACTATTGTTGGTTATAGTGCACATTGGTTTATAATTTTTCACATTTTCTTTCTCTAATAAAATATTTGATAAACAGTACATCTCCTACACCCATTCAGGCTATGAACTAATTAAAAGATAAGCAAGAATGATTTATGCATATGGGGAAAAAATGACTGGTATTCAAGAACATGGCTTAAATCTATGGGCAAGAGAGCATCATAATATTGAGCTACAGAAATTTGCCCATAAGTAGCATGAAAAAGTATGTACACTGTGTAGGTATACATCCCTAGAAACACAGATGGAAGAGCACAGTGGAATTTGTCCATATGGCAAATAGGCATCTGATCACAGTCTATAACATTTGTGTTTTGGTATATGTTAAGTATTTTTAGCAAGCTTTGTTGTTGTTCAGTCGCTCAGTCATGTTCAACTCTTTGCAAGCACATGGACTGCAACATGCTAGGCTTCCTGTCCTTCACCGTCTCCCGGAGCTTGCTCTTTCCAGTGAGTCAGTGATGCCATCCAACCATCTCATCCTCTGTTGTCCCCTCCTCCTGCCTTCAATCTTTGCCAGCATCAGGGTCTTTCCCAATGAGTCAGATTTTTGCATCAGGTGGCCAAAGTATCGGAGCTTCACTATCAGTCCTTCCAATGAATACTCAGGACTGATTTCCAGTAGGAATTAACTGGTTGGATCTCCCTGAAAGTCTAAGGGACTCTCAAAAGTCTTTTCCAACACTACAGTTCAAAAGCATCATTTCTTCAGTACTCAGCCTTCTTTATGCTCCAATCCTCACATCCATACATGACTACTGGGAAAACCATAGCTTCGACTATATGGACATTTGTCAGCAAAGTCTCTGCTTTTTAATATGCTGTCTAGGTTGGTCATAGCTTTCCTTCCAAGGAGCAAGTGTCTTTTAATTTCATGGCTGCAGTCACCATCTGCAGTGATTTTGGAGCCCCCAGAAATAAAGTCTGTCATTGTTTCCATTATTTCCCCATCTATTTGCCATGAAGTGATGGGACCAGATGCCATGATCTTAGTTTTCTGAATGTTGAGCTTTAAGCCAGGTTTTTCACTCTCCTCTTTCACTTTCATCAAGAGGCTCTTCAGTTCCTCTTTGCTTTCTGCCATAAAGGTGGTGTCATCTGCATATCTGAGGTTATTGATATTTCTCCCGGCAATCCTGATTCCAGCTTGTGCTTCATCCAGCCTGGCGTTTCGCATGATGTGCTCTGCATACAAGTTAAATAAGCAGGGTGACAATATACAGCCTTGACATACATCTTTCCCAGTTTGGAACCTGCCTATTGTTCCATGTCCAGTTCTAACTGTTGCTTCTTGACGTGCATACAGGTTTCTCAGGAGGCAGGTCAGGTGGTCTGATATTCCCATCTCTTTAAGAATTTTCAACAGTTTGTTTTGATCCACACAGTAAAAGGCTTTAGTGTAGTCAATAAAGCAGAAGTAGATGTTTTTCTGTAATTTCTTTGTTTTTTCTGTGATCCAGTGGATGCTGGCAATTTGATCTCTGGTTCCTCTGCCTTTTCTATATCCAGTTTGTACCTCTGGAAGTTCACGGTTCATGTACTGTTGAATTCTACTTGAAGGAGTTTGAGCATTACCTCGCTAGCATATGAAATGAGTGAAATTGTGTGGTAGTTTGAACATTCTTTAGCATTGCCCTTCTTTGGGATTGGAATGAATACTGACCTTTTCCAGTTCTGTGGTCACTGCTGAGTTTTCCAAATTTGCTAGTATATTGAGCACAGCACTTTTAACAGTTTAAAATACTCTGTTCTATCCATTTCTTAGGAATTTGAAACATTTAAATGAAGATAAAAGTTTAACTCTACTTTCTAACCTTTAAAATATATACTATTTCAATTCTATATTTAGCTCAGGGGAAATTTTCTTCTATGATTATTTAATTATTGCATTCTTTCCATCTGTTACCCCATTTATTCCTGGGACACATATTGTTGATATAGTAACCGTCCTGTATCTCCTTTGAGGATATCTTATTTTCCCCATAAGGTTTATAATTCTTTGTCTTTTCCTTTTGTGTTTCATCACTTGAATTTTCAGGCCATTAATTCAAGTTTCAACAGTGATTTTCTCCAGCTAAACTTCTCTGAAAATATTTTTTAAATTGTTTTTAAAAACGTTCCAAGAAGAACAGGGTATCTTACCAAAGGGTTAGCACAGGGACACATAATACTGTGGTATTTAAAATATATAGCAACATATACACACTTCTATATATAACATAGATAACTAATAGGGACCTACTGTATATGACAGGGAACTCTATTCAGTACTCTGTAATGGCCTATATGGAAAATAATCTAGAAAAAGAGTGGAGAGATATATATGTATGTATAACTGATTCTTTTTTTGTACATTTTTTTTGTACATCTGAAACTAACATAGCATTATAGATCAACTATAGAAAGAAAGTGAAGTCGCTCAGTTGTGTCCGACTCTTTGCGACCCCATGGACTGTAGCCTACCAGGCTCCGCCCTCCATGGGATTCTCCAGGCAAGAATACTGGAGTGGGTTACCGTTTCCTTCTCCAGGGGATCTTCCCGACTCAGGGATCGAACCCAGGTCTCCTGCATTGCAGGCAGACGCTTTAACCTCTGAGCCACCAGGGAAGCCCCAACTATACTCCAATACAAATTTTAAAAATATATATGTACATATATATATATATACATACATATATATGTATAGCAAACAGCATTAACAAGTGTTTTCAGCTGATTCTAAGTGTTCAAGGTCAGAGTTCCATTCCTTGAACTGGAAACTAGGCAAATTACTAAGTAATGAGCTTGTACAAAGGACATGTGATAAGACACCAGTAATCAAAGCTGCAGTAAAAGTAATGATAGTATATTAAAAATTTGGCAGACATATTGTCATTAATATAGGGGTTAAAGTTTGAAATTAGGCAGGCAGAAAGCTAAACTTGTTCTATCTAAAGGATGCTCCATAAATGACTATCCTATATAAAGAATGAGATGACAAGCACCTAGAGATCTAGGTGTGGCAGGAGTCTGAGAATTAAACTGACCCTGCTTGCTCCTAGAATGAAATTGTTTTCTAAAACCCACAAGCTAATGGATTTAGGGTTTGGAGGGCAGGTCAGCCAAGATGGCTCCTTATTTATGTGAATCAGGCCCATTGATTGTTTGCAAGTGAAGGATGGAATATCATCTATACTCATAGTGCAGATAACACTATTTACATATTTACTATGTACCAAAGTAGTCAGAATGTAAGTCTCTAGGGATGCCTGGGATAATGCAGTGGGTCAAGGTCGGACAGGGAGAGCAAAATGAGCATGGAAGTCAAAGTATAGTTCACAGAACTTACAATGCTGCAGCTGCTCTTCAATGTGATGGGAGGAAACAAACCACGCTATGGTAGGGACAGGGGATCAATCTGTCCGGAGCAAGAGAGAAATGGCCTGCAAAGGAAAAGGTTGGTTGGAGAAGCATTTGACAAATGTCATCAGTTTTAACAGAAAGGTCAAGGAGAATGAGGGTAGAGAGGAAAAGCTGAGAACAATTGGAAAAACAAAACCTAGATTTTTAGAGGAATTCTGAAGTCATGAATCCCAAAGCTAGCCAGCATGTTTCTGCTGAGAGAATCAGCAAGAGAAAACAGGTCCATGTACTGATGGAGTGAAGATGGATTTTTTTCATCCAACTGACAACAAATATATGCTTCATGTGTTGTGATCTGTAGCTATCTCTGGGGCTTTGGTCACTTATGAATGTTATTTCATCACACTCATGGTCTGTGGGGGTGGAAATCCTATATAAATGATTGGGATTACTGCAACATGCACCTCACAGCTGCATGCAGTTTGTAAGTAATTGAACAGGATTTTCTTGCCACGGCCAGCCTCCCAGGTGAGTTGGATACAGGACATATTAAAATAAAAAGTTAGATCCATGTAGTTCTGTCTGGCCTTGTTATCATGTGAAGGCCATCTTGTAATGAAGAACCCTCAAGAATGACATCTGAAACAATGGTTCCTTAGGTTGATGAGTTCAGTAATGAATCGCTCCGTGATTTCCTTCCAAGATTGATTAAAACAGCACTTGAGTTCCTGAAAACACTGAAGTGCTTGTAAATGAAGCAAACAGCTGTCTGGTGAAAAATAAGGCAAGGCATGCTCATACAGGGGTCAGTGTCTTTATGGTAAAACCAGATCCTCTCAGCAAACTCATATGAAAGTATTTCTTTCATACTGAATAATTCTGATTTTGTGAGAGAGGCTTCTCTCCACATGGGTTGATTATAACTTCCATGTAATGTAATGGACCAATCTTAAGAATCTATTTATTTTTTAGATCTTCATGAATAGGGTCTGCCTAATCATGCATTCATTCAAGATTTACTAAATAAGCACCTACTGTGCAAAAGTCTCAGTGGGTAAAAGAAAGTTGAATTAGATGTAGCACTGACAAGGGGGAGCAAACTTACTATCCATGACTCACCAGACTCTGATGTATAGTGATATAGCCCATAAGTATAAAGCATTGTAAAAGTTTCATTTTGCTTTTAAGCTGAAGAGAGATTAGAATAGAATAGTCTACTCTGAGGATGGGATATATGAGTGAGACAAGAATGTGTTAAGATCTATTTAGGTAAGAACAGATATTAATAGTGTAGAGAGAAAACCCAGGGATCAAGGAACAGAGAAATGAATAATAGTAGAGTTATAAACTTGAAGGGACCACAAGAGGACATTTGATTCTGAAGATATGTACACTATTCTGATCCAAAATAATTTTGATTAACTTTCATAATATTTGAAATTAATAATTATGACACCTGTATGTCTCCGTGGGCCCTTGAGGACAGGAATCACATATACATTTACATTCCCACAGAAAGTGCTTAGTATGTGGTTGGCCAAAATACTTGTCAGCTTAAAATAAATATATGGAAGAGTATGGTCTTAGAAATGGTGGGTGTGACCACTTCCTCACATTACTTTTTGTACCTTTTTCACATTATAATAATAGGATTTGACTTCTCCATCTCTTCATTCTCCTTAGTTTCTTTTATCCATTTTATTACAGTCCTTAAAATGCACATCTCATTACTTTCTTCAATTTTCATGTGACATGACATCATTTCCTTCATGCCCCTCATTAGATTATTTAACGTGCTCCTCTCATTACACCTTTCCCATCTTGCATCTCATTACACCCCTTGAACATGCACATCTCATTACACAGCCCTTACATATCTCATTACACCATTCCATTTTTGTATCTCATTGTCATTTCATTTCTGCATCTTATTCCATTAAAACCTAGTTCCCATTATATCTTACATATTTGGAAAATTTATATACTCTCCCTTCCTTGTTTTATACATCTAATTATACAGCTTCTCCTTTATGTGACCAGCTCATTACACTTTTCCTTTCACCCATCTCATTTCAGCCCTGAAGGATGCCCATCTTACAGGACACTTCCTGAGACAGCTCATTAAACCATCTCACATATTCACTTCATTACAGATTTTTAACATATACGTCTTATTACATAGAACTCTTCATGAATCTCATTAAAATCTTGGAAGGTACATATCTCACTATCCTCTTCTCTCTTATGAATTCTGTCACTGCATCACAACTACACATCTCAGTAAAATATTTATTTTTATTCTTTTAATATGTGCCTTTATCATGAACTTTCTATTTGCTAATATTTCATTACTCCATTACATTTTTATGTCAATGTATAATGAGAATGACCACATATCTTTAAAAAAGTGGGGGTGTTCTTAAATAGTATTTCATTTGTCTTTAAATTATTACACTGATGCTTCTCAAACTGGCATCCTGGGGATGTTAATAGACCTTCAGTAAAGATAAGTTAAAATAACTTTGGTTACTATTAAGTTTACATAAGTTAAGAAAGTAAGTTTATTTAGTTAATTTTTATCATTTTAGGATTTCCTGAAGCTTTTTATATGCTATTGAGAACTACCAATATTCAGAAAACAGGTGTGGGGTGTAGCATCTCTCAAATGTATCAGCCATGCATTTTAGCCACAGAACATATATTAACTCCGCCCAAAACTTGTGTCCCATAGAGCACAATTTAAGAAAGCCTAGTGTAATATTTTAATATGCACATCTATATGTAGCTCTTTATTTACCACTATTTATTTTACTTGTAATCTTGCATAGCTTTCTGGAACTAATAAGACTTGCTTAAGTGACATGCTGAGTAATACTCATCATAGTGGTTCTTAAACTCTGGTGAGTAGCAGAGTCACCTGAAGAATTTGATGAAAATACAAAGACCTGGACTCCATCCTATTTCAGCAAGCCTGGGCTTTGTATGCTTTATTATCTTTCCAGATGATTCTGATACGCATCAAAAGTTGAGGAACTAGTGCCTTATTGAGTGTTTACTGTATCACATTCTATGTGAGAACACATAATTATATCAAAAGACATGACCCCCAAATCATGAAGTTGGAACAATGCAAAGATCATGGCTGTTTCCTTTCTCCTTGTTGTTCAGTTGCTAAGTTGTATCTGACTCTTTGCCACCCCGTGGATTGCAGCACACCAAGCTTCCCTGTCTTTCACTAGCTCCCAGAGTTTGCTCAGACTCATGTCCATTGAGTCAGTGATGCCATCCAACCATCTCATCCTCTGTTACCCCCTTCTCCTCCTGCCACGAAATAAAGACATGCAGGTACTTTTCCCCAGTGAGTTTGCCTGCTTATCCAACAGCTAGCAGAACTCTGAAGCTATTTGCTTGGTGGCTGGAGCACAAGCTTTGGCATCAAACAGACCTGGGTTTGAATCTCTTTTTAACCAATATCTGATGATTTTAGTGAAGGATGCACTATGTCTCTGGGCATCAATTTCCTCAACTGTAAAACTGGGCAATGATATTTTCTTAAATCATTGTTAGGAATAAATTAGCTTAGTACAAAGAAAAGTCTTATCACAGTCACTTGCACAGAGTGGCTCCTTAAATAATAATCACTATTGGCAACTTTATTTTGACCCCCACATGCCACATTAAATTGACTGCCTTTTGAAACGACTGCATGTGTGCATGCTAAGTCACTTCAGTCATGTCTGACTCTTTGCAACCCCATGAACTGTAGCCCGCCAGGCTCATCTGTCCATGGGATTCTCCAGGCAAGAATACTGGAGTGGGTTGCCATCCCCTCCTCCAGGGGATCTTCCCAACCCAGGGATCAAACCCACATCTCTTATGTCTCCTGCATTGGCAGGCAGATTCTTTACCACTAGGGCTACCTGGGAAGCCCTTTGAAATGACTACTGTGTATCAACTGATCCTCAGTTAACAGAAGTGAAGGATTAAATGAAGGCACATAATTTCCCTATGTGATTATTAAGAGAAATTGCACCTAAACTCCACAAGTCTGCCTGTGTACCAGGAACTTTACAGACCTTACCATATGTAGTAAATTAACATCCTATTATAGAACAGAAATCCAGAAATTCCACACTCATACAAATGTACATAGTAGTGATCTAGAGCACTGATCCCCAACCTTTCTGCCACCAGGGACTGGTTTTGTGGAAGACAATTTTTCCATGGACCAGGGTTGGGGGGAATGCTTCTAGAATGATTCAAGCATGTTACATTTATTGTGAACTTTATTTATATTATTATTATATTAGCTCCACCTCAGATCATCAGGCATTAGATCTGGAGGTTGAGGATCCCTGATAGAGGAGAGAAGATCTCAGTGCCTATATCTCTAAGGTTGAGTGATCTTTAGATAAGTTGTTTCACTTGATAGTCTTGATTTCTTATCACTTGTGCAAATGATGCTAATAATCCTTGTGACTATCTCAGAAAACACTGTCATCATCACACAATATCATCCATGTGAAAATATACAAAATATTTAATACAAACCTATGAGGAGAATTTGTCATTATTTCTCAACATTTTCCAGAAGCGTTAGCTCCCATGAGAACCTCAGTTAATTACAAGGGTGTTTGCAGTGTGGTCTCTAGCTAGCAAATCTGCTCTTTTAACTATTAAAACTGATTCTTTGAGGGGCTCAGGCACCGATGTAGAGATTGATGAGATTTTAGAAGAGGACAAGACAAGGATACTTTTTGTAAAAGCAACTCCTTCATCTCCTTTTTACTCCCCAAAAGATGCAGGAAAGCTGATAAAGAAATTAGAGAAGTGGTTCTTAAGCTTGTCTACACACTTAAATCAACTGAGAAGTTTTAATGACTACTGATGCCTGGGTCACACTAATAGATTCTAAATTAATTGATTTGTGGTGAGATCTGGGCATCTGAAACTTTATAAGGCCCTCAGCTGTTTCTACTGTACAGTGAAGCTGAAGAATCTCTGCCCTTTCAATTCAGAGGTCCCACTGACTCTCGAATCATTTGAAATAGGGAGTCAGCTGAAATTGACTTCTATGGATGCCCAGTATAGCTGTCTCTTTTGGAACCAGTCTTTTTTCTAATTACTCTAGAGCTGTTTTAAAAATACTGACACTACCCCTATTCTTTCTCAGAAGTATGTGCTAAGTCACTTCAGTTGTATCCAACTCTTTGTGACCCCATGGATTCTAGTCTGCCAGGCTCCTCTGTCCATGAGATTCTCCAGCCAAGAATAATGGAGTGGGCTGCCATGCCCTCCTCTAGAGGATCTTCCCGACCCAAGGATCGAACCAGCACCTCTCAGGTCTCCTTCATTAGCAAGCGGACTCTTTACCACTGAGCTACCAGGTGAGCCCTTCTCAGGAGCATCTGGCCCTCTAATTAGGGAATTTCATGACTGGAGTGAGGAACAACTTTCTTCCACTGGAGCCTCGGTTTTCTACCCACAACCTAGCACCCTGCTGGCATCTAAAGCTCCCTGAATGCATGGTGACTGAGTAAACTCTGGCCATGAATATTGTCAAAATCAGATTGTTAATTAGACATACTCATCAGAATTAGTATACTCTAGTTTTACAAAAATCAGAAGCAAAGTAAAACTGTGGCTTATTTTCCTTTCAAGAGAAATG
Organism: Cervus elaphus; assembly: GCF_910594005.1. Taxonomy (NCBI): domain Eukaryota; kingdom Metazoa; phylum Chordata; class Mammalia; order Artiodactyla; family Cervidae; genus Cervus; species Cervus elaphus. Next base: position 39,108,142 of record NC_057827.1, on the reverse strand, counting down.
TTGTCAGTGAGATGTATGTTTTGAAAGGCATCTCCATACTCAGTTACAAGCATGGCTTTGGATTAATTCAAAGGTGAAGATGTATTTTCCCTTAGTGTTATGATTATTACATTCAATTAGAAAATACATTTGCAGGCTTTAGAATGTATTGGTTTTAGAGAACTATCTTTAACCTTCTTTATCTATTTTATATTTCTGTATGTGATAGAAATGGTAGTAATTCACTGGCTTTACATAATATATTGTTCCTCACAAATTACCAAGGCTAGTTCTCCCATACTACAATGTTACCAAAATATCACAAAAATAACTTATAAGGAAATATCCCAGATTAAACATGAGCACATGAAATTCTGATTCAAAATATTCAATAGTCTAATCCTAGGTGAAAGCAAAAATAAGATTTTTGTAAGAAATGAAAGGAAAATAAAAATACTTGATAAGGAATAAAAAATCAATAGTATATATCAAATTTATGGTCCAAATAAGACAAATCAAATGTCTTACCAAAACACTTGATAAAATTTAGTATAATCAATGATATTTTAAAGAATTCAAAAATGAGGGAAAACAGGAAAAAACCCAACTGCACTCATTTTGGAGAAGTGCTAGTAGCATTTTAATTAAAAGCAAGAACAAGGTAAATGTGTTCAGTAGCTGATCTTTATTTAACTTAGTTTTGGAAATTTGGGCTGATGTAATGAGATGAAACAAAACCAGTAAGTATAGATATCAGAAAGTAGGTGTGAAAATTTAAAGCAATATAATTTTCTGTGTTGAAAACCTAGAGATAAAGCTTTGTATCTCATGATTGGATTGCTATAATATAAATATACATAAACAAACTCTCTTTCTGCCAGCACTATCCAATCCAAATAGATAATAGAAAAAAATCAATTTTCTATGATAGTTTAAAATATAAAGTGTTGGAAGTAATTTCAACAGGAAATATGCAATACCTTTGCATCTGGTAGTTATAAAGCTGTTAGCAGATCAAGTTTCTATCTTACCTGTTTATTTCTCTCATCCCATATGAACTTGCTGTTCTTCTCACGGGATTGACAAAAACAAAAGAAATAACAAAAGTACCTGGCACTTAAAGAAGGAACTATATTAATTTGATCCAAAACATAAAGATTACAGCATTAAAAACAAAGATGGGTCCCCACTTGTGATGACTTCACAGATATCAGGGTTTCACTTTGAACCATTCCGAGATGTTCTCCTCCAGCCACCACTGCTACCTAACAGCATATGATCCAGCACCCTTAATGCAAATTGCAGCCACATAAGAGTGGATCCTTTCAATGGGGATCCCAGTGACTCCATGAGTTTGTTCAAATCCTGTGTGGTGAATGGGGCCAATGCATACATGCTTCTGTTCTTACCTCTTTTGAGGCTCCTAGAAAGACTGTATTTCCCAACCCACGTGAAGTTTGGTGAGGGCATGTGATCCCCTTTGGCTCATGAAAAATGAACAAAAATAAGAAAGATGTGACAGTGAACTGTGTATCACCTCACCGCAGAAATAATGGAAGTGCATGTTGACGGCGGAGCCTGGTGGGCTGCCGCCTATGGGGTCGCATAGAGTCGGACACGACTGAAGCGACTTAGCAGCAGTAGCATGCTGACAGAGAGCTTCCCCTAGCCAGAGCCCCTGAGTAATTACAATGGTCAAAGGCCCTGGCCAAGCTACAGTGAGAAAGAAAGAGTGATGTGTTGTGTTACTAAAGAAATAGGCTCTGATTGTGTTATGCCATTGAGATTTTGGAATTGTTTGTACCATGACTTTATGTTACCGCAGTGCAGAGAAAGTTCATTTTAGTGTTTTTACAGAACTCGAAGTAGCCATTGACTGCCAATTCATTAGTTAGTCGATTCATGAGATAAGATTGCTACCAAATTGCTATTGTGTGAGGAAAAGTTGGTAAAGTCAGCTATTAGCTTCATTTTAAGTCGCATGGAAAAATTCAACTCTGGACATTACATTGTCACATTGTCATCAAAATCAATGGAATGTGAAATGTTGAGATTAAAATATTACTCAGTGCTCTAAGGGTTGTAGAATAATAGAGCTTTTCCTTATTCTTTTGCAGAGATATTGCCTCTCTATTTCTTTGCACTGAGAGCCAGCTCACTCTTTAAAAGGAGTGGTCATTCTGTCTCCCTGGAGACACTGGGGGAAAGAGGAGAAAAAAGACAGGGAGAGACAGAGATACAAGGGAAATGTGTGTATACTATAACCTGTTGGATTTTTCCAGAAAGAAAAAATAATGATTTAAATTTAATAAAGGAAGAGAAAGTGGGAAAATAGAGGCAAAATAAGAGGTCAAAGACAGAATGGGGCAGGGGGGAAAGACACTAGCATAAAAAGAGTATCACGAAGGGAAAAAAAAATGAGAGAAACTTAAACTGTTGAATGCCTGCATGATTTTCTAAGTGCCTCAAAGATTTTTTTTCCAATTAGATGAACACAACTGATATAATGCTATTCATAAATAACCAGATCATCTTCTACAGCACAAATTGCATTTTCAGCTGACTAGTTTATAATAAATAAAAATTCACCAGTGTGCATGCTTCTTGAGATTGGGTCATTTAGAAATTTCCATTCCATTAAAAGTAAGTTCTACTTCCTTGACAAAGACCACTAGCTGAAACATCAACTGCCTGTTCTAATGGATGACACCTGTAAGTAAAATAAACATATTTTTAATGGAATAGATGGTCAAAATGACCTTATCTCAAGATAGCATGCACTTTGGTGAATATTTATTGCTGAATTAAAGAGATCCTAATATGAAAGGACAGTAGTTTCTCTTCATTACCTTTCCCTGCTATATAAAGGCAGAAAAATTTTAAATGCTCAAATTAACTTCACAATTTACCAATCATTGAGTAAAAGTTTAACAAATATAATAAATGCCATGAATAATTTGGGATAAACCAGCTGGTTTATTTCAAATTAATAATTATAATGTTATATATTAATTATAAATATTAATATGAAAACAATGCTGGAATTAACCATATATTCTTCCAACCAAAAGTTCTTACTAAATTTATCAAAAATACTGTTATTAAAAAAAAAAATACTGTTATTTGTTACTCTACAACATTTAGTTGGTTTGCAATATATTTTCAAACAGATAACAATTCCAGGTCTACTGATGAAATACACAACAGAAATGTCAAGCTGTATTTTTTTTTAATTAAAATATTTGGTGATATACTATATTTTCAGTTCTTAACTGGTGGAAAGATGTCTGTACCTATATTGGATTTAAGTATAAGGTTTCAATTGATGAGAGATGAAAAGTTGACATAAGATATGGTAGCCCATGTAGAAATTAATAGGGGCCAGTTCTCCCGCTGCAGCCCCATACTGCTCTAGCTGGCCCCGGGCTGGAAGCACCGTGGGGCCCACGCAAGGAGAGCCCGACTGTCCTGGTAACTTCTAAGATTAAATTTGGTTGAGGATGGTTCTGAGCAAACACATCATTCGTTTTATCTGAGGTATGCCATTTTGAAGACTGAGACCATGGAATTTTATCCTTAAGCATAAAGGAAATCTTTGTGATAGTCTGTATTTTGTATAGCAAAAATATGAATTCTGAAGCTGAATTATCTATGGGGCCTGTACAGAGAAATAGATGTTCGTGGAAGCATTTATACCCAGTCAGCTTGAAGAATCTCAAATGGACCCTACCACTGAGAAATCAAGATAGCAGTACCCCTGAGGGAACTGAGAAAAATGGATTAATATAGGAGTGCTGTGATAAGATACAACCCAGAAGGGTTAGCACGGATTTCATAAAGTGAATGAAGTATAGGTTTCTTACACACCACAAATGGACAGTGAGACTTTTTGCATCATTAAGAATATTTTTGACACTTGGAGAAGATGGCACATTAACAGATGATAGTTTGAGTATGACCTTGTAGAGAATGTTAACTTTAATGAAATTTCTAACACTTAAAACAAAAGAAATTATACCAAATCCCACAAGGGGAAAAAATGCCAGAGATATTCTAAGAATTGGTTTTGATGTGTTGAAGTAGATTTACAAAACCTAGTATTTTCAAATTCTGAAGGATCTTTTGAAATCATGTAATCACTGTTTTTTATTTTCAAGATTAATAAATTAAGTCCCCCCAAATTCAAAAGGCTTGGTAAGATTCCTAACCCTGGATATTTGTACAATTAGAGGCAGAGCCTTGATTCTTTGCAGAGAAAGATACAAGCATTCCCTTCAAAGTTCTGTGCTGTGCTGCGGGAATCATAACCACTGTTGTTAATATTCCTGCCTCCTGTTCCACATTACATAAAAACTGTTTGGGTCTGACCTATGTGCAAATTACCTATTGCTACTTTAAGTTATGGCATGATTTTTTTTTTTTATGTCCAAAATTATTTTTTTAATGTCCAAATTATTCATTGGCTTTAAGAAATTTGGGAGTAGCTAAGCTGAAAGTTTTGGGTTAGAATATCTAAGGACGTTCAATCAGATGTTGGCTTGAGCTGCAATCAACTGAAATCTTGAGCTGCATAATCGCCATTTCAGATCTCCTTTGCTCACAGGACTAGCAGACTGCTCAGAGCCTATCCACAGAGTAGCCGGCTTCACCCAAAGTGAGAGATCTAAGATTACCAAGGATGAAACTTCAATTTCTGTTATATCCTAGCCTCAGAAAACATACTGAACTCTCCCAGCATATTCTATTGGTCATATATTAATAGTACTAGTTCTAATCAAATGTGAGAGGAGACCACACAAAAGAATGAAGACCTAGAGGCAAGGTTTATGAGAACAAATTTGGAGGCTGCCTACCACAGTCTGCCTCATGCTGTCAAACAATTCATGTCCCTCCCACATGCAAAACATACCCACTCCCGACGTCTACAAAAGTCTTATTCCATTACAGCAAGGCTTTCTAGTTCTCATTATATAAATAAGGTCTAGATAAAAATGAGGCTCCTTGACTGACTATGCTTCCTTTACTCCTTGAATAGAGTCTTCCTCAATCTCAACATCTATGAACTAAAGATATAAGATGACTGCTGGAGAACCATTCAAACAGGAGAAAACAGAAAATACATAGAAGTCACTGGTTCTTAACAGTTTTGAAATCTAGCCAGGCAGGTCTTGGCAGTTTCTGCATTAGAGGTGGGCCTGGGAATGATACAGCTCTGCCCTCTGGGCTGATTTTTTACCCCCTGAGTATACTTTTTTTTTTCCTGAGAAATGGTCAGTATTTGTAAATGAATATTTTTCTCAGTCTGCTTCCCACCTATAGCAGTTCAGAGGTTCAAAGGCCTCTCTTCATTTTGTATTCGCTATCCTTTTAACTTCAAAGTGACAATGTTTGTGTGCTTGCTAAGTTGCTTCAGTCATGTCTGACTCTCTGTGACTGGGTCAACTATAGGCTGCTATTCCTCTGTCTGTGGGATTTTCCAGGCAAAAATACTGGAGTGCATTGCCAGGCCCACCTCCAGGGGATCTTCCCAACCCAGGGATCAAACGCATGTCTCATTGTTTATCATGGTATAATTCTCTTAAAAAAAAACTATGGGCTTTCTATAAAGCTATTGACTTCAGTCCACTAGACAAAATCCACACAATCAGTCTTTCTCTACCTTGAGATTCTTAGAAAATTCCTGTAGGCCAACATATTTAATGTTCCTAGCAACCCTATTGTTTAATGAGAGGATCCATGAAGCACAGCCTGAAGATTCTTACAGGATTTTTTTTCTGAGTCACCACTCAAAATCTTCCTGAGCTTTTAATGTAGTTTTTCAGCCACACACTCAGTTTCCTCTTCAGATCAGGAGTTATCAAAGTGTGATCTGAGGACACCTGGAGTCCTCAAGACACTTACAGAGAGTCCACGAGGTCAAAACTATTTTCAGAATAAAACTAAGACATGATTTGTCTTTTCCTGTCTTATTATCCCATGCAGTAGAATTTTCCTGAGGCTAGACCTATTATATCTTCCAGATGTCTTCTATCAAGTATTAAAAAAATTTCAAACATGTAAAACAATGACATTGTATTTCTTTTGTTCTCAAAAATATTTTTATAAAAATATATGATTTTGTTACCATGTATGTGTGTTGTTTTAAATTCCTCAATTTTAATTTCTAAATCAGTAGAAATATAACACACATACAAAAAGTATTTTGGGTCATTGTAACAGTATAAAGGACCCTAAGAGAAAAGTCTTTGAGAAATACCACTTTAGATTGTGTTTTGCTCACAGAGGTATGCTAAGTTGCTTCAGCCATGTCCCACTCTTTATGACCCCATGGACTGCAGCCCTCCAGGTTCCTTTGTCCCCAGGATCCTCCAATCAAGGATTCTGAGAATAGTATAAGCAATAGCAACAAAAAATAATCCAAAACAAAATAACACATAACCTATACTACAAAGAATAACAGAACAGACTGCTTGACCAAGAGATGAATAGTTGTACTAGGAGGTTTTTTAATAATTCCCTGGCATTCAGAATTGTATTTTTTTTTCTATAGAAATAGCATGTGGACCACAAAGATCCAATGATGAATCTTTTCATGTGGGATCCAATCCATAGTAGGCAATAAATATCTGATTTTCTCTTCTTTTGGCTGAGGAAGTGAGATCTCATTCAAGATGATCTCATTCTTACAACAAATATGGATAGATCCATGTGCACAAGCCTAAACCCAACCAACAGATCAAATTAAAAGGAAAGAATAGGTGCAGGACACACACAGTCATTATGTTTACACCACAGGAAGCATTTTCCTAGTAGCTGGAGCCATATCTTACTATCTGAATCAGAATAATTCACTCTTTTGTCATCTCCAACCTAGACAAAAGACAACAAACAAAATTAACCAGACTGTTGTTATGACCATGATATCATATGCCATCCTAAAGTTATTTCCAAAGAAAGCTTTTTTGTTAAAGTTCAAGTTTAAAATTGGATATTAAATGAAGTTGATTCTTGAGTAAGATTTCAATACTGTTAGGTGAAACACAGTATCTTAAGCTTTCAGATCATTTTGTGCATTCAAGAAATGTCTGTCACTTCACTTTAGTTCCATGCTCAATCATTTAGAACAAAACACAACAAAAATCCCAATCCATTCTGCCAGCTCAACAAAAGGCTTTGTGTGGGTGTGTGTTAGAAAGTAATTATGAGGTTTTTATTTCACTAATTATTCTTCAGCCTTTGAAATGTCAGTGTAGGTCAAAGTAGCAGCCAATGTTTCGAACCAGATCTGAATTCAAATAAGGAGGCCACTGCAGGAATAACAAGAAAAAGAATCAACAGAAAAGTAATTTGATGTTATGAGTGACAGAAAATGAGACTCAAGGTCACAGGATTTAAAGTTTCTATCCAGAGAACTTCAAAAACTCCAAAGTGTCATGCAAAATTTATTTTTTAGACATGACATGATTGACTATGCCTCTGTATCCACACTTGATGTTGTAAAGCAGTATAAAGACTTAATTAATGAGATTTTAAAATATTTTAAAAATTACAAAATTACATAGGACTCTTTTTCCAAGTAGCCGTTTTGGGAGATTATAAACTTATACTGAATATTATATAACTGCTCCAAACATTTTCCTTGACTCTCCTTGAGAAATTATATTTTGAGCTGATTTCACAAATTAGAAAACTAATTCCATTATTACAAAATTTCACTTTTACAAATACTGTGATATTTTCTAACTTCAACAGAAAGGAAGTACATCCTCTGAGAAGAGACCATGAGTAAACCTGGCAAATTCTCTTATAATAACTAATATGCATTAATATGCTGATTTTTTTGTTCAAAAATTATCTCAACGATATTAGTAGACTTAGGTGTATCACTGATTTCCCTGTCCCCAAGCCATCAGGATCAGCTAAATTTACACAATAAAAGCAAAGCAGATTGGAGTAAAGTGATTCCATTCATTTCAGTCATGCTCATGACTGATACCTGGTGTCATGACCAAATTGATCATACAATGGTCTCCATCAATCTTTGCAACAGTAGAATTGAGCAGATTAGTTGTGCTGTGGCCTGTTCATTTCACCTTCTCTAGATACAGCTCAATCTGAGAGGAGTAAGTTAATTGAGGATAGTGGGATCTCTCTGACTTTATGACAATCACTTCATCACCTCTCTTTTTTGTTCCCAAATTTTGAGTCTGGTAGGTCTAATGTGTCCTTGCCTCTTGCTGCTTCATGCCTGGACCTCAGACCTGAATGCTTGACATCATCTCAGGCCTCTTCCCAGACTTAATATCTGAGTCTCAACATTGATTTAATAAGACCTCCTCCCACTCTCATGATTTCTTTGCACTTTAAATTTAAGAAGCACTGGTCTGGCCATAGCTACTTTGGGTGTTGATGGGGCTCTCCTTTTTAAGCAAGTGCATTATTTATAAGAAGACCTGACAAAGTTTCTATGACTAGAGACCAGGAAAGGCGCTCAAGAAGAATACACCAAGAGACCAAATAAGGACTTCAGAAAAATTTCTCTATAACTGATCCAAAGTTATCACCTTCATTAAAATCTGAACTATTTCTAGAACAGAAACACTCTTTGCAGTTTACTTTGGCTTGCCCAGTTCCTAACATTTTAGCCCACTACTGTCCAACAGAAATAAAATGTGAACCATAAGAGTGAGCCATAGACGTAACTTTAAATTTTCTATTAGCCACATTAAACAGATAAAAGTAAATAGGTAAAATTAATAATTTCTTGTAATTTAACCCACTACATCCAAAATTATTGGGGCTAAAAACAACCAACCAAAATATTAATATTTAATCAATTTAAAATAGTAATGATATAGTTTATATTTTTGTACTAAGTCTTCAATATCTGGTGTGTATTTTACCCTTCTAGCACCTCACAGCTAGAACTGGACACATTTCAAGTTCTCTGGAGATATATGTAGCCGTGTTTACTATATTGGACAGCACAGTTCTAGCCCAAAGACCAGAACTGTAGCTAAGCCCATTCTCCCCAAATCTTGTGGGTTCCACTTTGGGGCCCATACTTTAACTATTTGTGTTCTGATGCATCATTTAGAGGCTTCTATTATGTTTTAATTGTATGTGTGTGTGTGTATGTGTGTGTGTGCATGATTTTTTCTTCTCCAATTTGAAGCATGTCCAAGTATTGTACCTATGACTTAACTGAGATAATAACATTCTGGTGAGTTCTGCCCCTTTCCAATTTACTAGATTTAGTTGTAGCCTGGGTTAATAGATGCTTCCTCTTAACATATTCTTCTTGCCTATTCCTAGACAATTTAGAATGAAGAAAACTCAACTTTACAGATACCCCATTGTGGATTGAATAACATGGAGGCTGCACTTCCTCTAGTTTTCAATTTCTTTATCTGTAACAAGGGAAAATAACAGCATCTCCATTGCAAGTTGTAAGGATTAATTAAGGTCATGCATGTACCATACAGTCCATAACCTGAACTATGGGTTCAGTAAATGCTATTTATCATTCATTGTAGTCTCCCTTTAACCTCAATAACTCAGGGGCTAAAAATGCTTATGTGACCCAGGATGGGGGCTAGGCATGGAATAGATTATAAGAATGATAAACACTCATCTTAAGCCCTTTGAACATTAAAACCAGTATCTTATGTTTTAGGTTTTTGTTTTAGCCACTTTGAGTTCTCTTTTTTTTTTTTTTGGTACTAAGTTCTGTATTAGTCAAGATAAAGTAGGTTATTCTGTGGTAAATAAATGAATAAACAAAATTGAAATCTCAGAGGTGTAATACAAAGTTTTAATTCTTATTCAAGTCATAGTCTGATGTGTCTCAGGTGGCTCTCTGTGGGGATGGCCCTCCAAAAAGAGACTCAGGGATCGAGTCCCTTTCCATATTGCTGTACTCATCTTAACACCCGGCCTCCAAGATTTCCAAAACAGAGTGATACAAAGCCTGGGTAATGAGCCAAGTGTATAAACAGCTCTGGAAATGGCACACATTATTACTGTTCACATTCCATTGAACAAAATATAATCAGAAAACCACTGCGTAATCCCAAGTCTACTGCGATGTCCAGAGTGGGCACTAGGAAATAATTTGGAAAACACGTAATACTGTTTCTAGCACAGGTTGATATTTTGTCCATTTGGAGTATAGAATGAATGCGTGTCCGGGTGTGTGTGGTGGTTTAGGTTGTTGTGGATGGAACAGACGGAATCAAAGGCTTACGGAAGAAAAAAATGGAGTACCTGGCTTTTATGTATATAACAATGAAAATTTGAAATCTAGGGGAAAATACTGATTTATCTTCATTTAATAATGTCTCATGCTCCTTTAGTCTAGGATAGTTTTTAAATTCATCAAGTGCTTTTCCAATTTCTGTAAATGGTCATATCGCATCTTCACAGCACCTTGTGGCATAGGTAGTAATTTTTTCCCCACTTTACAGATGAGTATCAATTAAGTATTGGCAGGTACCGTGACTGCCATCCAAGGTGTCGAGTGCCAAAAGCAGGACTCTACCCAGGTGCCACAGGGCTTCAGAACCCAGTCTCCCATCTAGGCTGGCTCCCAGTGCAATGGTAGACGTTACCCCAGACCCTGGGTAAACACCAACAAAACAAGTTCACTGTGTTATAAGGCTTCACTTCGATCCTCAGACAGTTCTAGCTACTCAGTTTAACTATCATAGATTGTTTCTTATTCTGCTTTAGGGACCATAGAAAAGACTAATCCTTCTTTTGTATTAACTCTTTTAATAGTTGGAGACAATTAGACCTGTTCACCAGCCCTAATTCTTTAAAAATACTTTTTTCCAAACATTCCTCAATGACATTTGCAGATTTTACTGTCTCCATATCATGTTCTAGTTTAACATCCCTTTTAAAACTTCACACTCACAATTAAAAACAGTGTTGGACATGTAATCTGAGATTGCTCTTCAAGCAAGAGTGATGCACTGCATGTCACATCCCATTCTTCACCCCTCCTATTCCTGATGACTTTCTCTTACTGCTGCACCTCACTTCTTGGGCCTGTCCCACTTCCTTGAGGGCTTCATATATTGAGAACCATCTGAAAACTTAAAATAAACTCTGTAAATTTGTTTCTCTGTGGTAATCTTCAACCTTGAAACTTCTGAATAACTCAGTAGGCACTGATGTTTGTTCAGAAATACATTACCAAATAGTCTTGATTGCATACTGCCCCATGAGTTCATAGAAAAGTATGAAATGGTAAAGGAAATCTTTATTTTACATTTTCAATTTTAATTTTATTTTACACTTACTATGTGCCTGGGTCTGTAATATAGAGTGGATTAAAATGATAAAACAATTGTGGTCTTTGCTTTCATGGTGGTATGAGTATAATAAGACAGACAGACATTGCTCAATAATATGCAAGTAAATATAAAGTCACACCAGTGATAACTGCTTTGAAAGAAAATACCAAGTACTTTGAGAGGCAAAGAGACCTCTTCTAGACTGGTACTAATTTGAGGACATAGAGATTTGTGATCTGAGTTATCTAGGGTGGCTAGAACCCCCATGTCATGCTCTATCCATTATACATTCCGCCCAGCTAAAGGAAACAAAAGATGCCTGTCCTAGAAAAGTTTCTCACACATGGAATTTGCAGCACAAACATAATAGCAAATACACACACACACATATATATAATATATATATATAATAAGGAGTAAAACAACCCATGTTCACCCTTCAGAGACAGACAATCTGATAGTGATTATTTTACAAAGAAACTCATGTGCTGAGAAAGCAGGGAAGTGTACAGTGGACTACAAAGGAAAAGTAACATAATCTAAAGCATAATTTGGGAAGTATTCCAGCAACCTGGGTCATTATTAGGATATTGAAGGAAGCAAAGGCAAGGTTTGAGCCAACAGAAGAGAGATGATATTTGAAATGGACTGAATGATGGCACGTACAATGCCTTGAAGGCAGGAAACAGGAAGGATGACATGTCCTGACCTCAGGTCCCAGGAGCAATCACACACACAATACTTAGGACGGGGTCTGTATACTCATGAGACACCAACTTGCCTTCTTCATCATAAGAAACCAAGTGTGATGGACTTGTTGAGGGTTAAGTACAATGTGGACTCCCCCCTCCACCTACATGAGTTCGCCTATGCTGCCCAGCATAGACCTTTTGGGTCACATTAGCTTTGGCAAATCAAAGTTCTGAAATGTGGCTTTTGCCAATTAAAAAAAAATAAATAAATGATTATCCGGTGTACTGTACTGTTTCCAAGAGAAGCTGGATTTATGTACCACAAAAATTACATTGGTTTTCTGCTTCTGAAAAGTCTTCCCTTGATTGACCTTATGGCTTGGGGTATGTTAACATTCTGAAGACTTTAGGTGATAAACTGCACTAATGGAACGTGATACCCAATCACTTGCTTAGTTGACAGCTTTTACAGAGCAAAATAGTCAATTTCAAATCTGCTCTTGTTTAACTATGCTGGCTCTTTCCAAGGTCAGTGTTAATAAGTCCACACCTTGACTGGAACTGACAGCACATAAGTCTTTTAAAGACTGATAGAAACCTCAGAAAGGTGTGCAGTAGAGTTTGGCTTTAAAACAGGTTTGCTAAGAACAGGCTATTTCCCATACTGAAATTATAGCCAACCTTCATATTATTTTTAAAAGTCTAAGGGCAATTCAACTTAATATGACATTTTCAATGGGATGTACTTCTTGAGTACAAATATTTCTGTATTATAAAATCCTTTAGTGCTTCCTTTTCAGTCTTTCAGTATCTAGACGTATTTCTTTTCCCCTCAAATCTGTGATCAGGCAGAATTTCTATCTTTTCTATCAAGGACATTTAAGCAGAATGTAGATTTCAGGCTTGTTTTGTCTATGACTCTAAAAATGTAAAGAGCTTCGTTTTAATATACTTGATTTTCTTTAGAGTCAACATTCCTTCTTGCATTTCAATGTAATGATGTAAATCAGCGCAGACACTCAGCTGTCTGCAGCTTCTGCTTTGGTCCCATATTATGCACCTCCTCCACATTCTGCATTGTTTATCCCAATCACTATTACACTAAGTGAATAAACATTGTTCTAGTTTACATGTAAAGCAGCTTCCAAATAGAAAAGATTCATGGTGATTCATGATAACACAGAAAACCACACAACTCCCATCAGACCTGTTATACCGTGGAGTTATATTTTGTTCGGTTCTATGCAGGAAATTGAACACCCCTTAAACTGCACGTAAAACACAGTTCACGCGGCATCATTTTAGAGACCAGCAGTCTTTCGAAGTCCAGCACAGTCTGTCTTCCAGCTCTGGAAGAGAACCACCTTTTCTTTGAACACTAAAGGAAGTTGTTGGCCTTTGTTTGGGGTCTGTGCAGCATAAAGAATGTGCACCTTTGAATCCGAGACTAACACTCAGCACTGTGAGATGCTCAGGCGCTGGAAGGCTTCCGGGAGGAGCAGGTGCACTTCTCGTGGCTCATCTGCGATCTGAGATGCACGCTGTCTCCACGGCAGATGCTCGTGGAGTGCAAGAGCAATGGACTCCTCTGCCTGCACTTAATTCACCTTTTCTTTTTGCCCTTCCTTCCACTGACCTCCTCGCAACTCCCCCTTTCCTCCTCTTTGCTCCCCGCTCTGTCTTTACACCCCTACCCCTTTTCCTCCCTCTTTTATGTAGAAACCTGTAAAATAGAATGTTTATACAAAGATTAGGCAATGCATTTCCATGTGCTGCTGGGTGATGTGCTTTGTCAGGCCAATATTACTATGCAGCTCACAGAACCACAGATATATATATTTTTTTCAACTAGAGGAGAATTAGAGATAACCCTGTGAAGTGGTTTCCAAATTGTATTTTAGCAGTGGAATCTTTGGTTTAAAGAAAATTCTACATGGGATCATAATATATAAAATTGATGAAAGTGAAGCTGCTCTTTGAAACAAAGAAGGAAGAAGGGCCCAGAGTCCCTCATCCTCAACCTCCTCCTTCCCTTCAAGAAACCCTGGTCTCCTTGGGAGGAAAACCTTGATCTTATGCTCTCTCTCCCCTATCTGAGGACCAGAAAGATCAAATATTTTCTCCCAGGTAACATACCTTTTAAGTTACAAGGACAGAACCACAACCCAGCGTTCTATATCTAGGAATCATAGGTGATTTTGTTCTTATCTTAATAAAATGGGAATTCAGGTCTGATGAAAACACAGCGTGACTTTGAGGGAGGGGTGGAATAGTTACATAACTCCAACAAACATGTACTTAGGATTTATACTGTGTTAGGCAGTGAGCAGGTGTTACAAATATAAAAGGAAAGATTCATTCCTTCAAGATGCTTTAAGTCCAGTAGGTAGAAAGATGCATAAAACAAAAGAAAAACATAACCCAGGAGTTTGAGGAGAATAAAACACAGAAAGACCCTTCCATCTTCCCTGTGGGGTCATGGAAAGCTTGATAGAGGAGGTAGCATTTTAGCTGGAAAATGGAAAGATAGGAACTGACCAGGAAAAGGGACATTCAGACAGTAGATCCAGCATGGCCCAGACGTGTGGAGAAATGAAAGACTCTGGCATCAGCCAGAATCTTAGCCAGTAGCTTGGTGCGGCGTGCCAAATGGGAGGAAGAATGGTGGGGAGCGGGGCTGGAGAGGTCAAAAGGACCCAACATCTATTAACTTGGGAAAAACCAGAAAGAATTCAAGAATTCTGAGCAGGAAAATGACGTGCAAGCTAGAAAAATCATTTTACAATGAGGAGGATGCAAATTAGAGCAGGGGCAGTGAAGGTGATGATGAACTACAGAGTCCAGAGGACTTAGTTATTAATATATCCTGGGGATGATGAGGGAGGGTAAGAGAGAAGATAGGGCCAGGTTTCCAGTTGGAACAGTTTGGCAGATGGTTGTCAGTCCTTGGACAGGAAATATAGGAGGGAGATCAGATTTTAGGCTCGGAGAAAAGAATGATTGGTTTTGAATATACTGAGTCAGAGGAGAATATGTGGAGTCTTGATGAAAAAGTCTTGTGCTTAAGAAGAGAGTCAGATTTTAAAAGAGGGTAGGGAGGAGGCCAAAGGATGCAATGCCAGTTTTTTATGTGGTAACGAAAACCTTGGATGAGATTTCTTGGGAAGACCACAAGGATGAAAAATACAAGAGAGCGGCAGGAGGAGCCCCTGAGGACTCCAAACTCTAAGTGATGGCTATAGAATGAACATCTCACAAACAAGACTGAGAAGGTATCACCAGAGGCATAAGATACGAGACAGCAGTGTCATGGAAACCAACCCAAATGAAGAAAGAGCCTGATCTCTGTTACATTCCACTGAGAAGCCAGTTCAGATGAGAACTGAACATCCATCACCTACTCTGGTTACAAGAAGGCTGTTTGTGGTCTTTGCAGGCAGGTTAGTGGACTGACAGGCACAGAGGCTGAGCCTATTGCTAACTGAGGAAAGGATATGAAGTAAGAAGTGGAGATATTCATTCTAATTGGTATCTCAAAGAACTTGACTATGAAGGGAAGGGGAAATACAGGCTTCTAGCTCAAAGAACATGGAAGGTAAAATTAAGGTTCTCCTTTTATAATAAGAGAAACTTGAGAGAGACCAATGAAACTGGAAGGCTGAGATCCAGGAGAGAGAAAAAATGGCAAAAGGAGCAGAGCCCAAAGGATTCCCAAACCACAGAGGTAGTAATGGTCTTGAACAGGTGGAAAATGGGTGCAAATTTAGATGTTTCCTAACAGTAAAGTTGATCCAAGCATGTTCTTCCCAGACTGCTAAATGCCAGAAGTGAGAGAGAAAGGGAACAGAGTTTGAAGACACAAGTTTGGAAGAATCCCTGAATGTAAAGGCTGAGGACATGAAGTACATGGATAAGGACACATGTAAAAAGTATCCATTCATGTTGATGGATAACTGAGCTTAGAAATGTAAATTTCTAGCTTCAATCTAGTTTTAGGCAGATGTCCATTCTTAATCCTAGCCTATGGGTTGGATGCAGCAACATTCTACCCAAATGTCAAGGGGACATGGAGCAGACAAGAAAGACAGTGTGCATTCTGAAAATTTTCAAAGTTGTTAAGACACTCAACTTCCCTCCAGAAGATTTAATCATCTTCTCGGTTCCATCCTGACTTCCTATGCCCTTCAGGCAGAGACGAACCAACTTTCTTCTCTTCCTGCCGGCAGCATATTCTTCCTACTTAGCATTTACTTTCAACTCCCCTTTCCAGTGTCATTAGGAGGAACAACAGTGGGCGCCTCCTCTGTCTGCAGGCTGGTTGTGTCCATAGACACCACCTGCAGGCCATCGGAGGGCAGATAACATTCTCTCCATTGGTGGAAGATGATACTGGATACATCAACACCAACACTCCCTACCTTGATATGATCAGTTAATGGCAATCTGTCTTTTTAAAAGCCTGACTGAATTCAGGCGCTATTGCCTCCCAGAGTGTTCTCACCGCTGTGTGTGTGTGTGGAGGGGGGGGATCAAATTAAGTCACTTCCCACCTACCTTTTTGCTATCAACTTGGAAATCATTAGTACAAATGATGGGTTTGCCTAACAATAGCAATGCAATCAAAACAACTGCATCCATCTCAGTGAACCATGTCACTGGCTTGGGTGTTCCCCTGGCTGCTAATTAACAATGACACGCATTAATGGCCCCAGCCACAGGGTCAACACAGCAATCGTAGTGCTATACTGCAGGCAGAAATGATAGATATTAAACACTTTTCTCCAGCCCCAAGGAAGAAAGGGGGAGATAAACATCACTTGACAGCAGATGTCCAATGGAAACAACTCTCTAAAGCAGCAGGCTTCCCCAAACCTGAGAGGAGAAAGTACTGTATGTAAGTGAGCTCCTGCTTCCAGATCTCTGAGCAATTTTACGCTGAAATTTAATAGAATGTGAAACTTCGTCCTGAACAAGGACTGAGGAGAAGAAATCACTGCCCCGTGGAGTTCAGAGGAGGGTTGGCAGGGGCAGTGTGGCACCCAGCTTTTATGCTAAAACCTTTTCTTTCAGCAGCTGTACAGAAGTGGGTTTTAAAGCCTTAAAAAAAAATCCCCCTTAGCCTTCCAGAGCATCCCGAGTGGATTCTTCAGGAGCCCCAGTAAAGGAGCCATTGGGTTACTTGGCCAAGATGACCCAATAACTAACTTGTATGGTGCCCGCAGGCTTTGTACAGATCCAAGCAGGCAGCAGGTGCCCATTAAATACTTGTCAGCTAAATGAATAAGCCGACTCCCAACTGTTAGCCACTTAGCCCTGACTAGCCTATCAGATTACCGTCTGTGCCTACCCTGAGCAGTGTCCAGAGAGGCAGTGAGAAGACGCACGTGAGGTGGGGCTAGAGCAGAGGGGACCAGGGACCAGCTGGGGAGGAGAGGAGGATTCTGGGTCATGGGCCTCGGGCACCTGCCAGGAGAAAAGATGACCTGATGAGGGGGTGATGGCAAAGACCAAGGGGTCTGTCTGGGGGCCTCAGAAGGCACCTGGGGGCACCTCTCCCTTCTGGGGATGAACTCGAATTCCAGCCCCCTATTCAGATGCTGCTCTTCTGCTGCCTCTCCCCGCCAGTCTCCAAGGGAAGCAGACTGTGTTTGTTTGTTATGCACAGCGCTGCAATACACAAACAGATTGACATAAATTTATGCCAGCCTTTCTTGTTTAAAAACATGAATTATTCAAGAAATATTACAATATTAATTAGAAATCATTAAAATACGAGTGTTGGGGGAGGGAGCAATGAGATGGTGCATTAGCAAAATCGCATTTAGCCCAAACATAAAATGTGCCAAAGCTGCTTAATCATTGTTTTGATAGTCAAAATACCATAACACCAGTTTCACAGAACAGGGAAGAGGAAGGCTCTTGGAAGCCTCTGCTTCCCATTATTATTGGCGAGATTAATTATTTATGGAGCTCCAGCCGTGTACTGGGTGCTCCAGGAGACACAAATAAGACGAGGTTTCTGCCCAAAGGGCAGAGGAGCGAAATCAGAGCAGCACAGAGTTCTGACACACACACCCAGCCAGTGATTAATGATCGAGAGAACGAGGGGCTCTGACTTCTCAGTTTACTCAATATTTTGAGTTTTTAGCCTTCAGAGGAATCACAAAGTGAATGCACTTACTAAAGAATGCCACGGAAGAAGTAAGTTATCAGGAGCTCTAGAAATGAATGAAATATATGCATCTGGAAGGTCAATGTTTCATTTACAAACTTAGGTCTGAAGGATTCACTGGTGATGGTGATTATTTCATATTTGTTATGGGTCCACAGACCACAATTGTCACACAAAATGCACACATGGCATAACTTCTGTAAATTTGAAACATTACAGGTAAATGTGGATATCATATATACGAGTATGACACTGGCACTGACATGTGGTAATCATTTAAAAGAGGGACTTGAAGGTGATTGATGTAACAGCACATGTGAAAGAAAAAAACCAGGAAACACAATGAGTCAGTTCATCTCAGTCTAAGAGAGGCTATTTCGACAGCTGAATTAACTATTTCATGGTAGGGTATCATTCAGAGTCTGCTGCAACGGAACACCAATAGAATCCCTGTGACTTTAATGGATTACAAGCGCTTTCACTCAGCACCAAAAGATGTTGAAATCGATCAGCAAGTGATTATCACACCCTGCAGGATATGGACAGGAAAGAGTGAAAGCAGAGTTGCAGAGAGCCAGAATTGGAAACTAGTTCATCCTCTTGCCCCATTTAGCTTAGTCTATGCCCAGCAAGGGACCGAGGTCCCACCCAAACACCATCAGCATGGATTGTCACGGGGCATAGTGGAAGAAGCCAGTGAATCTTTCAAGAACACCGAAATTGACATGACCTCAGAACAAGCCAAGGACATCCAGGCCAGGCTGTTTCTCTCTCACTTAGAATGTGAGTCCGTTCTGTTGTATGATTAAAAGTTCCTGGTCTAGAGCTACTTGATAATGGGGGACTTTGTCTTATTTCCTTCCAATTCCGGGTCAAGGTCCACATATTAAGATGAAGACATGGAAGGTAGGGCTTGAAGCTAGCCTGCCTAGAGTAGTGAGTCAGGAAATCAAATGGGTCTAAACAGAAACATACAGTAACTGGAGGAGGAATGAATCCAGAAACAAGAGGTGGACAAGCAAAGGAAAGACAAACCCAGAAAAGCCAGTCTCAAATTCAAGCTAGGAATGTAGATGCCCTAGTGGATCAGAGTCTTAGGAATGGTAATAGTCACAAAGGAAGAGATGGGTGAATTCTCTGGGGCCTGCTTCAAATGGCTTTTTGTTCCTTTTCCCGATTCTCTTGAGTGTTTCCTCTCGCAGAGAGCCTCTGGTTGCTGAGGGAGCCTCTGACAGTCTGCACTGGCCCCAGGATGCTCAGTAAAGATTTGTGGGGTGAATGACTCAATGATTTTAATTTCAGTGCAAGTCCATCTAGAGACCGGCAGATGTTCAGGGAATCTAAATTAATGTACTTCCCACTACACATATATAAATTGACTGATATTACTAACAGGAGCAGAGACAGGGGTTGGAACGAATGTGACTATTTATAAAAATCAAAGCTAAGTGAGGCAGTTATAGAACTTTAGAAGTTGGGTAGTTTTCCAAACTCATTAGGCGGCCTCCAAACAATAGTTGGCTTGTAGCACTTGCACTGGTTCACACTTGCACACTGCTCAGTATTGCCATCTAGTCCTTCTGGTGCTGATCCTTTTTACCTTGTGCATCTGAATGCTCTTTCTCCTTTGCTAAGACAAGAGAATATGTCTTCAGTCACTCTTGAATTCAGGTACAAATATATATTAACTAACTCTCTCAACACACACACACACACACACACACACACACTCCACATTCACACAAATTGGGAAACTAGTATATTAACTTTTTCATTAGATTTTTTTTTAAGGAATGTTTCTTTTAACTTCTGGGAGTGGAAATAGGAGTTATTTTTAAGGCTGCAATAATAGGCTGTAATAACAAGCCAGAAAAAACAACCAGCAGACTGAAATAAAGGTACAAATTCATTTGGAAGAAAATACAAGTATAATGATACTTGACCCTACAAACATGGCCTCAATCGCTGATCAAAAGCATTGTGCTTTCCAAACAATCAGGATGCAGTTTAATATAGTAGTAACTGCCCAGGTTACAAGACCAACTTGTCACAGTTTGAATTTTCTTGAGTTCATGTTTACAAGCTCTGAGTATCTCTGCAGCACAAAAAGCTCAAGAAAGCGTAGCTCACTTGAAGAGAGGAACATACCAAATGCTTCCGGACTGATTTATTAACTGATCAGCATCAAGATGGAGTTCCCTTTATTCTTCTGAGACTCTGTTTCTGCAACCAAAGCCAAGCTCAGAACAGAAGTGGTAACAAAGATAACGCACTCCAGTTCACATCCCGGATTAAAACTCCTGTTTCCTACCTATATCTCCTGGGGTGTAATGTAAGCCAAAAAGAAGCACGGCACCTCCCAAAGGGGAAATTTTAAGATAAGCATAAATATGCATACAGTGCACACACAGATGCACACACATGCACATACAAGTCCAGCACCATGATTTTTATGACTTCCTCTTATAGGTCAGCTATTACCTTAAACTGCCTCAGTGTGTGCCAGGCTGATTCATTAAAAACCTTGGGGAACTGATAGGATCTTTTGGAAAAAGGAAACACTCCAAGGTACCATAGCTGTTAGTTGAATAGGGGTCTGCCTATCTGGACCTGAGAATCTTCCAAGTGACCATCATGGTTTGCAGAATTCTGGCAATACCCATGGTGCTCTCAGGACCCTGGAGATCCCAGAACAAAAAAAAGAGGGAGGGTTGCTGTCTACTGGCCAGAAGGTCCAGCCGGGGCTACATAACTTTTACTATTCTTGTTCAAAAACTCAACAGAACTCAGGATATCTGCACCTGGCCTGTTGCAAATGCTCTCAGGTTAGCACTCAGGTTCAGTAAATTCTGACCTCCATGAAAACTTTCAGGGTCCATTATATGTCTGGAGAACAACACTGTAAGGACTGCCCACCACTCTCCCCGAGATATCCCTCTACTCTCCTACATCATTCTCAATACACAGACTTCTAAATGCTAAAGATCTGGCTAAGGCCAATTAGAACTAGTGTATAATGTAACACCTTGGATTTCCCAGGTGGCATAAGTGGTAAAAAATCCTTCTGCCAATGCAGGAGATGCAAGAGATGTTGAGTTCAATCCCTGGATTAGGAAGACATCCTGGAGAAGGGAATGGCAACCCACTCCACTATTCTTGCCTGGGAAATGCAACGGATGGAGGAGCCTGGTGGGCCCCAATTCATGGGGTCACAAGGAGTCAGACATGACGGAATACATACATGCTATACCACAAACACTGACACAGTCAAAAGCAGTCACGATACCTGTCTTCAAGTAAGCGAGTCAAAGCTGCAGGAAGAGGCAGTTCTTCCCATCCTATCATCATATAAGAACGCACTCCATAGCAACCTACCCACAGATGTCTTGTCACCATAAGTTTCTTCCCTTTGGAAGCCTAGCATGATGGCAACCCCTCCAACCCTCAGGATAAAGATTGAGATACTCCATAGGTCACACTGGTACCACAAAATAAGGTAGAATTTACTGCAGCAGGAAGAAAATAGCCAGAGGTCTCAGAATGAAACCCTCATCCCAGTGTTCTTATTACTTGTTTTAAAAAATGAAAGCCTCAGGAAATCTGAATCTTGCCCACTGCAAAGGCTCACACAGAATATGATTGTGCTAACACTGGTGTTAAGTTTGGGTGTCACCTGTGGACACACGTGCAAAGGCTGCATGGAGTCCTGACCCCTCCATACTGGAAAGCTACACCTCCCTAAAATTAAAGGCCGGAAACCAAAGCAGAGGAGACAAGTAAATATCCCCTTTCCTCATGGCACCTCCCGCCTAATGGGAATCGTAGTTAATGATCTGAATCGAAAGCGAAGTCTTGTTTTATGGAATGCTCACTCTTTGTTAAGCAAAGCTGTTTGGGCAAAGGACCATTCTATTGATTTAAAAATTGATTTCTTTTTTTCCCCCCTTCATATAACTAAAACATGGCTCACAAATCACAGCTCTTTTATTCTTCTGGCTGCAACCTAGGCTGAATCTCTCCCAACCTACTCACCGAGGGATGTCTGACAGAGGAAGTGGGAACATTTGGACAGAGATTGTTCAAGATTCTATTAAAGGTTTCAAGTGGCTTCCTTTGAACATTTGGTAATTTATATTTCGAGTCCCTTGGTGTAATTATTGTAATTATCATTAATCATCAACTTCCAGACCCAATCGAAATACAGAACATTGGAAAGGTCAAAGCAATGGAGAATTCTACTATCCTTCACAGAAGATATGAGGCATTAACATTCTGAGGCTCCACTTGTGTGACAAAGATTGTAATGAAAACAGAAAATAGCACAAGATTAATGTCCTCATGATAAGAATCATCATAAGGAAAAGAGAAAGTAGAGCAAATTTAACCCACTCCTGTCACAGAGGCACAGTGATGAGCTGGGTTGAGGGGAAAGGGCCGACTGTGGCAGCCCGTTCTGACCTCGCTCAAGATGATTGTGTCTCTTCTTTCGTGGAGTAACAAAGACAGGAATCTAAGGAGCATGGTGGGTCGTGGTTTGGATAATTCAGTGAACTCCTGGTTGTCTGCCTCCTTCCCTCAATAACAATCTCCAGCTCAACTCACTCACTCGACCTTCAGACCCACATCACAACTGCCTGCTGGAAATCTATCTGCATATCCCAAACAGGACTCATCACCCTTTCCCTGGATGGAATCCATCTCCTGTGCACAAAATATGACAGTGCACCAACCCCAAAATCTGAGGCACTCACACCTGTATTCAAATCCCAACATGGCCACCTATTTGTGTGATCCTGGAAAAGAAACTTGCCTTTTCTGTGCCGTTTTCCCATTTGTAAAACATGCTTAATAGTACCTACTCCAAAGTGTTATTTTAAAGATAAAGTGAGGCAATATACATAAACTGCTTAGCTCTTAGGAAGTGCTCAATGTCAGCTTTTTTTTTTTTTCACAATACAATCCCTCTATTATTACAAAGTCCATCCAGTTACTTAAACAGAAAAAATAAACCTGGTAATTATTCTATATTTCTTCATCTCTGTCACCCTTACATAAGCAGAATAGGACCATATTCTTTCAGCAATAACCCCCTAACCTTCCTCAGTTCTTTCCTTTTAATTTTCATTGCTTCTGCCTTAATTCAGACCCTTGGTACTTTTCCCTGTATGAATTTAATGATCATATTCTTGCCTCTAGTCTTGTCCCATTCTAAATCATCAGCTATACTGGAGCCAAAATTCTCTTTGAAAGCATAAATGTCACAATGCCCTTCTACTGCTTCAATTTCATCAGTGGCTTTCCAGACCACTTCCTATAGTTAGGATTGCGTAGGAAGACATATAAGGCTTCCCGTGACCCAAACCCTACACTTTCTTCTTCCCATCCTCACTCCTTTTCAGCACTTCCACATCCCCCATACTCCAGACATATCCCATTTCCTTCAATCCAGCATAGTTCTCAGTTTTTCTTGCCTCCCACCCTTCTAGTGCTGGTCCCTCTGCCTGAAATCAACATCCTTCTCTATCTGGCCAACCCTCCTAATCTCAGCACGGGCATCATTACCTCTCAGGCTCTTAGGAGCTTTCCCTAAGCCCTCTTCTCCCTCAAGTAGCTTTAAATATTCCACATATGCCCTTAAAATGCTCCTCGCAATATTTATGTTGTGTTTTATTGTATGTGGGTCCCCATTCCCCACAACTCTGTTCTCTCAACTCTGTGAGCCTGGTTCTTAGGTTTGTCTCTAATACATAGGAGAAGCCTTGAATAAACTCACACATCCTGCTTATCTCTCTCGCTATCTACTAGTATAAATGAGATGGGAAGTGAAGTAAAAGCTAAGTACTTCCTCTTTGTTTCTTGCTCACCATTTAGATGGAAAATGAGTTGAAAAAAAAAAAAAGGAAACACTAAATGGAAAATAAATACTGTGGATTATCTATGCAGTTCCAAGATCATTCAGGTTTTTTTTTTTGTTTGTTTTTTGCATTGTTGATAAAAGACAATGTAGGTCCTGCTGAAATGCACCAGCAGGCTAAAGATAAACTGTGGAAATTTGCTGACATTTTCCACCTTAAATTGTCCCTGTATAATAGGAAAAGGAATGAGAGACATTATGAAGAAGAAGATTTTTAAAGCTAACTCTTTAATGGAGCAAAGGTGCAGGAGCATTGCACTATACAGCTAGTTTTCTGTAAGTCCATTAAAGGAACCAGCAAAGAAAACCATAAAGAACAGTAATTCCACTTGGTAACACAAAGGTGCAGAAACCAAAGAAGCCCATTTTAGTGGCCTACAGAAGGTGTGCTAAATTTGTCTCTCTTTTTTGCCAGAGGCAAACAGCCGCCATGAGAGTGGTAAATGCTGTAGCTGAGTCCCTCTTTCCTACCACTGTGAGATGACAGATTTCTCAGGAAGAGAGTGGCGGCTGGATTCCATATGGAAGGTTCAAGCGGGTTCCCTGGACAAGAGACCACAGGAGCTGTGCCAACGGATGGTCTCTGGGGTGGGGCTGACCCGAATGGTTGTTTACTGCTGGAGGCAGTGACACTGGCGAAAAACTACAGTCAAGAAAAGCAGCAAAGTTTGGAGCTGGAAAGACAGTACTGAGGCCCGAGGGAGGGAAAAAGGTCAGAAATGGAAAGTAATAACATCAGAAGATGGGAGTGAGTGTGAACTGGGTCAGGAGGCGTGCTTCGAGAGGAAGGCTGTGGATGAAGCGAGCAAGGGAGGCACAGGGCAGACAGACCTCCATGAGCGGCATCCTGCGCAGACAAAGGGCCACTGTGTTCTCAAAGGAGCTGGTCGGGATTAAGCAACAGGAATGCTTTTTGAGGCAGAAGAAAATATTAAAGTTTACTTCAAGTGCCCATGTACCATGACACCACAGTGAGGAAATGGAGAGAAATCAGTTAGAGCCTGGAGAGTAGAGTGACATGGCCACGGAAAGAAAAAAGGGAAGAGCTCGGCACCCTAGAAGCCACATGATCAGCGCCCACACTGGGTCCGCAGCTTGAACAGCAATTTGTCTTTATCTGGAGAGCCTGTGGGCTCCTGATAACTTCCACTGTGGGGGGCCTCAGACAACTCCTCCCACCCTCTGCTCATCTCAGCTGGGATCTGTTTTTTCACCCCCGTCCTGTCTATCCCTTTCCTGCTGACAAATTTCATCTGTTGGTCTCCTTTACTTTTTATTTCATCTCTCTAAGATGCTGCCTCTCAGCAACCCTCCTCTAGGCAATGTGTTCAAGCTTGATGAGAACTCCCATGCGCTGTATCTAGACCAGGCCCCAGGGCAGAAAGTAATGTCTCCCCAAGCATGTGTTCACGTGTTAGGGAAGATGTTCATAACAATACGAATTCTCAAGGGTAACTAGACAAAACTACTCCTAGCTCTAGACAGAAATGACTTAGGGCAGTTAAATAAAATCACATTTTGAGGAACAGGGTGGTTTGCTAAGGGTCTATATATGCATCTGGCATATAACAAAGTATCCTGTGAAACACATCCCACTGTATGTTTGGTACCAAATACTACACAGAAATCAACCACCGCTTCCAAAGAAGATGTAGGATGAGTTACTAGGAACTTGGAAGTCCTGGGCATGAAAATGAAAGTCTTAGAGAAACAGGAGTTCCATTCATTCCTAATTTCAAATGGTGCCTGGGATTTTGACTAAAAGAAGAACATAGACATTAGAAATAATAGGTTTGGGGGCTAAGCTGGTTATATATCATTAGAATGGGAATTCCCAGTTGAGTTCATCAAAACAACTTTAAAATATAGAGGAACACTCCCAGAATTAAGTGTTTAGCCATTACTGTGGAAGGAATTATAAATGATACCCCCACCAAAGAACAATAGGGCTAAAAATATCCAGTTACTTTAGATGAAAAAATACTGGAAAGGGAGTTGCAACCAATACTAAAGGCCTAATGAATGACACATAAGACAAAATTGAGACACAAATATAAAAGAATAAATAGGTGTCACAAAGATGTGATGATCTGATACTCATGACAAAAGCACTAGTTGACATGTATACCCTATTAGTTATAAATAAGCCCATTAGAAGAAAGTATTAGTAAGCCAGAATACTGGAGTGGGTAGCTTTTCCCTTCTCCAAGGGATCTTCCCAACCCAGGAATTGAACCCTGGTCTCCTGTATTGCGGGCAGATTCTTGCCAGCTGAGCTATGAGGGAAGCCCAAGTCCTATTAAATACTGTCTTAAAGTGGGTGTCATCCTGGGGCTACTACAGGGTTGACAGGGCAAGTACTAGCACACTGAGAAGCACTTGCTATCCCAGAAAATCCAGTACTTTCACTTGTGGTTTTACTTGTGGTTCCTGAGTTTTAACTAAACCAGAGAGATTGTGTCACCAGATACTAAGTGAGACAAGATGATCATAACCCGGGAGCCATGTGAAATTCATATCCAATGTCAGCACTGCAGTCCAACAACCATGTGATTTACGTAAATATTCAAAAGATCCTGTGTGAATAGAAAGAGTAGTGAAGCAACCTGGGATGAAAGAGAGAAATAAAGCCATAGTTATTCACGTAGTAGTTAACAACATGGATTCTAACTCCAGCCTGGGTTCAAATCCTAACCCCACCATTGACTAGCTAGGTGATACTGGGCAATTTATGTAGCCTCTCTTTGCCTTGCAAATTCATTGATAAAATAGGAATAGTAATGGTCCATATCTCATAGGCTGTTGTGCGGATTAAATAAATTAACTCATGGAAAGCTCTTAAGAGAATATGGGGCACATACCAAGCTATGTGTTTGCTATCCAGTACAGATCATACAGCTTAAAAATCTAAACATGAAGCAGAGGCTAACATGAAAGTCAGGTCATGGCAATACAAATTGAATCAACAACTATTTTTGAGTGCCTGTTACATTTGGGGCACTTTCCTAGGTTCTTGGAATATTCTGGTAAATCCAGTGAGTCTGTATAAAGCAACCAGAGAACTTATGTACTTATATATAGCTTAGTTGGTAAAGAATCCGCCTGCAGTGCAGGAGACCCCAGCTCGATTCCTGGGTCGAGAAGATCCCCTAGGGAAGGGAAAGGCTACCCACTCCAGTATTCTAGCCTAGAAAATTCCATGGACTTTATAGTCCATGGGGTTGCAAAGAGTCGGACACGACTGAGCGACTTTCACTTTCATAGATATCTACATCCTGAAGACAGGAAAAAAGCTAGAGAACATTTGAAAATTATTCTCTCCTTTCCTGGAAAATTTAATCCAAAAGCCATTAGGTGGGACCAGCCATGCTGCTAGTCACGGGGGTTCCATAATTTCCTGGAGCTGGGTGTTGTAGCCCTTGAGAATGAGAAACGGAAGGTTCAAGAGGGCAACTGTCTTGGGGTGTTGGAGCATGAGTGGGTGAGCAGGACTTCCAGGTGAAGACATCATAAACTGGACAGGGTGAGCAGGGCATTACAGAGGGATTAATCAAAGAAGTCAATGTATCAAGGCCAATGGGAACTAGATTTCTCACCAATGACGAAGAGAACACCAGAATAAGTCATATAGTATTGGATTGCAACTGGATGCATCCATGTGAACTCAGATTTTCCATGTACATAGATAAATGTAGAAATAAATACAGACTGAGTTACTGCCAACATGATGACCTATCACCCTCGAACACTTTAGTATATATTTCCTACAAACAAGGACATTCTCCTGCTTAATCCAATTCGGAAGGATGAGTTTCCTTCAGGTTTAGGTACCAGTGGGGCTGCCACTACCACCGCAGCAATGTGGATCTGTGGCTGGAGCTCACCTTGGAGCAGGCTCAGGACAGACCAGAAAAAAAGAGAGGAAAAAACAGATTTCACCCACTCTCTAAGGCTGGCAGCACAAGAACCCCTTCTTTCTATCCTCTAGTCAGAATGATTGGTTTCTCTCAGAGATTTTGCTGCCCAAACCCACTGCTCAGTTCCCTGATTTGGCCTGCTCTTGGGTCAAAACAAAGGAGTCAGTGGGGAGGGCAACTCAGAGCTGCCCTAGTAAGTGATCTTCATGTTAGACTTTCCTCCTCCATCCATCTGCTATTGTTTATACTTCTGTCCTTAGGTAGTTGGTGTTGGTATTTTAACCAGTCTAGAGTTGTGGTCACGGGTAGAGGTAAACTTTAGAGGCACTGCTCCATCTTTGCCAACAAAGGTCTGCATAGTCAAAACTATAGTTTTTTCAGTAGTCATGTACAGATGTGAGAGTTGGACCATAAAGAAGGCTGAGCACCAAAGGATTGATACTTTCAAACTGTGGTTTTGGAGAATATACTTGGGAGTTCCTTGGACAGCAAGGAGATCAAACCAGTCAATCCTAAAGGAAATCAACCCTGAATATTCATTGGAAGGACTGATGCTGAAGGTCCAATACTTTGGCTACCTGATTCAAAGAGCTGACTCATTGGAAAAAACCCTGCAGCTGGGAAAGACTGGGGGCCGGAGGAGAAGGGGGTGACCTAGAACAAGATGGTTGGATGGTATCATCGACTCAATGGACATGAGTTTGAGCAAACTCCAGGAGTTAGTGAAGGACAGGGAAGCCTGGTGTGCTGCAGTCCATAGGGTCACAAAGAACTGGACACAACTGAGCAACTGAACAACAAGAAGAACTCCATCTTGCCAGGTACTAAAACCCTCAGGTTTTCTTCTAAATTTGTCAGGTATGAAGGCCAGCTTCCTAACTGTGCAGTCAGAGAAGTCACATGGACTCTAGTGCTTGGAAGGGTCCTGTCCTTGGGTTAATGCTCTATCATCGCCATCTTGAAATTCGTAGTGATTTCATCTTTGAACTTGTGTGAGTGAAGTTCGATGGGATAATGGAGCATGTTTGTGGACACAGGAGATCCATACCATATGCATTTGCACTACTCTTCCTTGCTGTCCCCACTAACGTGTAGCATGCATGATGTTCCACGAGTGCAAAATTCCAGTAGACCCAGAATGCATGGAAGTTCAATGGGTCTCAAAGTAAGTACAAGGTAATTGTGTTATATCTGTAACTAAGTAAGCAGGGATGCCAACATCCCCCAAGACACCATACCTTCTGTTAGGATCAAAACTTGCTTTGAACACAGAAAAAAGACAGTGGTATTTAAAAAGAAACACAAATGGCCAAGGAGACCTATCAAATCCTTACTCATGTTATTTCCCTATTTCAGCCAACAATTTACACTGAGACTGATGACTTAGAAGAAAAAGAAAAGATAAACATTCCTTTATAAAATAGTTCCTTTTCCTGTCCTCCTCTATTCATTAGGAGGGGCAAGCTAGAGAGTATGAGTCAACTGTGAGTAAAGAGAGAAGTGAAATAAGAACAGTTGAATTGGTTTCTACTCTTCTGGTAAGAACAAAATATATCGGCATATATGAACTGTGTAGTTTCAGTGATTCTGCATAAGAGTTAAATTCCCTTATATTTGCATTTAAATTACCATTGTACAGTATAAGGATACATTATTAGTATGAATTTTACCATTAACCATTTTATTTTTTTAAACTTAGAACAACACTAAATAGCTAATAAAAATACTATGACAAGAGACTGACCACAGAAGAAAGGAAAAATATTTGGACTTAGTTCTTTTAATGACGCTTCTTTCCTAATATTTTAACAAAGTAAAAGTGTTAGTCACTGAGGCATGCCCTACTCTCTGCGACCCCATGGGCCGTAGCCCTCCAGGACCCTCTGTCCATGGGACTTTCTAGGCACGAATACAGGAGAGGGTTGCCATTTCCTCTTCCAGGGGCTCTTCCCCACCCAGGGATTGAACACTTGCCTCCTGCATTGTAGGCAGCTTCTTTACCATCCGAGCCATCTTAACAAGGGACCTGCATTTTCATTTTGTACTAAACAGGGCATAGCTATCCCTGGCTGTCACTTTTGGCCTGAATCCAAATCCAATTTTAGATTCTCCTAAGGAGCTTTCAGTTTCTGATGTGTTCCTGCCCAGTTCAACCTAGCTCACAACCTAATAACCAACCTTTCCCACCCCAAACCCAGCAACGGTGTTGGCCTGTGGGCTGAAATCCAGAACACCCTGGAGAGAAGACTAAGGACTGGACCCTCTAAATTTCCTTCAGGGGCAGGCAGTTGACTGGTTGGTCACTTTTTTGTTTGTTTGTTTTCTATCTTTGAAGCAACATGGCTACTTTTGTTTGCCTATGTATCAGAAGATGTAAAATACCCCAATAATTATATTAGCAGTAAATTAAATTGACTCTCAATCTATGCCATGATTTGCCATCATGTATTCTGCAGAAAAAGCAGCAGAGTTGAAATCAAACAACATAGGCGTGGCATGCTAAGATTACATGTTTTCATGTGTAAACTGTACAGCAACACCAACTTCCAAGAACTGTTCTTGGAGTTATATGAAATTGCAAGTAGTAGCATATAGAAGTTGCTCAATAATGCATATATATTTGTACTTGGCTGCTGGTCAATTTTGAATCACTGTGCAAGTACCTTGGCCTGAATTATTTTGAAGCTCTGTCACCTCTCTCAGCCAAGAGACCATTTAAAAAGTAATGCAGCCATTGTAAAATGCCTTGTGAAATAACGCATACCAGGATCTGAAACTATATATGTGGCTTATTAGAATGATCATATTCAAAACAGTTGAAGATGTATCTTGAATTAATATGTTTCCTTGCCCTTCTCTTCTTGCCTTTATTATTTTTTTTTTCAAAACTTCAAATCTGAGCATTTTCCTTTGTTCTTACAAAACCATGGAAACGGATCAAATTCTGCCACACTCTTTTCAAAACTCTTCTGTCAGTTTGCTCTTACCTGATCAAATCAACATACGGAATGTCTTAACTTATAAAATTCATAGAAAGAAATGGACTCACCTGCTGCTGAAATGATGACAACAGTACTAGAGATGGCTATATGGTCAGAGCACAGTGATCATTCAGTGGCATAAAATTAAATGCTAAAATTACACTGGATCCTAGTTTATAGTCACATAAACTTAAAATGATATTTTCCAAGAAGCTCAGGCTTATCCTTTATGTATATATTTTTAAAGTGGGCCCTATAAGATGCAATTAGAATACAAAAATAAACATATATAGATGTTCATAAATTTGAACCCCTTTCATTTCTAACTTTGATAGGTGTACCTGCTTTAGCTTATGATTCCTATAATTTTGTCTAGGACAGAAGAAAGACACACAAAATGACGTGAGCTTAAAAGAGAATGAACAAGTCTTGCCCAAGCAAGTGGATGATTTACATTTGCCATGTAAATGCAATTTTTTGCAGTTATGTCTCAATTATTTATGGTATTAAAGGACAGGGATAGCACAGATGAAAGAATCATAGCATCTCAGGGTTGGAAGTGCTTAAAGGTCTTGCAGTTCGATCACTCATACGATGGTTAATTTAATTCCACAGGCTTCTTCCTACACTGAGTAGACTTCCAGCATGTGCTTGAATATCTTTAGTGATGGCAAAAGGCTACCTCATTTCATCCTTGAATAATTCCATTAGGTTTTGGCTCAATGTAAAGGACAAATCTTTCTATCTCTCTGTAACTTCTATACCTAGTCTTTGATAATGAAAGCAAGGACTGTGATTTTTAATCTTTGTATTTCCAGTGCTTGTGACAGTGTTCAATTGACACATAGTAGGATTTCATTCTGTGTTTATCAAATAGAACTGAAATGCAGAGCTAAAAAGAGCATCTGTCAGGCCATATTATCTCCAGGCCTTGAAGAATTCCTCTTTAGTCATGACTTTGAACTTATTTATCATCCTGATGCCTTTTCACTGAATGACTTTTATTTGTCATCTCTTTCTAGTTATGCTGTCCCCAGAATAAAACAGAATATTGCAGATCTGTTCTCACAAGTACAGAGTATAGTGAACTGGCAACCCCATCAACCTAAAGACTACTCTTCAAATAATGAAGCCCAGAATTAAAATATCCTGTGCCGGCAGCTACCTCCTATGGAAAGACATGGTTACTTAACCAAGTCCTTTATCAGAGGCTGCTACTACAGGCCAGTGTTTTCCTAAATTATATTCATTTTGTTCAGTCTCTCAGTTCTGACTCCTTGTGACACCATGGACTGCAACACACCAGGCTTCTTCACTATCTCCCAGAGTTTGCTCAAACTCTGTCATCCTGCATTCCAACCATCTCATCCTCTGTCATCCCTTTCTCCTCCTGCCTTAAAATCTTTCCCAGCATCAGGGTCTTTTCTAAATGAGTCAGCTCTTCACATTAGGTGGCTGAAGTATTGGAGTTTCAGCTTCAGCATCAGTCCTTCCAATGAATATTCAGGACAGATTTCCTTTAGGATTGACTGGTTTGATCTCCTTGCTGTCCAAGGGACTCTCAAGAGTCTTCTCCAACACCACAATTTGAAAGCATCGATTCTTCAGAGTTCAGCCTTCTTTTTGGTTCAACTCTCACATCCATACATGACTACTGGAAAAACCATAGCTTTGACTATACAGACCTTTGTCACCAAAGTAATGTCTCTGCTGTTTAATATGCTGTCTAGGTTTGTCATAGCTTTTCTTCCAAGGAGTAAGCATCTTTTAATTATATTATAAATTATATTCACAGATTTAAAAAAAATCATTTTGTTGACATGAGCACAAAACTTCAATGTAATCTTATTAAAACAGGAAACATCTGGGGATGAGTGAGCATCAGATGAGTTCATGTTTGACCCTGACACTACTTATTAATGCCTATGTAATCTTTTATAAAGACCTTTCACTTGAGTCTCACTTTCCTCTGTTAACAGGGGATGAAATGTCTATTATTTAGAAATTATCTTTTGAAGGACGGTTAAAAGAACGGAGGTACCATTTAGTGAATTAGGAAGGCTGTAGGAGGAGAAATTTGATAATAAGTAGAAGGTTGGCATCCAGGGTTCTGTTTTAGATATGTTAAGTTGAAATGCCTATTAAGACAATGAATGGTAATGTCAAGTAGGCAGTAAAAAAACAAAAACAAAACACACACATACCAGGAGTTCGGAGAAAGGTCTAGACTGAAAATTTGACACTGGATGCTCAAAACTATAGATGTGTGTAAGTCATGGAACTTGGAAAGTTTCCTAGAGAATGAGAATAAAAAGAGTGTCTCCTTAGGCCCTCCAAAATTGAGAAGAAACAGCAATGAAGACCAAAAAAGAGAGATCAGTGGGCTAGGAGAGGAATCATGAGAGAATGATATCCTGGGATGGAAGACAGTACCATGAAAGAGTAAATGATTACTACTGTATTCTACTGAATCCTGCTAAGAGTTTGGGTAATTTGAGGAGTTACACATTAGCTTCAGTTCCCAGCTCTAGAACACTGCCTGGTGTGTTTTTGCCAAATTATTATAGATCATGGTATTAAGTGGTAAATTTTACTATTTTAGATCTTGATTCAGTCATCCAAAATATTTATTATAACTTTCAGCTTTAAAATTTCACCCAATCATGGGTTTAAAATAGAAGTCATGACAGATGCATAAGAAATAGCTTTCCAGGGATGAAATCAATTGACTATTTAGGACACTTTGGTAGTTGTCAAACCAGTTATGATGCATTCAATAACAGTAATATGCTCTCTCTAAACTTTTCCCTTTTGCCCAAAGAAATAGCATGGAAGATCTGACCTACTGCCCTGGTGCTGAAAAATATGTTACTTGTAATCAATTTCCCAATTTACAGTCTAATAAGTCTATCTAAAAAAGAAATTACATTTATCTGATATGATTTTTCTGAAATGAATTCATGCTGACTCCTGATGATCTGTTTTAATTCTGTACCTAACATCTTCATAATAACATGTTTTCAAAATTCACATAAGACTGAAGACATATTCTTTGGTTGTGTACTTTATCTTTTAAAAAGTAAAAACTGTACTTTCTCATCTTTAGTATGTCTTTCATCTGGGCCAATTTTTTAAATTTAGTATCAGAAATACACTATCAGTTTTCCTCCCAGTTAGAAAATCTACAATAGCTGTAAAGGTAATTTTCCTAATGAATCACAGAACAGTTAACTGCTGACACAAACCTACAGATTCAAGAAATTCAGTGAACCTGAAACAGGATAAACACAAAGATGAACTCTAAACAGGATAAATACAAAAATAAACTCCAAACAGGATAAACACAAAGAAAATCATGCTCAGAGACATCATAATCAAACTGAGATAAAACCAAATATCAAGAAAAAGTCCTGAAAGTAGCCAGAGAAAACAACATATTACATACAAGGAAATGATAGAAATAGATGCAGATTTCTCATCAGAAATCACGGGGGCTAGAAAACAGTAGAAATACTATATTTTAAGTGATGAAAACAGTAGGCAAACAACCAGATCAAAAAAGCCTATCAATCTAGAATTCCATATTCAGTGAAATGATCCTTCAGGAATGAAGGAGTAATTATCACATGAAGGAAAACTAACAGAATTTGCCACCATCAGACCTGCTGTAAAAGAAATGCTAGAGGG